>NC_061514.1:203327466-203491590 GCF_022539505.1 Lolium rigidum | reverse complement strand
TGTACTTCTTCTAGTTCGCTAGAAAGAAGCCTTTCAGGTATTCATACGCCACTTTCCGGTCACCGGCGCTGGCCAAGTGGACGACACGCATGTAGAAGGGGGTGGCTATCGCGATGCCCGGGGTCTTGTCTCTAATGATCCGCATCGCCTTACTGATCGAGTATATGCGAACGAAGGTGTAGTGCATCGGATTACTGTTCAACATGGCGAAGATGGCATCATACCGCAAGAAGATCTTCTCGGCGAAGGCGCTATCGACAAAGCCATGGCCCGAGGGCACCTTGGCCACATACGCCGGGTATCCATTATCTTTCTCCCTGAGACGCCGCTCCTCCATATGCCAAAGACCATCCACCAGAGATCGCATAGGACCGGGTGCATCATCGTACAATCTTTTAATTAGCATTGGCTCACCCGACACATGCACCCTCGACTCGATATCCTTGGGTACTGGTGGCCCGTCCTGAGCACGGATCGCTGCCGGCTGGCAGGCAGACTTATCGTCCTTCTTCTTTCTTTTTCGTCCCTTCAGCTTCGGATTGAGTGGGATTGCATTCTGCTCATCGCAAGCCTTCCTTAGTGTGTTAGGGTTGATAACACTTTTCACATCGGCTGTCCGCTGAGTCTCGTTGAAGTCGGCAGCTGGAGGCGTCTCCTGAGAACTGAATAGACGCTTGTTGCAATTGGGTTTCCCCGTTGTGGCAGCTTGAGAGGGTTGGCTAGTCAGATCGTAGTCCGTCGCAAAATCGAAGTTGCAGTCAAGATTGGCAAACATACTGTCCTCTTCCGGACCATCGTTCGGATCCTGCGCCATCTGCATCTCCTCATCAGCTGATGGCGGCACCGTTGGGGTGGTCTTGCCATGGCTTGGCGCCGGCACGGCTAGGGGTGCTGTCTGTGGGGTGGTGTCGCTCGCCCCCAAACGAATCTGGCTCTTTGGCCAAACCATGGACCAATTGAAACATTGGTGGAGGGCAAGGATCTCTTCGTCGGCACCATGGGGTTGAAAGGGAGGTAGCACGTCGTCGTAGCCACTCAGCACCCGAACCAGCTGAATCATATACACGTCGGGTTGCATGGGTACACCGTGCATCTGGCGGTTGCTCGGTTGAACGATTTTGGCCCTGGCAACATCGACCAACTCGCCATTCACAAACTGGAGGAGAGTGCATGGCACGTCGGCGGCGCCCTGCGGAAAACATGTAGGGCGTTAGGGATGGCTAGTCAATGGCAAGGATATGGAAGTCATCGGCCAAGGATTGGTTACCGTGATGGCGTCCAGCTCGGCTAAGGTTGAGGCACCGCCGACGGCGGGCGTGCAAGTGATGGAGTGGCCTCTTGTTGGCGCGGTGCCGGGCGGCGTATTATCCGCAGCGACGGGTGCATGTAGCTGAAGTAATGTCTCCGCGGGAGACAACAATGTTGGCTCCGCCGGAGCCAAAAATGTTGGCGCCGCCGGAGCCACCAAGGTTGGCGCCGCCGGAGCCACCAAGGTTGGCGCCGCCGGAGCCACCAAGGTTGGCGTCGCTGGAGCCACCAAGGTTGGCGCCGCCGGAGCCACCAATGTTGGCGCCGCCGGAGACACCATTGTTGCCGCCTGCGGACTCACCGATGGTTCCACGTTGTGCAAGTTGCTGCCCGTGAAACTGGGAATCGGGGGAGGCCCCTTTTTTCCTCCCCTATACCACGCGTCCAGACCGTCAACCAAGGTAGGATGATGGAGCTAAGCGTCGTGCCCACTTGGTCCTCCACTTTTTGTCGTTCCGTCCTCTGTTGGGTCTCCACGATATGTTGCACTTGTTGTCGCACTTGCTCCTCGACCAATGTCGGGATCTGCGCAACTTGTGCCTTGAGATGTGCGACCTCCTTCTCATCGATGGTGGCCTTTTTCTCCTTTTTCCCCGACATATAGTAATCTGATCATTTCATGGACAATCCTTCGCCGACCACATGACCAGCTGACGTCAGCTTACTCAACGAATCCCTCTTCCTGTGGATATTCAACGCCCTATTTAAAGGGTTGTCCCAAGGGAGACACTGCGAGGAGCTCGTGGACCCCGCGCCGCTACTGACTTCATCTTCCTTTTCGCCTTCCTTAGCGGCTTCCTTAGCCTACGGGAGGAACATGCATGAACCACTTAGTAACTTGGATTCATCAATTCGAATGCAACCATAAAGGAGCTAATTAAGCGGGTGCATTCCTTACAAGAAGAGCCTCAAACTGCTTCACCTCCGGATTGGTGGTGAGCTCCTTTGTTTTCGGGTCAACACGATACCGGGCCAGGAGAAAGTTCCTGGTTTGCTTGTTTTTGTATTGTGAGAAGAGGGGTTCGAGGCCGTTCTTCACACGCTCCTTATCCTGGGCGTCCCATTTCGGTTGCGCCACCCTAAACCCGCCAGGACCAAGTTTGTGGGTGCCTAAGTTAAGTTTCCGCATGTCCTTCCTGCACTGACTAGAATCCGATGTTGACTCGCTCTCGCACTTGATCTTGAAATCAGCGTAGTCTTTCTCGGTGATCGAAGGATTTGACTCCTTGATCTTCTCGTAACTCTCACCATTCTGAATCATCTTCTTCACTCGGTTCCTCCAACTAGCGAGGGCGGTGCTCATCTTCGTGAGGGCGGTATTGTGCACATTATTCCGCATGAGACGTTTTTCTGAGCAGTCCACCGGGAACGTGTATCGTTCGTGCAGCTTCGTGAAGAGGAGGGAGCGCAAATTCGCTCGGTTAGGATGCCTGAGGTTCTCGGTGTTGATCGAGACCGTGCTCGGTGGGATGCACCCGAGTTGGGACGCGTACCCTTTGACTAATTCAGGGGGCGCCGTTGGATCCCCACTGGCGTCCACTTCGGTGAATGCCTTCTTCACGGTGCTGAGCACATTGGGGCGACGCTCTCTCCGTTGCCTCTTCGGTTGGCCGCCATCCATGTGTTCGCCGCCATCCGTGGCGGCCTCCTCGGCATTACTATCAGTGGTTGCCTCCTCGGCATTACTATCAGCACCATCGGCTCGGTAATCGGGATCGGTGTCATCATCCTCGTCATCATCGCGGCGAGGTTGTGACTCCATCACCTCCATTTCATCGGTTAGCATCCAGAATGTCTTGCTGCTGCTGCCGCCGGCCTCATCGTTGTCAGCCATGTTCGCACTAAGTAGGAAAAAATGCATAAAGTTAGCGCAAAATTTTACGGAAAAATTGGGCATGACATATGCTAATTTATGGACATAGGAGTGCCCCATTTTTGCCGAAACGGAAATGACTCAACATTTCGGCGATAATGGGCAACTCATTTGATCCCTGCACAAGAAAATGACACAAATACACCAGGAAAACAATCCACCAGCTGAGCACCATGGCACATATACAATTGTTCCTCCATATACACCATGGCACATATACAATTGTTCCTCCACCAGCTGAGCACTCAACAACATGCATCAGCTAACCATGGGCATACATCAAGCAGCTAGCAGCTAGCAGCAGCAGCAAGCAGCTAGCAAGCAGCAACAGCCAGCAGCTAGCAGCAGCAAGCAGCTAGCAGGTGGCAAGCAGCAGCAGTAGCAAGCACCATCAGCACCAGCAGCAAGCTCACCGTGAGTCGTGCGGAGTCGCCGAGAGGTGAGATGTTGCTCCGGGTCGAGGAAGATGCGGCAGCGACGGTCAGGTGCTCAAGTTCCAGGGTTGTGAAAGAATGACAATACGGTAAGAAAATGATCAATAAAATATGTGCAGCTTAATTACCAGTGGAGTTCTTCATTATTTTCATCAAAATGATTCTACTGAATAATCCAAGAAGCCCATGCCAATGGTGTTATTTTTTATTTATTTGCTACTACTAGCTACTTCATGATGGAATAGCTTGATTCTGTGGATCGTAATCATTAAGCAATGAATCCATGGTCATATTCATCCAATAGGAAAAATTGCTGAAAGAGCTACAGTTGCTACTACTATGGCAGAAATAAAAGAACTACATCTAGCAGCAGCACCTATCACTAATATGCTAGCAGCAGCACCTAGCAACCAGCCAACAACAGCCACAAACAGCAGCAAAGCCACCACAACCAAAATGCAGCTAGCAATAGTGTGTAACCAGATATCTTTTGACATATAAAATGGATGTCAGCATCATTGTTGAGATAACCATGCATTTGAAAAGGAAGTAAATCCACCCATAGAGGAACACTTTCTAGCAGCAGCCTAGGTAGCACCAGCAAGCAACATCACTAGAGGAGGAGGAGGGGCATCGGGGACTACCTGTCTGCAAGTGCGGCGGCGGTCCTCTGCGGCGTGCTTCTCCAGCTGCTGCTCCAAGGTGCGCGTGGCGGTCAGGTGCTGCTACAACTAGTGCTGTAAACATCAAAATGAACACTGTGAGCATCAGCCCTTCACTCTGATCCCAAATTATATGCATTTGCTGTGATTTTTCATCTATTTTCATTTAATTAACAGTATTGACATTTGGCTCAAGCTATCATCCAAGGCAACATCTTATAAAAGGAAATTGGTAACTATTAGCTAATAAGCAACCTAGCAAATAAAGCAACCTAGCTAACAGCAAGTACCTAGCAACTAACAATAAACTAACAACCTAGCGGCAGCAGCAAGCAACCTAGCAACCTTTGCTTTTGCTCTCTGACTAGGAAATTTTTAGCATCTAAATTATATGCAGTAGATGTCAGTAGATGGATCAACTAGCATAGCAAGCTAGCAAGCACATAGCAGCAGCACTACAGATGTACCATATTGTTTAATTTTCTCTTATCTTCAGTATTTTTGCTTTCTTCTTTCTTGTAGCAGCTCGAGCATGCAGTAGCTAGTAGCATTAGCAAGCTACCAACAACATCAACTAGAAGCAGCAGCAAGCTACCAGTAGCATGCAATAGCTAGTGTAGCAGCAGCAAGCAACATCTAGGAACCAGAACAACATCAGCAAGCAAGCAACAACATGGTTGAACAACATCATCAAGCAAGCAAGCAAAAATTACTGCAAGGGCAAGTATCTTTAAGTTGAATTAACTTGCAGTTTAGTTGAATTAGGATTTAGTTGAATACTACTGCAAAATTATTAGTAGTGTGCATATTATAAATTCCTTGTAAGTGAAGGAACATGGTTGAACAGCAGAGTACTTGAGCAATTACAGAGGAGAGGGAGCAGCAGCAAGCAGTTAACACCGAGCAGCAGGAGGAGGAGGGGCATCAGCGGCACTGGCTACCTTGGAAGGATGCGGCGGTGGCTTCAGCGTCGAGGGCGGCGTGGCGTGCTTCTCCAGCTGCTGCTCCACGACATGCGCGTGGCGTGCTGCTCCTCTGCGGCGAGGTCGGGGACGAGGTCGCCGACGAGGTGCTGCTCCTCCGCGGCGAGGTCGAGGATGAGGTCACAGACGAGGTGGGAAAGGCAGTCGCCGACGGTAAATCGAGGGGGAGCTTGAGGGGATATGCGTGGGGGAGATAACGTGAGACGGGTGGGGATCGAGGTGAATCGAGGGGGGAGGCGGCCACCGGCGGGGAGGTGGATCGAGGGGTACCTACGTGACGCCGCCGGGGTCTGGTCGCTCGCGTCGCTCAGGGGAGGGGCGGGCGCCGGAGGGAGATGGCGTCGGAGAGGGGGCGCCGGTGGGATCGAGATCTCTAGTGGGGAATGGGGAATGGAGGATGGTCGGGACGGAGGGGATTTTTCGCTAAGTCCCAGACCCCCTTAGCAATAGTGCACCTCTAGGGGTGCGCCACTATGAGGCTTAGCAATGGCGCACCTCTAGGGGTGCGCCACTACCACTTTAGGTTTGGGTCAAAACGCAAACAAACCACAGTTTGACAAAAATCGATTAGTACCGCACTGGCTCTGTCCCCTGGTTGGTTTTCCAAACTTGGCCGCCCGGGTTCGAACCCTGGCAGAAACAAAAAAAATTCCTTTTTTTTATAATTATGTAGAATATTTAAAATACTATAGAATATAGAAAATATCCAAAAATATAAATTATATGTCTATTTTGATCGGTACAATGTGTAGATTAACAATATGACATCCATTATTCATACAAGAAAATGATACATAATTATCTTTTCACAATCTTCTTGCCCTTCTTTCTCGCGGTTGAATAATTTAGCCCCGGAACTCCTTAACTTCTTCTCTTGAATGGATGGCCTTTAGGTAGGGTGGTCCTTCTTCTTGTTTGTATGGTTCTTCACCATCGTCGTCATCATCTTCCATCTTCGGGTTGCCGTACTGGTCGAAGTCTAGCTCGTTGGCGGCTCCATCCATTCCGATGATGCTCCTTTTGCCTCTCCTCACGACAACACGGCTGGGCTTTTGCGGGTCGGTAATGAAGAAGCATTGGTCCACTTGGGAAGCTAGTAACCATGGCTCATATTTCGCGGTGACCTTAGCGCCCGCTGTCTTGGATTTGGCTTCGGGTATAACCATGGTGGTGAAATGCCGGTCTTCTTTTACGACGCTCTTGGCCCACCTGACACGGCACATTGACACATTCTCTTCGGCGTAGCTCAGCTCCCAGATCTCCTCGATCTTTCCATAGTATCTCTGCTTGATGTCATCGGTGTAGGATTCCATCGTTACCCCAGAGTTCTGATAATCGCTCTTCATGTCCTTTTCCTCGGTGTACAATGTGTAGCCGTTGATATCGTACGCCTGAAATGTCATCAGGTTGTGTTCGGCATCCTGTGACAATGCGAATATGAGTTTTTCTTCCGCAGAAGAATCCTCGTCTATAGGGTACATCAGCATCTTGTCCTTGAACCACCGCATGAAGGTTGAGTTGTGCTCTTTGATTATATCTATGTCCGTCCTCTGTAGGACCTGGTCATTATACGTCTTTGCGATGAAGGTTTTGTGCTCTACCACCCAAGGATCGACCACGTATATGTGTTGTTGCGCGACTAGGTTTGCTCTTTCAAAGTCGGCAATTCGACCCTTGAAGTCGACATGCATTTTGCGGTGACCCCATCCAGCGAGCTTCCCGAGGTGCCTGTTTACGGGCAGACCAACGGGGTTCTCGATTTCTAGATAACTCGTGCAGAAGGAGATGCACTCTTCGGTCAGAAAGCCCTTGGCTATGCTTCCGTCTGGACGTGCCTTGTTGCGAACGTACCCTTTGATCACACCATTCATTCTCTCGAATGACATCATGCTGTGCAGGAACGTCGGCCCCAGTTGGATGATATCCTCCACGATATGTACCAGAAGATGCACCATAACGTCGAAGAATGCGGGCGGGAAGTACATCTCAAGCTCGCACAGTATCACCACGATCTCTTCATGTAGCCTTCTGAGTTGCCTCACACCAACAGACTTCCGAGAGATGACGTCGAAAACGTTGCATAGGCCGAAAAGCGTTTCACGGACGTGCGCGTCGATGATCCCACGGATTGCAACCAGAAGTATCTACGTCATCAGAACGTGACAGTCGTGAGACTTCATCCTGCTGAACCTCTGCTTCTCTTAGTCTAGGTACCTGCTTATCTTCCCCGCGTAACCGTAAGGAAGTTTTACTCCTAGGAGACAGTCGAAAAACTGCTCGATCTCCTTCTGACTTAGAGTGAAGCACGCGGGGGGGGAGTAATATTCGATCTTCTTGGCCTTCTTGTCCTTGCGACGACTTTGCGTGTCCTCCGTCTCATCATCATCGTCGTCATCATCATCATCATCATTAGGGTGTCCCGCGTGAAGCTCCTCCCTGATCCTAATTGATAGCAAGTCGTACCTTGCTTTCGACCCATCTTTGGTGCTCTCTAGCATGTTGAGGAGGGTACCAAGCAGACTCTCGCACACGTTTTTCGTGATGTGCATGACATCAAGGCTGTGAGGCACACAGAGGATCTTCCAGTACGGAAAGTCCCAGAAAACAGACCTCGTCTTCCATACCCTAAGCAGCGGCTCGGACGCCTTTCGCTTCTTTCCCGGCGGTGGGCACTCTTTCCAATTTTTCAATAGCTCGTCTATTTGCTCGCCGCTTCTTGTACGTGGCCGTCTTCGGGGTTCGTCTTGACCATCGAACAGATCCTTGCGTTTCCTCCATGGGTCATCATCGCGAAGCCACCTTCGATGTCCCATGAACACCGTTTTTGAGGACCCTGGATCTCTATCTAGCTGGCGGTACGTTGTGTCATCCATGCACCTGACGCATGCATTGAATCCGTGGACCACCTGCCCCGCGACATATCTGTAACCGAGAAAGTCGTGCACCGTCGTGAGCAGCGCGGCTCTCATAGGGAAATATTCTTCCGTGGCGGCGTCCCACGTATTGGCAGGTGATACGTCTCCGACGTATCGATAATTTCTTATGTTCTATGCCATATTATTGATGATACCTACATGTTTTATGCACACTTTATGTCATATTCGTGCATTTTCTGGAACTAACATATTAACAAGATGCCGAAGAGCCGATTGTCTGTTTTCTCGCTGTTTTTGGTTTCGAAATCCTAGTAACGAAATATTCTCGGAATTGGACGAAATCAAAACCCAGGATCCTATTTTGCCACGAAGCTTCCGGAAGACCGAAGAGGAGTCGAAGTGGGGCCACGAGGTGGCCAAACGATAGGGCGGCGCGGCCCAGGTCTTGGCCGCGCCGACCTATAGTGTGGGCCCCTCGTGTGGCCCCCCACGTTTCCCTTCCGCCTACTTAAAGCCTCCGTCGCGAAAACCCCAATACGAAGAACCACGATACGGAAAACCTTCCAGAGCCGCCGCCATCGCGAAGCCAAGATCTGGGGGACAGGAGTCTCTGTTCCGGCACGCCGCCGGGACGGGAAGTGCCCCCGGAAGGCTTCTCCATCGACACCGCTGCCATCTCCACCGCCATCTTCATCACCGCTGCTGCTCCCATGAGGAGGGAGTAGTTCTCCATCGAGGCACGGGGCTGTACCGGTAGCTATGTGGTTAATCTCTCTCCTATGTACTTCAATACAATAATCTCATGAGCTGCTTTACATGATTGAGATTCATATGATGATGCTTGTAATCTAGATGTCATTATGCTAGTCAAGTGAGTTTTACTCATGTGATCTCCGGAGACTCCTTGTCCCACGTGTGTAAAGGTGACGAGTGTGTGCACCGTGTGGGTCTCTTAGGCTATATTTCACAGAATACTTATTCACTGTTATGAATGGCATAGTGAAGTGCTTATTTATATCTCTTTATGATTGCAATGTATTTTGTATCGCAAATTATCTATGTGCTACTCTAGCAATGTTATTAAAGTAGTTTTATTCCTCCCGCACGGTGTAATGGTGACAGGTGTGTGCATCCGTGCTAGTACTTGGTTTATGCTATGATTATGATCTCTTGTAGATTATGAAGTTAACTATTGCTATGATAGTATTGATGTGTATTATTCCTCCTACATAGCATGAAGGTGACGAGTGTGCATGCTATGTTAGTACTTGGTTTAGTCGAATTGATCTTTCATGCACTCTAAGGTTATTTAAATATGAACATTGAATTGTGGAGCTTGTTAACTCCGGCATTGAGGGTTCATGTAATCCTACGCAATGTGTTCATCATCCAACAAGAGTGTAGAGTATGCATTTATCTATTCTGTTATGTGATCAAAGTTGAGAGTGTCCACTAGTGAAAGTCTAATCCCTAGGCCTTGTTCCTAAATATCGCTATCGCTGCTTGTTTACTTGTTTCTATCGCGTTACTACTGCTGCAATACTACCACCATCAACTACATGCCAGCAAGCTACTTTTACGGCACCGTTGCTACTGCTCATACTTATTCATACCACCTGTATTTCACTATCTCTTCGCCGAACTAGTACACCTATTAGGTGTGTTGGGGACACAAGAGACTTCTTGCTTTGTGGTTGCGGGGTTGCATGAGAGGGATATCTTTGACCTCTTCCTCCCTGAGATCGATAAACCTTGGGTGATCCACTTAAGGGAAACTTGCTGCTGTTCTACAAACCTCTGCTCTTGGAGGCCCAACACTGTCTACAAGAATAGAAGCTCCCGTAGACATCAAGCACTTTTCTGACGCCGTTGCCGGGGAGGAAAGGTAAAAGGTACTCACACTCCGGATCTCGGCTACTAAGCTATTTTCGCCGTTGTAAGTACTCGAAGCTATTTCCTTTAGATCCTTCAATTGCATCTTTTTGTTTCTTGTTTACACTAGTTTGGCATAATGGACAAGAATGAGCTTCTTATTCTATTTCCCGATTTAAAACATGGATTGTTTGATGCGAAAATTAAAAAACCTATGAAATCTTATTTGCATGCTTGGTAGTAATATTAGTATGAACGCTTTGAACACCATTGTTGATAATGATATAGAAAGTTCTAAGCTTAGGGAAGCTGGTTTTCATGATCTTTTTAGTCCCCCAAGCATTGAGGAGAAAATTTTCTTTGATGATACTTTGCCTCCTATTTATGATGATTATAATGATAGTGGTCTTTTGGTGCCACCTACTATGGAGAGTAAATTTTGTTGTGATTATACTATGCCTCCTACACTTGATAAGAATAATAATGATAGCTACTTTGTTGAATTTGCTCCCACTACAACTAATAAAATTGGTTATGCTTATGTGGAGAGTAATAATTTTATGCATGAGACTCATGATAAGAATGCTTTATGTGATAGTTATATTGTTGAGTTTGCTCATGATGCTACTGAAAGTTATTATGAGAGAGGAAAATATGGTTGTAGAAATTTTCATGTTACTAAAATGCCTCTCTATGTGCTGAAATTTTTGAAGCTACACTTGTTTTATCTTCCTATGCTTGTTACTTTGCTCTTCATGAACTTGTTTATTTACAAGATTCCTTTTCATAGGAAGCATGTTAGGCTTAAATGTGTTTTGAATTTTCTTCTTGATGCTCTCTTTTGCTTCAAATACTATTTCTTGCGAGTGCATCATTAAAACTGCTGAGCCCATCTTAACGGCTATAAAGAAAGAACTTCTTGGGAGATAACCCATGTGTTATTTTGCTACAGTACTTTGTTTTATATTTGTGTCTTGGAAGTTGTTTACTACTGTAGCAACCTCTCCTTATCTTAGTTTTGAGTTTTGTTGTGCCAAGTAAAGTCTTTGATAGTAAAGTGAATACTAGATTTGGATTACTACGCAGAAACAGATTTCTTTTCTGTCACGAATCTGGGTCTAATTCTCTGTAGGTAACTCAGAAAATTAAGCCAATTTACGTGAGTGATCCTCAGATATGTACGCAACTTTCATTCAATTTGGGCATTTTCATTTGAGCAAGTCTGGTGCCCTAATAAAATCCATCTTTACGGACTCGTTACTGTTTTGACAAATTCTGCTTTTTATTTCGCATTGCCTCTTTTGCTATGTTGGATGAATTTCTTTGATCCATTAATGTCCAGTAGCTTTATGCAATGTCCAGAAGTGTTAAGAATGATTGTGTCACCTCTGAACATGTTAATTTTTATTGTGCACTAACCCTCTAATGAGTTGTTTCGAGTTTGGTGTGGAGGAAGTTTTCAAGGGTCAAGAGAGGAGGATGATATACTATGATCAAGAAGAGTGAAGAGTCTAAGCTTGGGGATGCCCCCGTGGTTCATCCCTGCATATTTCAAGAAGACTCAAGCATCTAAGCTTGGGGATGCCCAAGGCATCCCCTTCTTCATCGACAAATTATCGAGTTCCTTCTCTTGAAACTATATTTTTATTCGGCCACATCTTATGTACTTTACTTGGAGCGTCTGTGTGCTTTTGTTTTTGTTTTTGTTTGAATAAATGCTTGTGTGGTAGAGAGACACGCTCCGCTGGTTCATATGAACACATGTGTTCTTCGCTTTATCTTTTAGTGTTCATGGCGAAGGTTGAAACTGCTTCGTTAATTGTTATATGGTTGGAAACGGGAAATGCTACATGTAGTAATTGGTATGATGTCTTGGATAATTTGATGCTTGGCAATTGTTGTGCTCATGTTTAAGCTCTTGCATCATATACTTTGCACCCATTAATGAAGAAACACTTAGAGCTTGCTAATTTGGTTTGCATATTTGGTTTCTCTAGAGTCTAGATAATATCTAGTATTGAGTTTTGAACAACAAGGAAGACGGTGTAGAGTCTTATAATTAATGTTTACAATATGTCTTTTATGTGAGTTTTGCTGCACCGTTCATCCTTGTGTTTGTTTCAAATAACCTTGCTAGCCTAAACCTTGTATCGAGAGGGAATACTTCTCATGCATCCAAAATCCTTGAGCCAACCACTATGCCATTTGTGTCCACCATACCTACCTACTACATGGTATTTCTCCGCCATTCCAAAGTAAATTGCTTGAGTGCTACCTTTAAAATTTCCATCATTCGCCTTTGCAATATATAGCTCATGGGACAAATAGCTTAAAAACTATTGTGGTATTGAATATGTACTTATGCACTTTATCTCTTATTAAGTTGCTTGTTGTGTGATAACCATGCTTCTGGGGACGCCATCAACTACTCTTTGTTGAATATCATGTGAGTTGCTATGCATGTCCGTCTTGTACGAAGTAAGAGAGATCTACCACCTTAATGGTTGGAGCATGCATATTGTTAGAGAAGAACATTGGGCCTCTAACTAAAGCCATGATTCATGGTGGAAGTTTCGAGTTTTGGACATATATCCTCAATCTCATATGAGAATAATAATTGTTGCCACATGCTTATGCATTAAAGAGGAGTCCATTATCTCGTTGTCCATGTTGTCCCGGTATGGATGTCTAAGTTGAGAATAATCAAAAGCGAGAAATCCAAAATGCGAGCTTTCTCCTTAGACCTTTGTACGGGCGGCATGGAGGTACCCCATTGTGACACTTGGTTAAAACATGTGCATTGCGATGATCCGGTAGTCCAAGCTAATTAGGACAAGGTGCGGGCACTATTAGTATACTATGCATGAGGCTTGCAACTTATAAGATATAATTTACATAACTCATATGCTTTATTACTACCGTTGACAAAATTGTTTCATGTTTTCAAAATAAAAGCTCTAGCACAAATATAGCAATCGATGCTTTCCTCTTTGAAGGACCATTCTTTTTACTTTTATGTTGAGTCAGTTCACCTATCTCTCTCCACCTCAAGAAGCAAACACTTGTGTGAACTGTGCATTGATTCTTACATACTTGCATATTATACTTGTTATATTGCTTTGCATTGACAATTATCCATGAGATATACATGTTACAAGTTGAAAGCAACCGCTGAAACTTAATCTTCCTTTGTGTTGCTTCAATACCTTTACTTTGATTTGTTGCTTTATGAGTTAACTCTTATGCAAGACTTATTGATGCTTGTCTTGAAGTACTATTCATGAAAAGTCATTGCTTTATGATTCAGATGTTTACTCATGTCATTACCATTGTTTTGATCGTTGCATTCATTACATATGTTTACAATATGATCAAGTTTATGATGGCATGTCACTCCAGAAATTATCTTTGTTATCGTTTACCTGCTCGGGACGAGCAGAACTAAGCTTGGGGATGCTTGATACGTATCCGACGTATCGATAATTTCTTATGTTCTATGCCATATTATTGATGATACCTACATGTTTTATGCACACTTTATGTCATATTCGTGCATTTTCTGGAACTAACATATTAACAAGATGCCGAAGAGCCGATTCTTGTTTTCTGCTGTTTTTGGTTTCGAAATCCTAGTAACGAAATATTCTCGGAATTGGACGAAATCAAAACCCAGGGTCCTATTTTGCCACGAAGCTTCCGGAAGACCGAAGAGGAGTCGAAGTGGGGCCACGAGGTGGCCAAACCATAGGGCGGCGCGGCCCAGGTCTTGGCCGCGCCGACCTATAGTGTGGGCCCCTCGTGTGGCCCCCCACGTTGCCCTTCCGCCTACTTAAAGCCTCTGTCGCGAAAACCCCAATACGAAGAACCACGATACGGAAAACCTTCCAGAGCCACCGCCATCGCGAAGCCAAGATCTGGGGGACAGGAGTCTCTGTTCCGGCACGCCGCCGGGACGGGGAAGTGCCCCCGGAAGGCTTCTCCATCGACACCGCTGCCATCTCCACCGCCATCTTCATCACCGCTGCTGCTCCCATGAGGAGGGAGTAGTTCTCCATCGAGGCACGGGGCTGTACCGGTAGCTATGTGGTTAATCTCTCTCCTATGTACTTCAATACAATAATCTCATGAGCTGCTTTACATGATTGAGATTCATATGATGATGCTTGTAATCTAGATGTCATTATGCTAGTCAAGTGAGTTTTACTCATGTGATCTCCGGAGACTCCTTGTCCCACGTGTGTAAAGGTGACGAGTGTGTGCACCGTGTGGGTCTCTTAGGCTATATTTCACAGAATACTTATTCACTGTTATGAATGGCATAGTGAAGTGCTTATTTATATCTCTTTATGATTGCAATGTATTTTGTATCGCAAATTATCTATGTGCTACTCTAGCAATGTTATTAAAGTAGTTTTATTCCTCCTGCACGGTGTAATGGTGACAGTGTGTGCATCCGTGCTAGTACTTGGTTTATGCTATGATTATGGTCTCTTGTAGATTATGAAGTTAACTATTGCTATGATAGTATTGATGTGTATTATTCCTCCTACATAGCATGAAGGTGACAGTGTGCATGCTATGTTAGTACTTGGTTTAGTCGAATTGATCTTTCATGCACTCTAAGGTTATTTAAATATGAACATTGAATTGTGGAGCTTGTTAACTCCGGCATTGAGGGTTCATGTAATCCTACGCAATGTGTTCATCATCCAACAAGAGTGTAGAGTATGCATTTATCTATTCTGTTATGTGATCAAAGTTGAGAGTGTCCACTAGTGAAAGTCTAATCCCTAGGCCTTGTTCCTAAATACTGCTATCGCTGCTTGTTTACTGTTTTACTTGCGTTACTACTGCTGCAATACTACCACCATCAACTACACGCCAGCAAGCTATTTTCTGGCACCGTTGCTACTGCTCATACTTATTCATACCACCTGTATTTCACTATCTCTTCGCCGAACTAGTACACCTATTAGGTGTGTTGGGGACACAAGAGACTTCTTGCTTTGTGGTTGCAGGGTTGCATGAGAGGGATATCTTTGACCTCTTCCTCCCTGAGATCGATAAACCTTGGGTGATCCACTTAAGGGAAACTTGCTGCTGTTCTACAAACCTCTGCTCTTGGAGGCCCAACACTGTCTACAAGAATAGAAGCTCCCGTAGACATCAGCAGGCGCGCCCCATAGCGTGGCTAGCTCCTCTTTCAGAAGCCCCATATATAGATTGATGTCATTCCCTGGTTGTTTCGGCCCTTCAATTAGCATACTCATTTGAATGTACTTCCTCTTCATGCACAACCAGGGGGAGGTTGTACATCCACACAAACACAGGCCAGGTGCTATGCGTGCTGCTCTGGCTGCCAAACGGATTGACTCCATCGGTGCTCGCGCCCAGCCTTATGTTCCTAGGATCGTCCCCAAATTCTGGATACTCGAGGTTCAACGCATTCCATTGGCTAGCATCCGAAGGGTGTCTCAACATCCTGTCCTTTTTCTTTTTCTCCGGATCATATGCGTCATCTTCTCCCTTCCTCATCTCCGCGTGCCAGCGCATTAGCTTTGCTTGCTTAGGGTCCGCGAAATACCGTTGCAGACGAGGAGTGATCGGAAAGTACCACACCACCTTCCGAGGAGCTTTCTTCCCCTTCTTGTACCGACTGACGCTGCACTCCGGACATATGGTAGACTCCGCGTGCTCATCCCGATTAATGATGCAATCGTTCAAGCACACATGGTATTTCACGTGCGGTAAATCCAGAGGACACACGATTTTCTTGGCCTCCTCGATACTAGTCGGACACGTGTTACCTTTGGGAAGACGTTCGTGCCAGAATGACATGTTGTCGTTGAAGGATGTGTCGGTCATTTTGTGCTTTACCTTCATCTCCAGAGCCACGAGTGTTACTTTCAGGCGGGTATCCTCCGGCATGCATCCTTCATACAATGGAGTAACCGCGTCTACCTCCAGTTGATCCATCTTGGCTTTCTCTCGGGCGGCAGCTCTTGCGTTACTCGTCTGCTTGAGAAGCATCTTTTGAAGATAAGGGTCCTGCACCCAGTCCATCGACGATGGTCCATCGTCTTCATCTTCATGATCGTCATGATGACCTCCATCTTGATCTTCCTCATCATCAGGTTCAGGATCTCCTACATTGTGATCATGATCATCTCCGGGATCCTCTACATTCTGAACATGTCCGGGATCTTCTACATCCTGATCATGTCCGGGATCTTCTACATGGTGCTCACCTCCTTCCTTATTTCTTGAAATCCTATGGACAAATTCATAATAATCTTCATCGCCTTCCCACCGATAGCCATCCATGAAACCACGCATGAGAAGGTGGTCCCGCACTATATCGGCTTTAGGGTCCATAAGGCTCGTCAGCTTGCATCTTCGACACGGACATCTTATCTCCTTTTGGTTATTTTTAATCATCTCGGCCATCGCGGATTTCAAAAACCTAGCCACAACGCCTTCGCTCATCATGCGGACCATGGTCGCCTGCGGGTATAGAGAAAATGGATATCTTAGTATACCAAAAGAAAATGTTGGCATGACCTTCCCTAAAAGTAGGACATATGTATATGCGTAGTATGCCCATTATTCGCCGAAACGGAAATGAATCAATGTTTCGGCAAAATATTGGCAATTCGATCGCATTTCAGATCCCTGCAAACAAAAACATGCAACACATGTGTGGAGAGGCTTCGCATATACAACACATGTGGAGGCTTCGCATTCAACACACATGCACGTGACGCTTCGCGCATGCACAACACATGTGGAGCTTCGCATAACATATATGCACACACACGTGTGTGTGCAAGACGATCGGAACTGGTCACACACAAAGCATAAAACCAACAAAGTTACCGATACGGCGAGACGTAGAGTGTTGGATGAGGAAATTTTTTGAGATTGAGTAGGGTATTGAGCTAAGAAAGCTTCACCATTACTTACCTATCAAGAAAATTAAGTTTACCAACTTAATTTGGGTGAATGAAAAGGTGAAAATGAGGTGGGGAGGAGGGGCAACACGACCAGATCTAGATTTGGTGGGAGGTGGTGGTGCAAGAGTGTTTGGGGAAAGTGGGTGACACATGTGGGGAGGGGGATGAGCAGGAAATGCGGTCCCAGGTTAGCGGTGGCGCACCACATAGCAGTGCACCATTGCTAGGGTGACATAGCAATGGTGACTGCTATGTGGTGCGCCACTGCTCCCTTGGTACCAGCACCCCACGACCCTGCCCAACTTAGCAGTGGTGCACCTTTATGGTGGTGCGCCATAGCTAGTAGTGGCGCACCGAAGAAGTGCGCCATTGCTAAAGCCCTCATCTCTAAAGTGGGCCTGGCCACCTCCTAGCAGTGGCGCACCACGACTCAGTGCGCCATAGGTAGGCGATGTAGCAGTGGCGCACCGAAGCAGTGCGCCATTGCTAAAGCCATCATCTCTAAAGTGGGCCTTGCCACCTCCTAGCAGTGGCGCACCACGGCTCAGTGCACCATAGGTAGGCAATGTAGCAGTGGCGCACGCCACCAACGTGCGCCACTACTAGGTTGGGGCAGGAGCTGGCCTCCTGTCGGCATTTAGTGATGGTGCACCATGTATCAGGTGCGCCACTGCTAAGTAGTAGTGGCGCACGGCCTTCATGGTGCACCACTGATGGCAATCTTACGACTAGGCCTTTTCCTAGTAGTGACTCCCCGCGACTCACGATGAGCAACACCTCACCTCTCTTGCTTCCTGGTGCTTGCTGTTGGTGCTTGCTGCTGCTAGGCGTTGGTGCTTGCTTGCTGGCTGGTGCTGCTGGTGCTTGCTGCTGCTGGCTGGTGCTGTTGGCTAAAATATGTGTATATTGATGTTGTTGTGTGCTAGCTTGCTGCTAGCTGGTGCTGCTAGCTGCTTGCTGCTGCCGCTAGTTGATGCATGTTGTTGATGTATATGGAGGAACAATTATATATGTGCCATAGTGCTTAGCTGGTAGATTGTTTTGGTGGTGTATTTGTGTCATTTTCTTGTGCATGGATTTCAAATGAGTTGCCCATTATTGTCGAAATGTTGATTCATTTCCGGTTCGGCGAAAATGGGGCACTCCTATGTCCATAATTTAGCAAAGTTCATGCCCAATTTTTATTTGATTTGGTCGTTAATTTTATTTGCACTTGCATGCCGATGATTAGAATGGTTGGTCACTACGCTTGGGGGAGGGGCAAGTGAACCTGGTTCGATGGCACAAATATCAATCTCTTGTGCATCCTACTTGTTTCACTTACACCTTCCCTAAATATTAATATTTGTTTCGACCAACAATGTATGAGGCATGCCATTTAGTTCATACTACTGTGCTCTTATTTGAGTTGGCCTTCTTCGTTTATTTTGGTCTTTCTTCGAGAGAGTGTCGATGATTTGAATGTTCGGTCAGTACACTCCGGGGTGGTGCAAGTGAACCTGGTGCGATGTCACAAATATCAATCTCTTGTGCATCCTACTTGGTTTCACTTACACCATCCCGGAATGTTAATATTTGTTTCGACCAACATGAGGCATGCCATTTAGTTCATACTACTTGACTCTTATTTGAGTTGGCACTTTTTAATAAATTGCATTGGTCGATGATTAGAGTGTTTGGTCACCCGTACACTCTGGGGTGGAGTAAGTGAACCTGGTGTGATGGCACAAATATCAAACTCTTGTGCATCCTACTTGGCTTCGCTTACTCCATCCCTGAATGTTAATATCTGGTTCGACCAACAATGTATGAGGCATGCCATTTAGTTCATACTACTTGGCTCTTATTTGAGTTGGCACTTCTTAATAAATTGCATTGGTCGATGATTAGAATGTTTGGTCACCCGTACACTCTGGGGTGGAGCCAGTGAACCTGGTGTGATGGAAAAAATATCAATATCTTGTGCATTCTACTTGGCTTCGCTGACTCCATCCTTGAATGTTAATATTTGGTTCGACCATCCTACGTGTGTGTCATTATATGAGTCCCTTGTCATTCCATTTGCTTTGGTATTTCAGAATGCCGATGATTAGAAAGTTCGGTCACTATACTCGGGGGCGGAGCAAGCGAGCCTGGTGTGATGGCACAAATATCCATCTCCTGTGCATCCTACATGGCCTCGCTGATGCCGCCCCTAAATGTTGATATTTTGTTTCGACCAACAATGTATGAGGCATATATAATATTAAGTTCATACTACTTGGATCGTACTTGAGTTTGCCCTTATTCATTGCAAAGACCTATGAGTGTGCACTAATAGGTCTTTGGCTTGTGCATATATGCAGAGATGCCGTGGTATGTCGTGTACAAGGGCAAGGTTCCCGAAGTCTACGCTGACTGGGAGGAGTGTCGGAGACAGGTTCACCGTTTTAGCGGTAACAACTACATAGGGTACACCACTAGAGCGGAGGCCAAAGACAGATACACGCGCTATCTGGCAGGAGAGAGGAGGGAGCGGAGGAGGAACCAGATGAAGACCACTTTCATCGGGATGATGCTCGTAGTGACTGTAGCTCTCTTCTATGTGATGGTAGTTTAGACGATCGACCTTGTAACCTAGCTCATGACCTTGTAACCTCGGAACTTGTCTAATATTTGGAATCTTGTGAATTTGAAGGCTAATGTGAAGAACTATGTATTTATATACTGTGGTGTTATCTATATTCATTATATATCCTGTATTGTGCTATTATATTGTACTGTATATATTACAACATGTACAAATAACATAAATATATATTTTTTAAAAAAATCGAATTACTAGCAGTGGCGCACCAAGCAACCATCAGTGGCGCACTATCACAACAGACCAGTGGAGCATCACCGGTACAACAGTGGCGCACTGCTGTACCTGGTGATGCACTTCTACAGACCAGCAGTGGTGCACCAGAAAAAGCAGAAGTGGCGCACCGACCGTATACATCAGTGGCGCACTGCATTGGATCAACATTGGCGCACTCCTTTGCATCAACAGTGGCGCACCACATGAGTTAGCAATGGCGCACCAGGCAGTGCGCCATTGGTACTTCAGATAGCACTGGCGCACCACTAGTGTGCCACTACTAACATGTTAGCACTTAGCAGTGGCGCACCATTAGTGCGCCACTGATAGCATATAGTGGTGCGCCACTAATTAGGGTTTTCCTAGTAGTGGAAGCATCCCTGGAAATCCTCGAGCTCATCGACAGCGAGGATTTGAGCAGTGTCTTCGACAGTCGGTGATCTCAAGTAGATGTCCCCGAACACTGCTATCACCGCCCTGCAGAACCGGTAGAAACAATCAAAGGCGGTTGACTCCGTCATTCAAAGATAGTCATCGACAGAATCACCAGGAGCTCCATATGCCAGCATCCGCATAGCCACCGTGCACTTTTGGAGGGCGGAAAACCCTGCCATGCCGGTGCAATCGAACTTGCATCTAAAATAGGAGTCGTACTCTCGAAGGGCATACACAATTCTCAGGAAGAGCTTCCGGCTCATCCTGAAACGACGCCTAAAAACAACCTCACCGTGAATGGTTCGTCGGCGAAGTAGTCGGCTTAGAGCATGCAGTAGCCCTCCATTCGCTGCCACGGCTTGCACTTCCGGCGACCTGGTGCCGATGCACCACAGCGACCAATGGTCGTCTCGGCGTACAAGCCGGACAGGCAAGCTAGGATCAACATGTGCTCCTCATCTTGGGCGGCGGCTGCTATTTCTTCTTCAAAAAGCTCGGCGAACATCTGCTCCTCCTCCTCGTCGGAGTCCATGTCCAGCCAGGCAATTGGACGAACACCTGCCAGGCGTGTCGACGAGGCGCGACGCGAGGGAGTTTCCCGACGGCGGAATATAGGTAGAGGGCACGACAGGCGAAGGAATATAGGCTGCTGGGTGGAGGGATGACGGAGTTCAGGCAACCGGCCGACGGATTGGCGAGGGGTGGTGCCGGCGGCGACAGAGCAACAAGATGAGAGGGGGGATTTGCGTCGAGAAAGTGGTGGGGTTCGTGTGTTCTCTCGCCGACAGAGCGGGCCCGTCCCCGCTTTTCTCTCGTCCAGGGTCCCCGAGCGCACCCGGAGGGCCAGTGATGGTCTGGGCTCTTCAGATGGATTAAAGGCCAAATCCGGGAAAAAACGAGAAGCCAAGAGCGCAGCTGGGCCAAATAACACCATCCAAATGTAAAAAAAGAGCTACCGGGAGGCTCGTCGGGAAACGGCTGAAGATGCTTTAATGAACCAGGTACCACTCCACTCCTAAATAATATTCAGCTATAAGTTGGTTCTCACAGCTCGTGAGCATGCTAACTGGAATGAACAAACAAAGTCTTCATGTTAAACTAAAGAGTTAGAGATGCGCCAACATATTTTTAGGGGCGCTGCTACGATCCCAGTTTCAAGTGAGCACCCGAATAGGGGTCCTCAAGTGCTGCTCTCCTCTTCCTTTTCTCCAGCAACAGTAGAGAGAGGCGACCGAGAGGGCGAATGCGTTTTCTTCCCCGTTTCTCCGGCGTCTCCGTCGGTTCCCCTCTCCTTCTCCGTCCGCTGCGGCGGCGGAAGGGTGGGGGAACCCCGGATCTGTGCGTTCGGCTGTAAATAGGGTATGGCTTGGTGCCGGCGGCGGCATCTGCGAGGGGGCGACATCGGCGGGTCCGGCTTTTTGGTCTTCCTGGATTCGGCCCTCTCCCGTCTCCGTTCTTCGCGGTTGCGGTGGATCTATGGGAGTTCTCCTGCGCGATCGGCATGGCGACGATGCGGGGCGCGCGTGATGGAGATGCCGTCCTCGAGCACTTCTGTCGACGCGGCGTCGTCCCCTCCAACGACGACGCGGAGCTGCTGAGGTATGTGTGTGGAGGATGGAGGGGTCTGGCGGCTGGGTTGGTTTGCGGAAGATGGGAAAGGGATCTGGCTGTCGGCTGTGCGGCGGCTTGGCGTTTGCCACGGATCCAGAGCTGAAGAAGGTTGGGAGCGTGTCTCCGGCCTATGTTCTTTTCGGGTCAAGATCCAGCTTAATGGAGCTTCAACGCCTGTGTGCTAGGGGCCTCTTCTGCTCCAGGGATGCAGCTTCTCCGTGCGGTTTCCTCCCTCCGGCGACGGTGGTCGGATGTGCGCGGTGCGGTGGCGGCGAAGACGGAGGACTAGGGTTCACTGGATTCTTCTCCGTAGATAGGTGGTGTCACCTGGTTGGCCTGTATCCTCTTTGGTTTATGCGTATTTGTACTGCTCTGTACGGTATTTCCTTACCGTATGAATAGAAGTAACGTATGCCTTCGGCGCGTACGTAGTCAAAAAAAAAAAGTTAGAGATGCTAGTTTGGTGATTTTTGTGGATCTAAATTTACGGCATCACAACAATTTGTTTCTGTCTGATGATACAGTCGAATCCACACCCTCCATTCACCGCTGGTCATGCCAGCGTTAGATCTGAGCCATCGGAATCCATCTCCCCCACAACTCTAGGCTCCTTCTCCTTTCCCCAGCGCCCCGTCCTTTCTCTGTGCTCTCCATCCCCAACGCTGCTCTCCCCGAAGCTCCGATCCGACCCACCCCTCCGTTCGTCCATCGTCACTGTCTGCCCCTCTCCGTGCCTATCTCTGCCCGCACTCGATAGCAAGGGGAGCCTCAAGCGCGACGCCGGCGGCGACCAAGGACGGCGGTAGCACCCGTGTACCGGCAACTCAAGGTGAGCCTCCGTCTCCGATTTTCTCCCTCCTATAACCCTAGGAACGCGCTTGGTTCATGATTTTGTAACGCCGTGAGATTACAGTGCCACCAAATAGAGGAAGATTATGCTTGCTTCGGTTGGGCAGTAATGCCATTACAGGGTTTCAGATCCCAGGCCGGCAGTAAACTGATTTGCAAACGAAATCCTGTATGACGGGCAAACGGTATAGCTGAGGCTCCGGTGATCCTTCGGAATCGCCCCGATCTCGTGCAACCCTACTCCCCTGCCCTAGATCTCTCCTTCCCCACCAACATAACCTCCGGCGGTGCGGCCTCGAGCTTCTCTACTCTTCTTTCTTTCCCAGGGAGTCTGTCCTCTTTACATTCCACTATTCCATCTCAGCCTCGTAGATCCTGGGGACAGAGGGGGAGGAGGAGCGATTTGGATAGAAGCAAATAATTTATGCTGTATTCCGAAGCATCTACTCCCGAACGGCCGAACCCATGTGCTAATTCGGGTGATTGAGTTCTTCACGACAGTTGATTTTCTTGTAAAATTGCTACCAAACCTGGATTCAGATTATCAACTTGTGATCCGGTGATTTGGGTTTTGTTTCCAATATCTGCCGTTTTCAGACTTTTCAATCCATGACTTAGGCTGGTGCCAATGCACCGCCCCGCTCCCGCCCCGCCACGTCAGCTTTTCTCTCACTCTCACCCCACTCTCACTCCACTCTCACCCCACCTTGCCAATGCATGGGCTATAGTCCCCACTCTCACTTCTCTCTCCTCCACATCACCATTTCTTTTCCACATTAAGTTATTTCACTCGATTTTGTTTAGACATTCAAAATAATGCAAGAAATTATTTTATTCAACTTAAAATGTTACCGATTACATCATAAAATAGTGCCAGCTCTATTTAAATTGTTGTGCAAAAAGCCCCTCAAAATTTGGCTCAAAACACCCTAAAATGCCAAAATTTGGCTCAAAACACCCTAAAATGCCAAATCCTACCAATTTTTCCTAAGTCCGGGGGTTTTCTGCAAAAATCCCTTTGTCTTCTACCTCCCGCCCCGCCTCTCGCCCACCCCGCCATCGCTGCCGCCCCGCTCCCGCCTCCCTCCCGCCTCGCTCTCGCCGCCAACGCGGGCGCCAGCCGGGCGGGAGCGGGCGCTAGCGCCGGGCGCCCCCGCCGGCGCCCCTCCCTCTCGTCCCGCCCGCCTCCAGCCCCTCTCCCGCCCCGCCCCGGGCGGTATCGCCCTCACTGGCGCCCGCGTTGGCACGAGCCTTAGGGCCTTGCGGAAGTCTCTTTGTTGAAATTAGTGGAAAAATATCAAGTAGTACTTTATTCAGATTCCGATCCAGAGTATGTTGCTGTTCACTTGTTAAGGAAATGGCTATAATGAACGAATTAACCCTTCCTCCCTTTTTTCTTTTCTTTTTAAATACCCCATGCCCAGGGAAAGAAGAGTAGGACAAAAGATATGTAGTGCAACAAAAACAAAAGCAACATCAAAGCCTTTTTCCCAAGCAAGTTGGGGTAGGCTAAAAAAAAATATTTTTTAGCATCATACTTATGTATGAATGAACAAAAGCTGGAAGCAAAGAGCTAATAGTAGGATACAATTTTTGAACCAAACAGGACTTGGATTCTGTCTGTAACGTTTACTGCCCAGTGCAATGTGATTACATTTACTCAACATACTTACATGCATTTTCTGAACCAAACATGATCATGTCTCACTTGGGGAGGGAGGGAGGGCAAGGGAGAGGTCGAGCAGCTACAGTGTGCCCTTTTGATCCAAATGGAAGAGGCAAACAGTCTTTGTAGGTGTGACCGTGTGAGGTTAGATAAGAAGATACCAGCGAAGTATGTAAATATGGCATTTTATCAAATGGCCAAAATAAAGTAGGTCATTTTAGAAATGCCAAAATTCTTAGTCCTTTTAGGGCACTTGCCAAAGCAATGTGGGCATATCAAATGACCCTTTTGTATCATTTTGACATCCAAATTAAAGGATCATATGAACATTTTGTCATTCCAAATAATTTGAGTCACATAGTTAGTTGTATTCTTGCAAGCACCAATCTATTATTCATCTAGTCGTCTCTGATGTATACCTCTGCATATGATACAGGAATTTAGCTGCAACCTCCGCTCTGCCTTGTTGCTATGGGGACAGTTGCAATCTACAGTCTTTTCATCATCAATAAGTCTGGTGGCCTGATTTATTACAAGGTATCTTCATGTACTCCTCCTCCTTCCCTGCCTTGTAGAAATGGAGTCTAAACAACATGCACATCTTCCCAGGACTATGGCTCAGCAGGGAGAATGGACACCAACGACAGTCTACGCCTCGCAAGTCTCTGGCACTCAATGCATGCTATCTCCCAGCAATTGTCCCCTACCACTGGCTGTACTGGCATTGACCTCCTTCAAGCCAACAACTTCGACCTTCATTGCTTCCAATCCCTTACAGGTCTGCTTGAGAAATTCTCTCTGCACACTTACTTGGTTTATGCATTTTTGGGTTGGAGTAGATTACATTTTAATTGGTGGTTATTTGCAAGTTAAGTGTTACAAGCTGTGGTTTTGCTTTCCACCTGTTAGTGTACAATAGTCTCCTTAAACTTAACATAAATGTGCTCGTTACTTGTTCTGGATGTTCAGAATGTGATCTAATGATAATGTACATTTTAGCACCAAAGCATATGGTTGTGGCCTGGCTGCTGTTAACATCAGTCTGATTTTCAGCCGTTCTATTTATTTTTAGTTTAGACTATAGGATGACAAAGTTGCAGTAAGTATTCCTTATGTTCTAATGTAGTTGTTTTCGAACAAGTCAGGTTTTTAAGGGAAGTAAGTTAAAAGTATCTCTTATGTTCTAATTTAGTTGTTTCCTAACAGGTCAGGAAAATTTGCTAGGTGGTGTGTTCTGGCAAAACTTTCCGTTTTCGGCCAGGTGGTGTGTTCTGGCAAATATGTCACAAAATTGTAATGGTACCTGGCAAAGACACAATCGAGCGGTGTGTTTTAGCAAACGCCGGAAAATAACGATGTCCCGTAGCAAATTTTCCCCGAGTCGGGAAAATTTGCTACGGACACCGTCATTGCTCGCGTTTGCTAAAACACACCGCTCGATTGTCTTTGCCAGTACCATTACAATTTCGTGGCACATTTGCCGTAACACACCACCTAGCCGAAAACGGAAAGTTTTGCACTTTACCTGGGATGACTGGTTTTGAAGATAAAATGCAAAACTTTCCGTTTTCGGCCAGGTGGTGTGTTACGGCAAATATGTCACAAAATTGTAATGGTACCTGGCAAAGACACAATCGAGCGGTGTGTTTTAGCAAACGCCAGAAAATAACGATGTCCTGTAGCAAATTTTCCCCAGGTCAGGAAAATTTGCTACAGGACACCGTTATTTTCTGGCGTTTGCTAAAACACACCGCTCGATTGTGTCTTTGCCAGGTACCATTACAATTTCGTGGCACATTTGCCAAAACACACCACCTAGCCGAAAACGGAAAGTTTTGCACTTTTACCTGGGATGACTGGTTTTGAAGATAAAATGCAAAACTTTCCGTTTTCGGCCAGGTGGTGTGTTCTGGCAAATATGTCACAAAATTGTAATGGTACCTGGCAAAGACACAATCGAGCGGTGTGTTTTAGCAAACGCCAGAAAATAACGATGTCCTGTAGCAAATTTTCCCTTAAGCAAACTATGTTAAACCGAAATTCCCATTCTTCTGCAGCCTCCATTTTGCTCTTTATCTGTTAAAGCTATGTTCACTCAAAACCTGCATAATGAGTTTAACTGATTTTAATTAATTAGAATTATGTTGCTCTTTTATTTGCTATATCAGCAATAGATCTTGCAATCCCTTGGACTGGTTGCCATTTGCTTGGTGGACGACGTGCTTTAACTCTTTTAAGTACTATACTACCTCATCATGTTGTTGCTTTGGCACTACCTAGTTACTGATACTGCGTGGCATGCTTCAGGGACGAAATTTTTCGTTGTATGCGAAACAGGAGCTCAAAACATGGAGATCCTGCTCAAGACGATATACGAGCTGTACACAGAGTTTGTCTTGAAGAACCCATTCTACGAGATGGAGATGCCTATTCGGTGTGAGCTCTTTGATCTCAACCTAGCTCAGGTCATCCAGAAGGATCGTGTCGCACTTATGGGCCGGTGAAACATGGCATGCAGTATCTCCTGTAACTTTTTTGTGTTCATGTACTGCATTTATATTTGCGCAGCTAGAACCTGTTTCATGTTGAATGTCTTGCTGATAACCAACGGCGTGAATGCTAAGCTCTTGACGTCTGTAAATCTCTATACACAATACTGGGTTACATCATTTCATGACAGAAGCTGAATATACTTTGATACTGTTTCGTTTGGATTTCCGTCTTTCATTGGTTTAATTAAGATTATGTGTATGATCGTGAGGACCGACTGTGCTCTAAATCAGTTTCTGGTGATGAAATTTCACGGTTTGTATGGTGCGTGCTCCTGTTCTTCTCCGTCATGGAGCAGCACATGGATGTGTCTCTCTGAATCCTTCCTATTTCATGGACAGCAGGTGATCAGCAACTTATTAAGCACTGTCAGTCACCATTGTCATAAACTGATCATGTGAATCACAGGCCATGGATGCAGCTCAACTCACTTTCCTTTCTCTACTAGCAAGACATAGCTCGATCCAGCATTCACGGTGAGAGCAACACCATTTGTTTCTTCAGATGTGAATATTCTTTATAAACATTTTCAACCAACAAGGCGTCATCACGAGGCTGTGAGAAGATGGTTTGCTAAGATCTTATTACAGAAGCTCGCACGACACATATTACAGTAGGATCCAAGACATATACGGAGTATATGGCTTACAAGCTTAGCACCTGCCACAGTGAAATGGAAATGGAACAGATTGCTGTTGGAAAGCCATCTCATCAATTGTTACTGTAAGTTGCAAATCACACCGCCGCTGCTGATGCCGGCGTCCCCGCGAACCTGAGGAGGCTGCTCATCACATTGGCCTCGTCATCAGTTCTTGCGGCGGTGGCGGCGCCGACAGCGAAACAGTGCGCAGGTGCCTGCCAGTGGGAGTCCTCTAGTACCCCGCCCACCTCGAAGCTCATCACATGCTGCTGCATCCCTGGGAAACAGTAGTATCACAACATCAAGGAAACTGAATTGCTGAACAGATGAAGAGGTTCAGACTTTAGACTGCATTCCTGCATAATGCATAGTAGTACATATTTGTAAGGTATGAACTGAATTCTGTGGAAACCGCAGGTACCATCGTCGCCTTCTCTCAGCAGTCAGCATGAAACGAGATTAATCAGAGAGATTCAAAATAAATTACTTGACGGTTGCGCAAGATTTAAAGAATGTACAGACTGCAGACTGATGTCGTATCCTACCAATCACCACATCAATCGTCGCACCGCCGTGAAACGAGAGGAATCGGCAGCCGCGAAATCGCAATGCCGCATCAAGGACGGATCAGTGGGCGCATACCAGTGAAGAAGTTCCAGCGGACGGGTCGGTGGGTGACGACGTCCTCGTAGTACCAGATGAAGTCGACCTTGGTCCAGACGTGGCAGTCGAAGCCGTCCGTGCTCTCGCGGCCGAGGTAGACGGCGCCGTGGAGCCAGTTCGGGGGCAGGATGCCGACGGGGAACCGTATGGTGCGGCAGGAGGCGGAGTCAAAGATGTAGGAGGTGCCGTTGGTCCACTCCACGTCGTACTTGGGGTCGCCGGAGAGCTGGTTGCGGATGAGGTTGAGGTTGCGGCCGCGGGGCCAGTCGTAGTAGAGGTCGATGACCTGCAGCTGACCGCCGCTCTCGGTCAGGTTGGTGAACATCACCGCGTGGAACTGCTCCGGCCACGGCGTCGGGACTGGGGCAGCGTCGTCATCCCCAGCCGCCACGAGGATAGACGGCGGCTTCAGCGTCGGAGTGACGGCATCGGCGGCCACGACGAGGAGCGGCAGCAGCAGCGAAAGCAGGATCGGCGGCGGCGCCATTGGTGTTTGTTGCGGCTTATCCTTGGGGCACCTACCGACCGGCCCTAGTTACGGCTCGCAACAATCAACACAGAATGCCCAGGAGAGAGGAAAGGCAGCTCCTTTGGTGTGTTGTGTGCCCACGCGTCGGCATTCTTTTGTGGGGCGTCCAATTTTCGGTCACACGGACCCGATGCGGCGATGCACTCGGTTGAGTTGCGTCGATGCACTCGGTTCAGTGCCTGCGTGGGCTCACAGAGGAAGGGCATCAACGCTGGTGCAGACGGATAAGGAAACTGCACAAACCACTCATTGATCGTTGTCTCTATTTTTATTGCATAAACTATTTATTTTTTATATTTTTTGCAGAAAACATTAATTTTACGTGTAGTTGGTTGCGTCTTAGGATTATGCTTGTTAACAACAAATTTGTCGGTTGGATCCATGGTCAGTGATGATGTGGCACCCACGTATCATAAACTAGCTTTTTGCAAACACTTTTAAAAGTTTAAAAAATTTCCAATAATCGAAACAATATAAATCGAGCGATATGATAGCCGGAGGCGGAGGTAAGTTCAAGATGGCAAGTACTTGATGGTTGTTATGTCAAACTTTTCATGATTTCTTATGTCATATTGTTTTAAATACTAGAAAAAAATTATAACTTTTTGAAAAGTTTGAAAATTCACCATGTTTTGGCCATATTTCATAAAAAGTGGTAAATATTTTGAACTATTTCAAACTTTCCTAGATTTGTTAATTTATATTGTCCCATCTATTGGATTTTTTTTGTAATTTTAAAGGTTTGAAAAAAAGCTAGTTCATGACATGTGGAAGCCACATTATCACTGATCGTGGGCCCCAACTGTTAGATTTGATGTTAACAAGTCTAATCCTAGATTCGGACTCTGTGCAACAAACTACAAGTAAAGTTGGTGTTTTAGGAAAAATACGAAAAAGTGAGTAATATGTGCAACAGAGATAGCAATAGTGAGTGGTTTGTACAATTTCCTTTAGATGGATAGATTCTGTCCACGTGGCATGGAGGCGATGCTTAACAGCGACCTGCCCGCGGATGGATCCGTTTCGGCTTATTTCAAAACTATATTTGGGATGGTTTTACGGTCGAACGGACACGGCGCATGTCTTGTGTTCCTGATACGTCTCAAACGTATCTATAACTTTTGATGCTCCATGCTTGTTTTACACCAATTTATATATGTTTTGTTCATGCTTCGTTGCACTTTTATATATTTTCCGGCACTAACCTATTAACAAAATCACAGTGTCAGTTCCCTGTTTTCTAATATTTTGTATTTAAGAAAAATTGTACATGAAATATTCTCGGAATTAGACAAAACAAAATCCGAAGTCAATATTTTTCCGTAACGAAGACAGAGTCCAGAGGGGGGTCGAAGAGAGGCAGCAGGGCGGCCATGCCAGCCCTAGGTGCGGCCTAGCCCTGGCCCGCGCCTAGGGGTGGTGTGGGCCACCCTGGCCTCCACCGACATCGCCCCTCCACCTATTTAATCACGATCTCAGAAAAATCCTAAACACCCGAGCCTCCATCCACAAAAAGTTTCGTTGCGGCCACCATTGCAGACCCTAGCTCGGGAAGGTTCTGAAGCTCTTTCCGGCACCCTGCCGGAGGGGGGAAATCATCGCCGGAGGCATCTACATCGCCATGCCCGCCTCCGAAGTGATGCGTGACTAGTTCATCCCCGGACTATTTGTTTAGATCTTGTGAGCTGCCCTACAAGATCAAGATCATCCTTATGTAATGCTATATGTTGTGTTTGCTGGGATCCAATGAATATAGAATACTATGTTGAGATCGATTGCATATTCTTGTCATATGTTATTTGTGATCTTGCATGCTCTCCGTTTCTAGTAGATACTCTGGCCAAGTAGATGCTTGTGACTCCAAGAGGGGGTATTTATGCTCGATAGTAGGTTCATGCCTCTAGTTTTTACGGAAGAGTGACAATAACTTCTATGATTGCAGATGTGTTGTTGCTACTAGGGAGAAAACAATAATGTTTTATCCTAGGGCAATTCTATTGTTTACTTTACACAAATTGCTTAATGCGATAATCTGTTGCTTGCAACTTAATACTGGAAGGAGTTCGGACGATAACCGGAAGGTGGATTATTAGTCATAGACGCTTGTTGGATTACGGTCTATGTATTATGTTGTAATGCCCAAACGAATCTCATAGTAATCATCTTGTCATGTATGGTCGATATTACATCAATTGCACAGATTGTAATTTGTTCACCCATCATCTTATTTATCTTTATGGAGAGACACCTCTAGTGAACTGTGGACCCCGGTCCTTTCTTTTATACTGATAAATTCATCCACTGCAATCCTGTTCTGCTTACTTTCCGCAAGCACTGTTAGCTTTAATTACTGCAAACATCTCCTTCCACTCGATACGTCTAATCCTTTGTGTTCAGCAAACTGGTGAGATCGACAACCTCACTATAAGTTGGGGCAAAGTATTTTGGTTGTGTTGTGTGTAGGTTCCACGTTGTTGCTGACGCCGGTAGTGCGTCCTGCCACTAGTCAGTTAGCAACACCTTCAGAAGTCACGCATTTCTCCTACTGGTCGATTAAACCTTGGTTTCTTACTGAGGGAAAAACTTGCCGATGGGCTCATCACACCTTTCTCTTGGGGTTCCCCAATCGCTTTCATCCAGCACCGTCAAGATTTTCTGGCACCGTTGCCAGGGAGAAAGAGGATTTCTGCAAGGGGAGTCTCTCATCTCCAATCTATTTACTTTGTTATTGTTTTGATTAGTTTATTCCATGCTCACTTTTCATGTTGATGTTTCTTGTTTTTATTTTCACTAGTTAGGCTTAATGGAAAACAACAACAAAATTAGAGAACTTTATAGTATTTATCTTGAGTTAGGACATGAAGTGTTTGAAGAGAAAATTAAAAACCTGTGAAAGTTTATTTGCATGCTAATAGCAATATTATTAATACGAATTTTTGAACACCATTATTGCTAATGCTATGGAAAAGTCTAAGCTTAGGGAAGCTAGTTTTCATGAAAATGATCTTTTTTACTTCCCCCGCTTTAGAGGAGAAAATTTGCTATGATGATTACAAGATGGATATGATATTTTTAGTCTACCTACTATTGAGGAGAAGATTAATTATGATTACATTATGTCTCCTATATCTGATGATTATGGTGATGAGAATAATAATGATAAATATTTTGTTAAATTTGCTCCTACTACAATTAGTAAGAATGATTATGCTTATGCGGAAATACTTTTGTACACCCACGCATGGGTGTGGGTGTTTCCGTCACCGTCCATTGTGCTTTGAGATTCGGATAAAAAGAGGAGAGAGAAAGGAATTTTTCCATCTACCATGGTGGGCACGAATCTCAAAGCACAAATGGACGGTGATGGAAACACCCACACCCATGCGTGGGTGTACAAAATCCACTCTCTTATCTATGCTTATGTGGAGAGTAATAATTATTTTATTCATGTGGCTCATGATAAGAATTTTTTATGTGATAGTTATATTGTTGAGTTTATTCATGATGCTACTGAAAACTGTTATGAGAGAGGAAAATATGGTTGTAGAAGTTTTCATGGTACTAAAACATCTCTCTATATGCTGAAAGTTTTGAAGTTACTCTTGTTTTATCTTCTTATGCTTGTCAGTTTATTCTTTATGAATTTATTTGTGTACAAGATTCCTATGCATAGGAAGTGGGTTAGACTTAAATGTGTTTTGAATTTGCTTCTTGATGCTTTTTCACTTGATAATATACTTGATGCTAGCTCTTTTTCCGCTCCTAGCTGAAAGGCGAGATAACCCATGTTTTATTTCTGTAATTTTATTTTTTTGTGTCTTGGAAGTTATTACCTCTGTAATAACCTCTCCTTATCATAAAATTTGGGGAAGTTGTTGTCTTGAAAAACAGATTATGTGTTGTCACCATAAAATTTCGTATAAATATCCAGAGCAGAATTTTGAGCTGCCAATTTTTGTGCATATGCCCCAGGTTATTATCTAACTTTCGGTACTTGAACACTTTTCGATATGAGCAACATAAGATTTTCAAAAAAATCTATCTTTGCTGATGTTCTGTTTCGACAGATTTCTGCCACTATTTGCGTTTGCCTCTTAATCTGTTTCTTTTTTAGTTCTTTTGACCAAAGAGCTTTTTGAAGAGTTGCTACAGTAGCTAATGCTTTAATAGATGTTTGATATATTTTAGAACTGAACCCAAGTGAATTTGTTTATTTTGATTGTACTACCGCTGCTAATAGGAATTGTGTAAAGTTTTGTATGAAGGAAGTTTTCAAGTGTAGGGAGAGAAGAATGATGTAATGAGATAAAGAATGGACAAAATCTCAAGCTTGGGTATGCCCATTTCACCCCAAGAAATATCCAAGGTACAAGCGTCAAAGCTTGGGGATGCCCAAGGCATCCCCTCTTCATCAACAAAGCAACAGGTCATCCCTCTATGCGCTATATTTTTATTGCTTCAAACACTATGTGTTGTTCTTCGAGCATTTTTATTTTTAATTTTGTTTTGTTCTGTTTGATGTAGCATATGTTGGATCCCGGCACATTTTTTTTGGAGAAAGACCCGTTCCATTTTAATTGCATAAAACACTCTAGTTTTCGCTGTTATTGTTCTGCGAGTGTTCTAGTTTTATAGTACTGCGTTTAGCTCTTAGTTTTCGATTCTAATTTTGTTCAAGCTCATTAGTATTCTTTATTTATGTATGATTAGCTCTCTGTTCCATATTGATTTTCATCTTTGAGAGTTATTTCAAATAAGTTGATTGGTGTTGGAGACGAGTAAAATGTTTCATGTCTATAGTGATGCAGAAGGAAGCTTGTCTAGACCGTGGCATAGACTTTGGCATGTCATGTTGGATGTTATTCTTGTCATATTAGTATTTATTGTTGTAGCATGACTTATTTCAAATAGCTAAGAGTGCATAATGTGTCATTGAAAGAATCATGTGTTGTTTCCATCATAAAAGCATAATATTGTGGTATTCTCCTTTGATGCTTTATTAGGTTGACTTGGCGCATGCTTATACCATGTTATGACTATAACCAGTCAACTAAAGCCTCTATGATCATTTAGTTTTTGACTTATAATATCACTTTATGCTTTGATTGATAATGTTTTGTCGCTATGCATGATTATGAACATTATTGCTCTGTTGGTCGCTCCCAGTCTTTTGCTAGCTTTCGCCTGTACTGAGTATGAACTCTACTCGTGCATTCAACCACCATAAACCAAAGTTTTCAAATTGTGTCCACCATATCTACCTAGTAGCATTATTGATATTTCAAGTATATTCATCATATTTTTATTTATCTTCCAAATTAAATTTTGGCATGAGAAAATTAGTTAGTAAAGCTCTCACGAACTTGATGACACATTTACTTGCACTTAGTAAACTTGATCATTGTGACTATCTTATGAAGTTTATATGTTCGCAAATTTTGAGTTGGGAGTTAGCACAACCATGCTTTCATGGGGAACACTTTCGACATTGCACTTATTCATATTTAGTTGATGTCATGTTCTTTTGATGGATGCCTAGTGGTCTGAAATAAAATGAAAACTTGTAAGTCCATTGAGTTTGTATATGAGTTAGAGAAACGCCTGGGCGGCTAATCTAAGCCATGCAACATTCATCGTGGAAATTTACAGCGAACCATAGTGAGCATTCTATGAAGCATTTTCAATAAAAAGCTATACCCATAGTAAATAAAAAATTCTGAGATGCTCATTGTATGTTTGTCTTATCATTTTGGTATGGGATTGCTCCTACAAGAGTACTTCCATATCATCGGGCAGGAAGTACCCCGTTGGCGGTTCTCAATGATACATGTATAGTTACAATGATAAGAACTTATTTGGGACCTAAGTTGAGTAGCATGAGGTTTAGGTACTCATATTCAAGGGGCATGAGATTTTCAACTTGTGATTTGTTAAGCATATAGCTCATATTTGCCTCACATTAACTTTAACCATTCAATATGCTTATGATAGGGGCAATGAGAGCTCAAAGCTAATGATTACCATACTTTTTTGGAAGGTTTATAAAACTTGTTAATCTTGCTTACTCTGCAAAGAGTCTTTCTTTTACTTTTATGTTGAGTCTTCATCTTCTGCTTTATGCACCAATTAAGAGAGCATAGTTATCATTATTAGTGCAATATGCATAGTCCCAAAATTATTATTGATTAATTCATGATTGTGTTATTACTTGTTCTTAAATTACTTGTATCTAGTCACCCTCTAAACTTTAAAGGTGTCCTAGCATTTATGTTTTGCTACTTCATAAAGGACATGCGGAGTACCACTTTGCTATATTTTCTCCATGCTCATAAACAAGCAGTTGTTTAAAATGCACTATTATTTATGATCCTTTGTTTGAGTTACTTCTCATGTTATAACATAGTTTCTAAGTTCTATTGTTAGAATTGTATCTATCATGCCTATGTTTAGAGTACTTTGATCCCAGCTCACAATGCTTTACAATGCTTGAGCAAGATTATGTTGGATTCATGTCACCTCAAAAATTATTTTGTTATCACTTACCTACTTGAGGACGAGCAGGTTAACAGCTTGGGGATTCTGATACGTCTCAAACGTATCTATAATTTTTGATGCTACATGCTTGTTTTACACCAATTTATATATGTTTTGCTCATGCTTGGTTGCACTTTTATACATTTTCCGGCACTAACCTATTAACAAAATGCGATAGTGCCAGTTCCCTGTTTTCTGTTGTTTTGTATTTCAGAAAAGTTGTACAGGAAATATTCTTGGAATTGGACGAAACAAAAGCCGAAGTCAATATTTTTCCGTAGCGAAGACAGAGTCCAGAGGGGGGGTCGAAGAGAGGCAGAAAGACACCCACGCAAACCCTAGGTGCGGCCTAGCCCTGGCCCGCGCCTTGGGGTGGTGTGGGCCACCCTGGCCTCCACCAACATCTCCCCTCCGCCTATTTAATCACGATCTCGGGAAAACCCTGAACACCCGAGCCTCCATCCACGAAAAGTTCCGTCGCGGCCGCCATTGCAGACCCTAGCTTGGGAGGGTTCTGAAGCTCTTCCCGGCACCCTGCTAGAGGGGGAAATCATCACCGGAGGCATCTACATAGCCATGCCCGCCTCCGAAGTGATGTGTGAGTAGTTCATCCATGGACTATGGGTCCATAGCAGTAGCTAGATAGTTGTCTTCTCCAATTTGTGCCCCATGTTTAAATCTTGTGAGCTGCCCTACATGATCAAGATCATCCTTATGTAATGCTACATGTTGTGTTTGCTAGGATCCGATGAATACTGAATACTATGTTGAGATCGATTATATATTCCTATCATATGTTATTTGTGATCTGGCATGCTCTCCGTTGCTAGTAGATACTCTGGCTAAGTAGATGCTTGTGACTCCAAGAGGGGGTATTTATGCTCGATAGTAGATTCATGCCTATAGTTTTATGGAAGAGTGACAATAACTTCTAAGATTGTAGATGTGTTGTTGTTACTAGGGAGAAAACAACAATGTTTTATCTGAGGGTAATTCTATTATTTACTTTACACACATTGCTTAATGCGATAATCTGTTGCTTGCAACTTAATACTGGAAGGGGTTCAGACGATAACCGGAAGGTGGATTATTAGTCATAGACACAGTTGCATTACGGTCTACGTATTATGTTGTAATGCCTAAACGAATCTCATAGTAATCGTCTTGTCATGTATAGTCGATATTCTGTCAATTGCCCAGCTGTAATTTGTTCACCCAGCATGTTATTTATCTTTATGGAGAGACACCTCTAGTGAACTCGTGGACCCCTATCCTTTCTTTTACACCGATAAATTCATCCACTCGCAATCCTGTTATATTTACTTTCCGCAAGCACCGTTCTCTTTAATTACTTCAAACATCTTCTTCAACTCGATACATCTAATCCTTTGTGTTCAGCCAAACCGGTGAGATTGACAACCTCACTGTAAGTTGGGAAAAAGTATTTTGGTTGTGTTGTCTGCAGGTTCCACGTTATTGCTGACGCCGGTAGTGCGCCGTACCACTAGTAAGCTAGCAACACCTTCAGAAGTCACGCCTTTCTCCTACTGGTCGATTAAACCTTGGTTTCTTACTGAGGGAAAACTTACCGCTATGCTCATCACACCTTCCTCTTGGGGTTCCCCAACCGCTTCCATCATGCACCGTCAGTCCGCAACACACCCAATACACTTGTCAGGTGTATAGATGCACTAGTTCGGCGATGAGATAGTGAAATACTCCCTCCGTCCATAATTAAACGCCAACCCGCAGTTCATATTCATTTTTGCAAATAACCCCCTGGTAAATCTAAAACGTCTGAAATTTAGCCTTAATGTGGGGATTCCAAAATCGCATCTTCCGCTCGTCCTCCCCGACGTCCTCCCCGCCGCCCGCCGTCGACGGGGAGAGGAAGGAGCTCCCCGCCCTCCGCGCCCTTCAGCGTCCTTCGCGCCTTGAAGGTCCGCGTTCTCCATCTCCACTTGAAGGGCGCGCTCGAGCTCGAGCTCCACGCGCTGGAGCTCCACGGCGGACACGGGCTGGAGCTCCACGGCGGGCATGGGCTGGAGCTCGGTCGCGGCCACGCGCAGGAAATCTGTCACGGCCTTCACACCTAGAGCCAACTCCTCGGGCCCCGCTCCAACTCCGGCCTCCCTCCAACTCTGGCCCCGCTCCAACTCCGGCCGTGCTCGAGCTCGCCGCCGTCGCGCGTCCTCAGGCTTTCCCGAGGCGTCAACATCGTCATGCTGAAATTCAGATCTTCCACGAGCTGTTTCCCCTCGCGCTGGGCATTTGTTTTGCCCGGCCATCGTGGTCCTCCGCTCGCCTCTGCCGGAGTGACCAAAAACCAGCGGCGCCGCCACTGAAGTGTCTCCTAGTCTGAGCACTTGTTTGATTTTCCCCTGCGCCGGTGTAGGTCGCCGTTGTTGCTGCTGCTCCACCCTGCTAAAAGATTGCTAAAGATTCCGAGAATGAAGAAACTACGTACACTTGTACCTATTGCAAGCATCAGGTACAGTATGAAGATATAGTATTCATGGTCTTTCTTACTCCTGTAGAAAAGTCACAGTATATTGAACTATTCCATAAAAATTGTTTGAACTATTTGCTCATCCGATGTTTCACCGTACATTGAACTATTTCATTAAAATAGTTTGAACTATTTGCTCATCCGATGCTTCGTAGTATATTGAACTACTCCAATGTTAGTACCGTTTGTGTGTTTACTCGTTAGTATCTAGAGTAGCAATAAACTATTCCCTTCTTAAACGGTGCCCTTCTTCTATTGTTTAATGTTTTTGTGCTTACTTTGACAGCAATAGCAAGAGAATGAGAATGTTGGAAGTACGAGAGAACAAGAGAAGTCTCAAAATTGATGAACTAATAGTTCTCTCCAATGCGTATGTTTCAATTTATTTCTACTTTGCCTTGAACAACTATAGATGTGATTTGTAAAGGATGGTGGTGAAGTTAATTTTTTCTTATGAATACACAGCTATTTGTCGGAGGAAATTGCTGGAGGCACACTACATCAGATTGTTTCCAGGAGGAAGAAACTACCTCTTGACGCATTGGATGTGTGGAAATATAACCGGATGCGCAAAAATGATATCTTCTCTGAACCTTTGGTACACGGTAAGCAAGCAAGCTCAATTCAAATGGTGTATTATTGCATTCAAGAAATAAAGCATGGCATGCCCCAATCTCACTCTGTTACAGGCATGTGTACTGACCTACATGGTACATACATGGCTGAATTCCCTCGGATGAGAGCACATGCTGAGATTGATGAAGCTCAAGATGGTGTCCATGATCAACCTGATGAAGAGATGCTAGAGCAGCTGAGAGGCATGCATGGTGTACTTGATCTCAACTTCAGTCCAAAGACAGTACCGACAGGAATGCCTCGGTGTACTTGATCTCAACTTGAGTCCAGCACAGCCGAGAGGCATGCATGGTGTACTTGATCTCAACTTCAGCCCAACACAGATGAGAGGGTTGGATGGTGTACTTGATCTCAACTTAAATCCATCACAACAGAGAGTCTTGGATGATGTCCCCGATCGACGCGATGAAGAGATGCAAGAGCAGAAGAGAGTCTTGGATGATGTCCCCGATCGATGCGATGAAGAGATGCAAGAGCAGAAGACAGTCTTGGATGATGTCCCTGATAGACCCGATGAAGAGATGCAAGAGCAGAAGACAGTCTTGGATGATGTCCCTGATAGACCCGATGAAGAGATGCAAGAGCAGGAGACAGGTTTGGATGATGTCCCCGATCAACCCGATGAAGAGATGCAAGAGCAGCAGCTAGGCTTGGATGGTGTCCCTCGCCATTCCAGAAAGGAACTGACAAATGAGGAAAGATATGGTGCCTATTTTGCCTTGGAAGTGATCAAAAGAAGAGATGGAGGGTTTCAAACAAAGGATAAACTACTCATAGCAAGCATGCTGAACACAAGCATACGGACAATTGGGAGGATTTGGACAACAGCCCAGGAGCAGATTGAAAAAGGGCTAAGAGTTGATGTATCAAACCAAAGGAAGGGACATGTTGGCCGTAAGAGAAAAGATTTGGAACTCTCGAGGGTAACAACAATCCCACTGAATAAAAGGAGAACGATTCGATCTCTAGCAAAGTCTTTGGGTGTTAAGCGCTCAACCTTAGACTTAAGGTTTAAGTGGGGAGAGTTGAAGCGCCACACTAATAGCCTGAAGCCGTTGTCGACGAAGGTAACAAGATCCAGAGATTAAAATTCTGCCTCGCTATGCTCGATGAGAACTCCTTGACATCTTCCCAGCCAACATTCAAGGATATGGACAACATGGTCCACATAGACGAGAAATGGTTCATTATGACTAGGGAGAGGAATACGTACTATCTACACCCTCAAGAACCTAAACCCTTGCGCACGAGTGAAGAATAAGAATAGCATTGGAAAAGTGATGTTCTTAATCTGCGGTTGCCAGTGCCAAGGTATGGTAAAGATGGCTTAGTCACATTTGATGGCAAGATTGGGACATGGGCGTTTATTAAGGAAACTCCAGCGGTTAAAAAGAGTAAAAACAGAGAAAAAGGGACAATAGAGATAAAACCTGTTAAAGTTACCCAAGATGTCATGATGAACTATCTCTGTGAGCTAGTGATTCCAGCTATCCAGGACAAGTGGCCTGACGAGGATGAAGGAAGAACAATCTTTATCCAACAAATGGATGACTCACATGTAGGTGTCACAAAGTCACTTGCTCTGCTTTCCATGACACAGATATTTTCACCTTGTAATACTCATGCATTTGCTGCAGGTTAATGCCATTACGGAGACAAGTGCACTACGACATGAAGCATATGTTCTCTTCTATGTTAGGCAGGGTATGTTCCCGTGGTTCTCAAGTTTGATAGACGAAGCTACTAAGACAAGTCAACAAAGAACATCTGTCGAAGATGAAATCAACAACCCGGAGACACCCTCAACTCGGAGAACATCGGACCATGATGTGTTTGCCTTTGAGAAATTAGGTAAGGATTTATTTCCACAATGTAAAATCTGCTTGGCTTACTATCTGTTTAACAATGTATAATATGGAGTAGTATAGAATTATGTAAGGATTTATTTTTACATGTCTCATTACGGATGAGGAGGATACTCGCTTGATGCCCGTGACTCGAACATCAAAGGAAGGTGAAGAAACCAAACACTAAATTTGCGTCAAAATCGTGGAAAGGCTCTTTCCTAGATCGAGTGTATCAAGGTTAATGATGGACATGCCGTCGGCACGAAGGCAAGGTTTTCTCGGACCGCATTATCACACAACGCCATGAGCATGAGTCCTACAAAGGCCCTCGAAGTGACCATGCAATGGCTCGAGAAACAATATGCACTAGTCATGCATCTGGTGAACTCTCATGTTGCTTCTTACGTCTATCCGATGCACTGGATGTCATTGCTTCTCGACACAGAGGGATATGTTGAATGGTTCTGGAACTGTTCGTAACAATGTTCAGCTTGTTCAGAAAATGTTACTGAAATATTATGAGTCAAAGACACAGATGGACATGAAGCATCACTTGTGAATTCTATTTACTCCTTGAATCATTTCATTTGTATTTTGGTTCGGTGAATTCTAACTTGGAGTATAATTTCATGTGAAACATCCTTGAAACGGTGAGGGAGACATTCAGTACTCCTGGCATGAAAGTACTTCGTACACCATTGTGTACTTTAGAATTCAGTCTGTACACCATTTGTGCACTATCTATATTCAGTCTGTAATTTAGCATTCAGTCTGTAGACCATTTCGGGTGAACTAGTCAGATAATTGCTGGTGTGTTTGGATTGTCATACTCCAAATATATGCAGCTCAACATCAGTTTGATCCTTTTGCGTGATGAAAAGAGCTTCTGTATGAAGCCAGATCTTCAGGTTAACTTGTTCGTTGTCATGAAGAACAGTGACATGAAGAATATTAATTTCATAAATAAGAAGAGAGTCTACAATCATAACACAAAATCACTTTTTATTAACAGATCATCAGCATCATGTCATTCTATGTCCAAATGCATCATGTCGGATCAATATTACTCCAAAGAACGGCAACTTCTCAATCGGCATTCTGAATTCACCTTTACCGAATTCACCTTTTTGGTGTGCTTCTCAATCAAGGAGTACATGCTAACGGAAACAGGGAGAATGCTACAATGAATCGGTGTGCTTCACTTTGAGCAACGGGGAGCATGCTAATACTCCAGCTTAACTGAATTCATCATGCCGTGAGTACAGTAATCTGTGCGGGAGGTTTACAAAATCACTTTTTATTAACGAGATAGCACAAAATGTCCCTAGCCATCATAAATTTTCCCAAAGCATCATAAATTTAAACTCAGTTTGCATACATCGGAATGTTGATTATGTTTGGCTTATACAGGGTTACACAACTGGAGTTCACCGAAGCACGTACAAAGAGGAAGTTGTTTCGGACTTTGAACTCCATCAAGAAGCGACATCAGCCTTTGACGAGAAATTTGCCTCCCCCATGGTGGTTCTCCACCTTGCAGCTTGGCTCCGCTTCTGGTGCACCAACACCGCCACCTCGGAGGACAAAATTTGGAACTTGGGTCCGGGAGGTCGTCCCCCATGGTGGCAAGGATCCGCCTTCAAATCGGGTTCGCAGTTGTGGCGCACGGTTCCCCTGTCATGGAGAAGACGACGGATCGGAGAGCTCGAGATCAATGATGGCGTAGACCTCCTCTTCGCTGTGCCGCCGGGGAAGCTACAGCCCTATTTCTCAGGTCGCCGGGGGAGGCGACGAAGGAGGCTGCGGGGATGCGGAAGGGAGCGGGGATGCGGGGGTTGCGGGAGGAGCGGCGGCGGCTTCCGGAGGGAGCGGGGATGCGGTGGCTGCCGGAGGGATGGAGCGGTGGTAGCTGCCGGCGGGATGGAGCGGCGCTGGCTGGCGGGATCGTGAGGGAGAGGATCGGGGAAGAGGATGGAGTGGACCGAGGATTCGGTCGGAAAAACATGAAGGACGTTTCTGCAAAACTGCCAGTTTGGCGTTTAATTATGGATGGAGGGAGTACAATTAATATGGATGATTGTAAGTGGTAATTACAATCTGAAATGAAAATGGCAGTAAGCAAACATGTAGCATAACCTGGTTGTAAACAGTGTTTCAATGCTAAGAAACAAGGCATGGGGATCATACTTTCACTAGTGGACATTCTCAACAATGATATCATAGTTGAATACATAAATATTAACAATTCACTACGCTACTCCGAACCACTCTCCAGTTGGATAACAAACACAAATTCACCGCGTAGGGCTATAAAAGCACTCCTTAAAGATCGCGTTCCAAATCAGGGATGCCCCGCGCTTTCACTATGAGCATACAAAGATAGTACTAACAAAGCACCACAATTTATAAGTATTTCTATAAAATTAGCCTAAGAGACACACACACGGTATGCACACTGTCACCTTCATACCGTGGGACAAGGTGTCTCCGGAGATCACATAATAAAACCACTTAAGTATCATAATAGTTGAAGAATAACATTTACTTATTCAACTAGATTACAAAGCTCATGATCACATAAAGATCATACCATGGGAGAGAGATATACAACATAGCTACCGGTAAAGCCCTCAGCCTTGGGGGAGAACTACTCCCTCCTCATCATGGGAGTCAGCAACAGCGATGAAGATGGCGGTGGATTCGATAGAGATGGCTCCAGGAAAATTCCTCGTCCCGGCAGGGTGCCAGAACAGAGACTTATGTCCCCCAAAACTTGTCTTCGACGGCGGCGGAGCTACAAAACTTTTCGTGTATTGAGGCTGACTGATTCTTGGTTTTCGCGTCGGGAGGCAATTTATAGGCGGAAGGGTGAGGTCAGTGGGCGTCCGAGGGCCCCACACCACCCCTAGGCGCGACCAGGGGCTGGGCCGCGCCCAGGTATGGTGTGGCCGCTTCCTGGCCCTCCTCCGTCTGCCCTCTGGACTCCTTCTTTGTTACAGTAAAATAGGAACCTCGGCTTTTGTTTCGTCTAATTCCTAGAATATTTCTTGTACAACTTTTCTGAAATAGAAAACAACAGAAAACAGGAAACTGGCACTGTGGCATCTTGTCAATAGGTTGGTTTCGGAAAATACATAAAAGTGCCACCAAGTATAAAACAAACATATAGAAATTGGTGTAAAACAAGCATGAAGCATAAAAAATTATAGATACGTTTGCAACGTATAAGTCGCCACCCGTACTCTGTGATACCTTCCATCCGGATTATGGATTGTAGTATTGTAAGCTTTTTCCTCAGAAGAACTAGGTTTAATGGAACCTTGGGAAGCACTGCTAAAGTGGTGTAAAGGAAACGTCTATAAAACTTGTTGGTTGATTTTATCTTACGTTTACCGGACCTTCCTATTTTACTTTGTTTAGTGTTATGTTCAATGGATTAAAATAGGCTAGGGTCAAGGATTCTCCTACAGCTATGCATACATATAAAAATGAAGTGCATATATGTAGTAAATAAAATAGTAATAAGAGATTTGTGAGGAGCAAATCCGTAAATACTATTGCTCCTAAAACCAGAGGTGACAAGATTCTTTTGGTCCAACCATTGTCCCCACAACCGCAAGTAACAAAAATTATTAAGTAAATGAATATAGAAAAGCATTAAGCTTGATGATTGTGTCGTTGAACCTGAGCGAATCAATAAACGTGTACCATTATTTTCTTCTTTCTTTCACTGAGGTTTCGCGATAGCATGCCGTTTTCCTCTCATCCCACCTCTTTCCTTGATTGATCCGATAGACATGGGTACATGTAGATCATCGAATCGAGGGAAAGAGACAAGGGTACAAGATTGCAAAGCTCTTATTCAATTTCTACACAAACTTATGAGATTAGATGCATATAAACTCTGTGAGGATTCTCCCTGCAACCCGCAGCCCATGACGACTACTCACACGTGATAACAAGATCAAAGATAGAAATCATTGTTGCAAATACTTGGATTGAAATCACAATATTCTTACAATGGTCGCCAGTTCTCAAGGAGATCTCTATTATAATGGTGATGGCTATGGCTATGGAGGATATTGAAGATGGAATGGATGAACAATGGTGGTGGATCTCCTTCGAGTGTGGTGTAGATGGATCTGATGGATGGCGGCTCTATTTGGAAAGGAATGACTCTCTTTTTCATCGGGCTCCCTGATACGTCCCAAATGTATCTATAATTTCTTATGTTCCATGCTACTTTTATGATGATACTCACATGTTTTATACACATTATATGTCATTATTATGCATTTTCCGGCACTAACTTATTGACGAGATGCCGAAGAGCCGCTTGTCGTTTTCTCGCTGTTTTTGTTTTTAGAAATCCTAGTAAGGAAATATTCTCGGAATTGGACGAAATCAACGCCTGTGGTCCTATTTTTCCACGAAGCTTCCAGAAGTCCGAAGAGGAAACGAAGTGGGGCCACGAGGTGGCCACACAACAGGGCGGCGCGGCCCAACCCCTGGCCGCGCCGGCCTACTGTGTGGGCCCCTCATGACGCGCCTTGACCTGCCCTTCCGCCTACTTAAAGTCTTCGTCGCGAAACCCCCCAGTACCGAGAGCCACGATACGGAAAACCTTCCAGAGACGCCGCCGCCGCCAATCCCATCTCGGGGGATTCAGGAGATCGCCTCCGGCACCCTGCCGGTGACATAGGCATCCCAAATGGGCCTGCCGAATATAGTACCCGGGGTTTATTGAAGGCCCACTACCCGAAGAATAAGAAGATTCGGAAGCCCAAGATGTATTAAAGGAAAAGATAGAGTTGTAATAGGAAGTGTTATTTGTAATCTGGCGGGATGAGTTAGAAACCATCCCGGACTCTGTAACTTGTACAAAACGAAGCCCTCGGCTCCACCTCTTATATAAAGGGGGAGTCGAGGGACGAGGAGATCATCGAATCATTGTCTGCAAACCCTAGTTTTCATATTCGTCGAGTACTTTTCGGCTGAAACCTTCGAGATCTACTTGCCCTCTACTTCTAACTAAACCCTAGCCTACAATCCATAGGCATTGATAAGTTAATCCCTTGTCAATTGGCGCCGTCTGTGGGAATTAGAGGCGTAAGGATCTGATCTCGATGGCACGTTCAAGATCTTCGACATCGTCAACCGGGAGCAACACTATGAATCGAGGTAAACAGATCGCTGCTGGTCTTGTTGATTTTGTTCCTCACCCACCCTCCCGTTTGGATGCATATGCGTATCTGGCGGAGCCCTTGGAGATGACGTTCGGAAGGTTCCACTTTCGCGTCGAGAAGGAAGGATCGTATCGTGTCGAAATTCCGATTTCGTCGGGATCGTCGGCGGTCGATTCTGATTTTTCAAGCTATGCATCGTCAACCGAGTCGAAGAAGAAACTTCGGCAACACGTTACGTCGCATCGAACAAGAGAGAAACTCGCCAAGATCTTCGATGACACATCGTTTGAGTCATCTCGCAGACTCATGTATAAGCGATGGCTCAAGCGATGTCGACAATTACGACTTCATCGACAAATCCATCACAATGGGCAAGGTCTTCATCAATCTCAACAATGATGTCACCAAACCCAACATAGATCCGAGTACCAAATATCATCGGATTTATGCTATCGAAAATCAAGAGGAAACATCGGAGGCTTTCGACGAGTTGGGAAATCCTTTTGTCGATCCCTCAGATCTAAGGAGAGGTATGGGCACTAAATATGACGGGCCCACACCACCCGTCAGAGTTCAACTTCCACAGGCAGCTTGGGATAGAGCGGCAAAAGCCCTAGATGGTTCGGAGCCAATGACGACGACAGCCACAGCTCAAGAACCGCAAGCTTATCAATATAGGCTCGCACGAACTGCCCGAGAAATAGAAAAACAGACAGCTGAGTTGAACAGGAGAAAGGAGGCAGCTTCTGCATCCAGCAGGAGAAGGGCGGATCTAAGTGGACAATCTAGAGTTTCGGGTGATAGCCACAGAGAGGCTCGGAACAGAGGAAGATCAAGGTTACAACACATACCCGAAGCAGAAAGAGAGCACTTGGTTCAAAACCTCGACATGTCTTTTATGTCGATAGATACAAGAGGAAATATTATCCCTAAGACACCAGAAGCTGGGTATATGTGCGGTCTACCGTGCTTCACGAGAAGAGTCCGAAAAACTTGAGTCCCCTCAGGATTCAAGTTACCCGATCACTTCAAAAAATTCGACGGTCTGCAAGACCCAGAGGACTGGCTAATTGATTATCTCGAGACGGTGAAGCTAACTGGAGGAGCTAGAGCAACAGCCATGCAAAGTATTCAGGTGCACTTAAGTGGAGCCGCACGATCTTGGATCAAAAAACTTCCGCCAGGATCCATCGACAGCTCGGGAAAGTTTCGAGGACATATTCGTCAAGAACTTCAGGTCCACGTGCAAAAACTCCGCGTCGTTAGAAGAGCCGAGGGCATGTCGACAAAAGCCGGATGAGTCAATGAGAAAATATATCCAAAGGTGGAACATCATAAAAAACTCGGCGAGAAAATATATCCGACGAGAGAGCAATAGATGCGTTTGTCGCGAGAATTAGGCGTGGAGATTTTGTCGAGGATTTGGGAAGGACCAATCCAAAAACGAGATCCGCGTTGATGGAAATAGCAAATAGATGGGCGGACGGAGAAGACGCTGTCCACAATAAACGACACAGGTCGCCGGAGGAGGACCGTGGTCGAAATTATCAATCGAGGCGACGATTTCCTCGGCGATGATCGTAACTACGACGCTCCAGGGCAAATTTCGGCCGGATTCCGAGCCGCGCAGGAGGAAATAATAGAGATGATTATCAGAGAAGTAATGAGCAGAGAAGCGACAACAGAGACGACTCCCGCAATAGACAAAATAGTGGGCCGAGGTTTCCAAGACCTTTCGTGTCCCCCGAGGAAATGCTGAACGGACCGTGCCAGATGCACTTCTTCCTCGACAAGCAATGGGAAAAGACAAGTCGGGGCACTCGCAGAAAGACCGTCGAAATTTTCGGGCAATGTTTAGATACGCAGAAAATGCTCACGCTCGAGCAGCACAGAGAAATCCTCGGGAGCCCAGGAGTGAAGTTCACCTACCGCCACCTCCCGCGATTACAGAAGACAATCGGCATCAGCTCAGAATAGCGGCAGCACCCCCACCACCACCTTACGTTGATCCTAACTCAAACGGAGCAGTGTCGATGATTCAGAAGGGAAGGCCGTCCAACGTAACTCAAAAAGTAATCTCGAGACAAGTGTTCATGGCAGAGGAAAATGCCTCCACCAACAGCTTGAGTACCTCAATTGGTCGGGGCAAGACATTGGCTTCACCATAGCGGACCATCCGCAGCAAGTTCCTCGACCAGGGCAGTCAGCACTTATTCTGCCAGCAGTTATTGCGGGTTTTGATGTTTCTCGAGTATTCATAGATGGTGGCAGCAGCCTAAACCTTATGTATGCAGATACATTGAGGAAAATGAACATATCCTTAGCAAACCTGAAGCCAACAGACACAAGGTTCCACGGCATTACACCAGAAAAACCAAGTTACCCATTGGGAAAGATCAACCTCGACGTTCAGTTTGGAACCCGAGAAAATTATAGAATCGAGAAACTGGAGTTTGAAGTCGTGGATTTTCCATCGTAGTACCACGCTTTGTTGGGACGACCAGCATATGCTAGATTTATGGCAGTACCACACTATACATACCTGTTATGGAGATTGCCTGGACCCAAGGGACCAATCACGGTCAAAGGGAGTTTCGCCTTAGCTGATAAGTGCGACAAGGATTTCCATCGGCTATCAGAAACCTTCGGGATGCAAGCTGAATACTTGGCGTCGAAAAGCATGACTGATTACGACGCATCGCCGTACGTTGGAAGGCCAAACAAAGAATCAACTTTCAACACGAGAGAAAAATTCTAAGGAGGTGCGGATTCACCCGACGGATCCAAAAAGACGACATCCATTGCAAACAACATGGATATCGCATAGGAAAGCGCGCTCGTCGAGTTCCTCCGTGAGAACTGGAAAATCTTCGCATGGTGTCCAGCTGACATGCCAGGAGTACCCAGGGAACTTGCCGAGCACCACCTAAATTTGGATCCAACAACGAAACCAATCAGACAACCTTTGCGGCGTTTTCGGAACCAAACCGCAAAGCCATGCTATCGAAATAAATCGACTAGAGGAAGCTGGTTTTATCGTAGAGATATCTACAGAAGCCACATGGGTAGCTAACCCAGTGATGGTGCCGAAGAAAAACACGACAGTCCTTCGCATGTGCGTCGACTTTACGTGTCTCAACAAACATTGCCCTAAGGATCACTTTCCCCTCCCAAGGATCGATCAAATCATCGACTCCACGGCAGGTTGTGAACGTCTTTCCTTTTTGGATGCATACTCGGTTATAACCAGATCAGATTAAAAGAAGATGATGAAGCCAAAACAGCGTTTATTACACCTTACGGCGTGTTTTGCTACAAGACAATGCCCTTCGGTCTAAAAAATGCGGGAGCAACATATCGTAGGATGATGCAGAAGTGTTTAGCAACACAGATCGGGAAAAACGTGCAAGTATACATTGATGATGTCGTCATAACATCAAAAAAGGGGGCAACGCTGATTGAGGATCTCAAAGAAACTTTTGACAACCTCGACAAATTCTGCCTCAAGCTGAACCCGACGAAGTGTTCTTTTGGCGTCCCAGCAGGAGAATTTCTGGGGTTTCTAGTTTCAGCAAGAGGGATTGAAGCAAATCCCGACAAAATACAAGCCATAGTAACAATGAGAAAGCCAACAAAGTTGAAAGAAATACAACGAGCTAACCGGGCGAGTCGCAGCTTTGAGCAGATTCGTCGCCGGGTTAGGAGAAAAGCGTTACCATTTTATGCGCCGATAAAACAAGGAGATAAATTCCAAGTGGAACGAAGAGGCCGATAGAGCTTTCGAGGATCCGAAGCGAAAAATCTCGACACCACCAATCCCGGTGGCTCCAAAGGAAAAGGAACCTCTCCCGTTGTATATTGCAGCCACACCCCAAGTGGTTAGCACGGTGTTAGTTGTCGAAAGAGAAGAAGAAGGGAAAATCCATGGAGTGCAGCGGCGGTATACTTCGTGAGCGAAGTCTTGTCGCCCTCAAAACAAAGGTACCCTCAGTACCAAAAACTAGCATATGGAGTGTTCACGACAGAACGAAAATTGCGCCACTATTTTTCGGCACACCCGATCATAGTGGTCAACGAAGCTCCCTTGTCAAATATACTCGAACAATCCGGAAGCTACGGGTCGTGTCTCCCTTTGGGGAATAGAACTTTCCCCTCGGGACATCACGTACGAAAAAGAAAAGCAATAAAGTCGCAAATACTGCCGGACTTCATCGCGAGTGGATGGAGTTGCAGAATACGTGACCTCCGCATTTGTCGAGAACCTGGACTATGAACTTTGATGGGTCCAAGAGACTAGAAGGGGCTGGCGCAGGAGTAATACTCATATCACCTGAAGGCGACAAGTTGAAGTACATCCTTTGGATGACGTTCCCTAACGCATCTAACAATGAAGCAGAATATGAGGCTCTCATACACGGGATGAAGATGGCGAAAGCCTGCGGAGCAACTCGATTAAAAATCTTTGGCGATTCACAGTTGGTAGCTCAGCAAGTTATGAACCAATGTGACGCAGTCAATGATAGCATGATGGCATATAAGGAGGTGTACAATGAGCTCGAGAAGTTATTCGATGGATGCGAAGTAAATCATATTAGTAGATTGAGCAACGACGAAGCCGACGTTCTTGCAAACATCGGGTCGCAAGTGCCTTGCAGTCCCACCAGGTGTATTTTGGGAAGAGATAACAGAGAGATCCACCGAGTCGACAAAATCAAAAAAGAAGGAGAAGAAACCCTCGGGGGCTACCAAGGAGAAGCAAGAGGAAGAAGAAGAAGAGCAAGACCTGGTCATGGTAATACGGATACCGTGGATGCAGCCATACATATCATATATACTCGGGAAAGAAATACCCGACGATCAAGTCGAGGCAAGGCGAGTAATTCGACGCTCCAAAGCTTTCACAGTGGTTAAGGGAGAATTATATAAGAGAAGTATTTCAGGCGTCTTGCAAAGGTGCGTCACACCTGAAGAAGGAAGAATAATTCTGAAGGATGTACACGAAGGAATATGTGGCCACCACGCAAGTAGTCGGGCTATCGCAGCCAAGGTTTTTCGGGCAGGATTCTACTGGTTAACAGCAATTGAGGACGCTAAGGATATAGTACGAACTTGCGACGCGTGTCAAAGGTTTGCCGCAAAACCTCACTCTCCAGCAGCAGAGCTAGCACCAATACCTTTGTCGTGGCCCTTTGCACAATGGGGACTCGATATGGTGGGCAAGTTACACAAATCGTGGCCAGGAGGAAAAGAATACATGCTAGTAGCCGTCGACAAATTTACAAAGTGGATAGAAGCGAAGCCGATAAATTCACCAGACGGAGCATCCGCAGTAAAATTCATAAAAGGCCTCGTCTTCAGATTTGGAGTGCCCCACAGCATCGTCACGTACAACGGCAGCAATTTCACATCCAATGAATTCAAAGACTATTGCAAAGAGGTGGGTATCAAGCTGAACTTTGCATCGCTTGCACATCCTCAAACCAATGGGCAAGTCGAGAAAGCCAATGGCATCATCCGCAATGGCATCAAGAAACGTCCGTTGGGACCTTTAGAAAAAGATCGACATACCCGGCTCCGAAGAACTACCAAGTGTGCCGTGGAGCATCCGAACAACACCAAATACGGCGACACAAGAAACCCCGTTTTTTCTAGTCCATGGCGCGGAAGCAGTACTTCCAATAGAAATAGAGCACGACTCCCCTAGAGTCACAAAGATATGATGAAGAAGCGTCAAAGACAACATTGGAAGACGATGTAGATGCACTCGACGAAGCTCGAGACGAAGTATTATCAAGGGTCACCAAATATCAACAGGACTTGAAAAATTATCACAGTCGACGTTTGCGGCCAAGATCTTTTCAAGTGGGGGACTTAGTTCTTCGGCTCACGCAAAAAAGTCATGAAAAACTCGAGTCACCATGGCTCGGTCCCTATATCGTCACGGAACTAATTGGAGGAGGAGCATACAGAATAAAGGACAAGAAGACAGGGGTGGAGGAGCAAAACCCCTGGAACGTGGCGCAACTCAGGCGGTTCTACGCCTAGAGCTAAAATACAGTCCTTGTAAAAACTTCAATGTACTCTTTTCCTTTTTCGGGGCACCGAGTGGGGCCGGGAAAGGTTTTTAATGAGGCGGGCTCGTGGTGCTGCAATATAATAAAGATAGTGGAGATATACTTCTTATTTTTCGACACGCTCGGGGGCTCAAACGCCCAAGTCTCAAAATACATACAATATAGATTCACTGAAATATTTCGCCTTGGTACATTAATACCTCGCCAAATATAACAAAATCGGAAGACAGCAATCATAAATATAGTGTACACATCAAATAACGTAAGTGCCTTGGTTTAAAAACCTCGCCATGCAAATATAGAACTTCGACATCAAAGATACTCAAAAATGGGCAATCTACCCAAGGGACAAACAAAGATGTCTTATTCCAGCAGAAAAAATAGATTTCAAGGAAGGAAAAATAGTGCAATCTTCGCCCAGTTAGGCTCGGGGGCTTCAACAACATAGAGGACCTCAGCAACATACAATAAGTTCCTTCGGAAATACAAAAAAAGAGAGAGGAGGGAAAACAAAAAAAAAGTGAGATACAAGGTTTCTAACATGATACAAGTCAATTAAATCCCAAGATAGTATCTACCGACAAACCCCTGGTTGTTTTATGTTCAGCATAAGAACCCTTGGTAAAGAACTCGGAGTCCATCCGAAGAAGTTCATCTATCATCGACTCGGCCACGGGAGCTACCATCGCGTCGATTGAGTCGATATCATTTTTCCGACGCGTTTTCTTGGCCAGGCAACCAGCAACAATCTTCGTCAGGTCCAACTTTGGATAACAAATGTTTATCATAATCATGGCAAATCTCGCTCCAGCAGTGAGTTGAGCCCGCACAAAGTTATGGATGCGAGGAGCATCTCTGAATACCTCCAACAATTCGGGAAGAGTTTTTGGAACCTCGTTTCGCGGAAACAGGTTCCTATAGACAAGGGTTAATGTCGACGTGCAAAAGCTGAGAAAATCGCGCACCTGGCAAGCACGATCTTGGAACCTAACAATTTGTTGGGTTCGTTCAGGAGTGGCCCGTAACGTACACCCATGATTAAGGGAGAGATTAACAAGAAGATTTGTCCTCTCATTCACTCTCCGATCTTCGGCAGCAGAATCAAGAACCGAGCCTCGTTAAAAGCGACAGGGCAAGAAATTAGAAGAAAGGCACAAGAAGATAAAGAAGAGGCATCAAAAGAAAGCAAAAACGTACCTAGCATATCCGTGCTAGCTTCCAAGATTAGCTCAAGCATACTATTTTCTCGGGTTGTGGCTCCTTTTGCTTCCAAGATAGCTAAACATCCCTAGCAGCCACAGCTTCTTCGGCTTGATGAAGAGCAAGTTTTTCTCCTTCAGAGGCTTTTCGAGATCGTTCCATCATGGCCAGAGTTTGTTTCTTCATAGACTGAAGTTGTTGTCGAAGTTCTTGCAAATCTTCCGACAAATGTCCGCTTGATGAACTCTCAAGGAGATTATGGTCGACTAGTATTTTCTTCGAGAAGGAAGATGCAGGTGAAGCAGCGGCAGAACAAGGAGGAGTCGAGTAGTTATCAAATATTAACTGGAAAAGAAAGGCCCAGGATCAATGAAAAGCACGAAGGGAAATTTCATTACTTGCTAGAAAATTTACATGGGTATTACAAAAGAAAGTTCTCCAGGAGGACTAAGTGAGTAATTGTCGCCAAGACTAAAATGGCGACAAGAGCAAAAGAAACAGGAAAAGAAACAAGGAGGCATGCAACTAGACCTCCGGCCTCGAGGAGCTAGGAGTCGAAGTTGGCTTGATCCCGAGATACGCCAAGATTTTCTTCGTGTTGGGCTTGGCCGCCTTAATCAGTGACTTCCATCTCGATCGTTCTATCCGATCGGTGTCGCCAACCTTCGTCCAGTCGAGAGTCTGTTGGCTGTCAGCAACCAAAGCAACAGTATTTTCAACAGCCACCTTCATATTTTCATGGCGCATCTTCAGTCCAAGATCTTCCGATGAATTGAAAAGCTTGGCAAGGGCAAGGAAAGTCGAAGGTTCCTCTTTCTTCGGGAAGAAGTAGGGGAACAACGCCGACAAACCCGCATTGGCATTGGCCACGCCTTCACGAATTTCGCGCCCATGGAACTCCAAAAGAGAAAGTGCGTCAAGGAGAGGGTCATTGACGGGTTTCTCCAGCTCAAAATCTTGGTCTGTTTGGGCTGCCACATGAGACAAAACATTAGTTGAAAACAAAGATACAGGAAGTACAATAAAATAGAAGAAATTGAGGATATTACTCAGCGTACGTCGACTTTGCGACTTCAAACGCTTGATGATCCCTTGCTCACGTGCAGCTTGTGCAGATTTTTGCTCGTGTAAGGCAGATTCAGCATCTTTGAGCCTTTGCCGCAACTCCTCGACACTAGCGGCCTTTGCTTTGGCATCATCGCCTTCAGCTCTAGCTTCGCTAGCGGCAAGCTCAGCTTTCTTGCGAGCCGCCTCACTCTGCTCAAGTTTTTGAGCAAGTGTCTCGGCACGTTCGTTAGCCTCTGCAAGTTTTTCTGTTGAGATGTGGAAAAGAGAGATCAAAAATAGCGACAAGCAGCAGGAGTAAAAAATCAAGAAAAAATAGCAAGTTTAAAAGTCGTTACCTTCGGTTCTGCTGGCATACTCGCGGTACCCAATAAATTGGGACCCGATGCGGATAAGATCCTTGATCATAGGCTGTCAAAGAAGAAGAAAAGAAGGGGAAAACTTTGGCATTACAAAAAGTAAGGGTCCACAAAAGCAAAATAGAAGAAATATAGACATCGACAAACTTACATCATCCAAGAGCGGCGACGAAGAGCTGCTCAATTGAGGAGGAGGCTCAACGATCATTTCAACCCTTGCCCTTTTTGGCGAAGGGACAAGGGGGCTTGAAGGAAGAGTAGATGTATCAACATTCTGTTGAGGAGGCGACGATTCTTCTCCTTCAACAGGCTTCTCCGAAATAACTAAAGTGTGTGACGTGCTCGTCCGAGGAGCTACGTCACGAGTTGGTACTTCTTCCTCGTCATCACTGCGAGTAAGGAGCAATAGCATAAAAAGCAAGACAAGAAAAAACTTCGATTACAGAAATAAAGAGGAAGCCGAGGAACTTACGAGCTGACGAGGGATGCAACATAAGGATCATAAGTTGCTTTCGGAGGAGAAGGAACAACTTCTTCGGCTTTGGAAGTGCCGGAATCTTCGACATCGTTCCTCTTCCTTTTCCTTTGTGGGGAAACAGCGGGAGGAGGAGATTGGACTGACGTGGTGTCCTCGGAAGATCCCGCAGACTTTCGAGAATCCACGGGATCATTCACAAAGGACGGAGCTTCTTGATTGTCGTCAGTAACAATGCCCATTTCTTCGACTTCTCCATCCTCGGGAAGAGGAGGAAGGGAAGCCATAGTAGGGTGATTCTACAAGAAAATAGCGACAAAGGGAAAAATAGAGAGATATCAATGCAATGAGATGCAGGGAAAATTCACAACAAGATAAAATTCGAGAAGACAAAATACCTCGGGGAGAGGATTGGTGGAGTTGTAGGGTTCCACGCGACAAGAGGAAGGAATAGGATCCCTCTTACTCAGCCGAGGTAATTCTTCGAATAAGCTTCTCCAAGTCCTTCACGTAAAGATCATTGGAGAGCCTATTGGCGTCATTGGCACCAGAGTACGTCCAAAGGGGATTTTTGCGAGCCTGAAGAGGCTGCACTCTAATCCTAAGAAAATAGGCAGTGATTTGGACACCAGATAACTCTTTGCCTCGAGTATTTTGAAGTTGATGAATACGAGTCATAAGAGCTTCTGTCGCCTTTTTCTCTTCTTCGGAAGCTTCGGCGTCCCAGGAGTAGCGGCGTTGAATTTTTGCGTTTCCGTCGAAGGGAACTATGTTGTGTTCCACGGAATTGGCGCTTTCTTCGTGTATATAGAGCCACCTTTTGCGCCATCCTTGGACAGAGTCGGGAAATTTGACGTCGAAATAATCGACATCGGTTCGGACACAGATAACTACGCCACCTATGTTGTAGGTGGCGTTGTGAGCGCCATTGCGGCGAAGGCAGTAAAATGCGCTTCCAAAGAGCCCAATTGGGAGCGACTCCAAGAAAGCATTCGCAAAGCGTGATAAAAATAGAAATGTGAAGGATGGAATTGGGGGTCAGCTCGGTGCAACTGAATCCCATAGACAAAGAGAAGACCGCGGAGGAAATCATGGATTGGGGTAGAGAGGCCGCGGATGAGATGATCAACAAAACTAACCCGATACTCCATTGGAGGCTTGGGGTAGCTTTCTTCGCTGGGAAAGCGGATGGCGTCTTCCTTCTTCATCAGGCCGAGCCTCTTCAGCATATTGACATCTTGGTTGGAGATTTTAGATCTCTCCCACTCAAGATCTTCAGCGGCCATCTTGGACTCCGGAGTGCTGTGGCGAGTCAAACGCGCACGCGGAGGCATCAACGGTAATGGGCAGAGCAATGTGTGCGAGTGCGGGAAATCAGAGAGAGTTGGGCGCAGGGGAAGATTTGCGAAGAGAAACAGGTGAGCGGCGCAAGCGAGGGGATGAACGGAGGTTGAAGACAGGTTTATATAAGAATTGGGGGTCGCAGTGTGCCGTTGGATGAGGAAATCGTGTGGTGAGAATAGATCTTCTAGATACAAGGGCAAAAAAGTATTTTTACTGAGATAGGCGTTACCGTACGTGCGCCAGAAAAAGCGGAGGACGTGTGTCCCCCACTTACACGACGTGTCAACGTGGTGGGAACGATGAACCCACAAAGCAGAAAAATCTCGACCATTGAGGAGTTGAAGAAAATTTGACAAGGGAAAATATGTCGACAAGAAAAATAAAAGGAGAATGGCAACATGATAAGTTATTTGAATACATCGGGAGCCTTTGGTCAGAAACAAGTTTTTGCCCAAATGCTCGGGGGCTACTTTGACAAAAAGTAAAATTTCGAGTATGACAATATAGAAATTGTTGAGCCTACAGTCAAGCACAAGTTCTTGGCTGTAGCCTCGGGGGCTACTCCCATCGGGAGCGCTGTTCGCGCACCCGATAGATAAAAAAAAGAAGGGAAAGAATATCGGGAGATAATGGCAATATAGCGACAAGGTGGACTAAAATGTTGAGCCTACAACCAAGCACAAGTTCTTGGCTGTAGCCTCGGGGCTACTCCCATCGGGAACGCTGTTCGCGTGCCCGATGAAATATAAAAAGGAAAAAGAAAGAAAGATAGAACATCAAGAGAGTATATTTCGAGTTATAATTAACTCTACATATACTCCCATCGGGAGATTAATATAAGTCATATTTGACTCGATAAAATGTGCCATTCCAACAGCCGGAAAAGCACTCGACAATATATTCTCAGAACGCCAAAGTTGCGATCAATTTCTGAATGCCGCAAATTTGCGAAGGTAAGACCCCGCATCTATTCTCGCTGGGCGTGGCATCGCCGAAGATCGCGCTCTGCTACTTTTATCCGTATCAACGGATACGAAGAAAAATCCTAACGGACGCGTTAGGTACTCGATAAATTTGACCGGGACTCGACAGAATGGTAAGACCTTAAGCGGCACCCGTCGAAGTTTACACCAGTATCCCGAGATCATGTCCAGGGACGTGATTTTGAAGTAGGTTTTTGCGGATTGCCACTAGAGCAGCTTAACTAGTACCTGATCCGTCGATGAACTAGCCCCAACTACCAATATCCCCGTACAATATAGAATTTTATGAGAAGAAGTATAAAAGTTAGAGCTTTCGAGTAAAAATAAACAATGGAGATTTTCCCCGACTCTATGATTCAAGCAAAATCTCGGGGCTACCGACATAGGCATCCCAAATGGGCCTCGCCGAATATAGTACCCGGGGTTTATTGAAGGCCCACTACCCGAAGAATAAGAAGATTCGGAAGCCCAAGATGTATTAAAGGAAAAGATAGAGTTGTAATAGGAAGTGTTATTTGTAATCTGGCGGGATGAGTTAGAAACCATCCCGGACTCTGTAACTTGTACAAAACGAAGCCCTCGGCTCCACCTCTTATATAAAGGGGGAGTCGAGGGACGAGGAGATCATCGAATCATTGTCTACAAACCCTAGTTTTCATATTCGTCGAGTACTTTTCGGCTGAAACCTTCGAGATCTACTTGCCCTCTACTTCTAACTAAACCCTAGCCTACAATCCATAGGCATTGATAAGTTAATCCCTTGTCAGCCGGAGAGGGGAATCATCTCCCAGAGGTCTCTTCATCGCCATGATCGCTTCCGGATCGATGTCTGAGTAGTCCACCCCTGGACTATGGGTCCATAGCAGTAGCTAGATGGTTGTCTTCTCCTCGTTGTGCTATCATGTTAGATCTTGTGAGCTGCCTATCATGATCAAGATCATCTATTTGTAATGCTACATGTTGTGTTTGTTGGGATCCGATGAATATTGAATACTATGTCAAGTTGATTATCAATCTATCATATATGTTATTTATGTTCTTGCATGCTCTCTCGTTGCTAGTAGAGGCTCTGGCCAAGTTGATACTTGTGACTCCAAGAGGGAGTATTTATGCTCGATAGTGGGTTCATGCCTCCATTAAATCTGGGATAGTGACAAAAAGTTCTAAGGTTGCGGATGTGCTGTTGCCACTAGGGATAAAATATCGATGCTTTGTCTAAGGATATTTGTGTTGATTACATTACGCACCATACTTAATGCAATTGTCTGTTGTTTGCAACTTAATACTGGAGGGGGTTCGGATGATAAACTGAAGGTGGACTTTTTAGGCATAGATGCATGCTGGATAGCGGTCTATGTACTTTGTCGTAATGGCCTGATTGAATCTCATAGTACTCATCATGATATATATATGTGCATTGTTATGCCTTCTTTATTTGTCAATTGTCCAACTGTAATTTGTTCACCCAACATCTGTTTATCTTATGGGAGAGACACCACTAGTGAACTGTGGACCCCGGTCCTATTCTTTACATCTGAAATACAATCTACTGCAATTGTTCTTTACTGTTCTTCGCAAACAATCATCATCATCCACACTATACATCTAATCCTTTGTTTACAGCAAGCCGGTGAGATTGACAACCTCACTGTTACGTTGGGGCAACGTACTGTGATTGTGTTGTGCAGGTTCCACGTTGGCGCCGGAATCCCTAGTGTTGCGCCGCACTACACTCCGCCGCCATCAACCTTCAACGTGCTTCTTGACTCCTACTGGTTCGATAAACCTTGGTTTCTTACTGAGGGAAACTTGTTGTTGTACGCATCACACCTTCCACTTGGGGTTCCCAACGGGCGTGTGCTTTACGCGTCACCAAGCTAAATTTCTGGCGCCGTTGCCAGGGAGATCAAGACACGCTGCAAGGGGAGTCTCCCACATCCAATCTCTTTACTTTGTTTTTGTCTTGCTTTATTTTACTTACTGCTTTGTTTGCTCTTATATCAAAAACACAAAAAAATTAGTTGCTAGTTTTACTTTATTTACTATCTTGTTCTCCATATTAAAAACACAAAAAAATTAGTTACTTGCATTTACTTTATTTAGTTTGCTTTATTTACTACTGCTAAAATGGGTACTGTTGAGAATACTAAGTTGTGTGACTTCACTAGCACAAATAATAATGATTTCTTATGCACACCTATTGCTCCACCCTGCTACTACAGCAGAATTCTTTGAAATTAAACCTGCTTTACTGAATCTTGTTATGAGAGAGTAATTTTCTGGTGTTAGTTCTGATGATGCTGCTGCCCATCTTAATAATTTTGTTGAACTATGTGAAATGCAAAAGTATAAGGATGTAGATGGTGACATTATAAAATTGAAATTGTTTCCTTTCTCCTTAAGAGGAAGAGCTAAAGACTGGTTGCTATCTCTCGCCTAGAAATAGTATTGATTCATGGACTAAATGTAAGGATGCTTTTATTGGTAGATATTATCCTCCCGCTAAAATTATATCTTTGAGAAGTATCATAATGAATTTTAAGCAATTAGATAATGAACATGTTGCTCAATCATGGGAGAGAATGAAATCTTTGGTGAAGAATTGCCCTACCCATGGACTGACTACTTGGATGATCATCCAAACCTTTTATGCAGGATTGAATTTTTCTTCGCGGAACCTATTGGATTCAGCTGCTGGAGGTACCTTTATGTCCATTACTTTGAGGGCGGCAACAAAGCTTCTTGATGATATGATGACAAATTACTCTGAATGGCACACGGAAAGAGCTCCACAAGGTAAGAAGGTAAATTCTGTTGAAGAAACCTCTTCCTTGAGTGATAAGATTGATGCTATTATGTCTATGCTTGTGAATGGTAGCTCTAATGTTGATCCTAATAATGTTCCTTTAGCTTCATTGGTTGCCCAAGAAGAACATGTTGATGTGAATTTCATTAAAAGTAATAATTTCAACAACAATGCTTATAGGAATAATTCTGGTAACAACTATAGGCCATATCCCTCTGCTAATGGTAATAGTTATGGTAATTCTTATGGGAATTCTTACAACAATAATAGGAGTGTACCCCCTGGTCTTGAAGCCATGCTTAAAGAATTTATTAGTACACAAACTGCTTTTAACAAATCTGTTGAGGAAAAGCTTGATAAAATTGATATTCTTGCTTCTAAGGTTGATAGACTTGTCTCTGATGTTGATCTTTTAAAATTGAAAGTTATGCCTAATAAGGATAATGAAAATAAGATTGTTACTACAGCAAATGCCATCCAAGTTCGAATTAATGAGAATATTAGATTGATGGCTGAATTGCATGCTAGGTGAGAAAGAGAAGAAAACGAAAAACTAGCTAAAGAGAATAATGTAACTAAAGTTTGACTATTACCACCACTAGTAATGTTAATGATTCACATGTTGCTACACTTCCTACTATCAATGGTAAAATAATTGGTGTTGGCAATGTTACTACTCCTAGTGCAAAGCGTGCAAAATTGCCTGAAACTGCTAAAACTGCTTGAAATTGATAAAGCTCGCTGAAATTTTTCAAAATATTGGGGACAATGATCCCATTGCTGTAGATCATAATGGTTTAGATTTTGATGATTGTCACATCTCTGAAGTTATAAAGTTCTTACAAAAACTTGCTAAAAGTCCCAATGCTAGTGCTATAAATTTGGCCTTTACAAAACATATTACAAATGCTCTCATAAAAGCTAGAGAAGAGAAACTAAAACTTGAAACTTCTATACCTAGGAAATTAGAAGATGGTTGGGAGCCCATCATTAAGATGAGGGTCAATGATTTTGATTGTAATGCTTTATGTGATCTGGGTGCAAGTATTTCTGTTATGCCTAAGAAAATCTATGATATGCTTGACTTGCCACCATTGAAAAATTGTTATCTGGATGTTAATCTTGTTGATCATGATATAAAGAAACCTTTGGGGAGGATTGATAATGTTCGCATTATGGTTAACAATAACCTTGTCCCCGTTGATTTTGTTGTCTTGGATATTGAATGCAATGCATCTTGTCCCATTATATTGGGAAGACCTTTTCTTCGAACTGTTGGTGCTACCATTGATATGAAGGAAGGTAATATTAAATATCAATTTCCTCTCAAGAAAGGTATGGAACACTTCCCTAGAAAGAGAATGAAGTTATCTTATGATTCTATTATTAGAACAAGTTATGTTGTTGATGCTTCATCTCTTGATAATACTTGATACACACTTTCTGCGCCTAAGCTGAAAGGCGTTAAAGAAAAGCGCTTATGGGAGACAACCCATTATTTTACTTCTGCACTTTATTTTATATTTGAGTATTGGAAGTTGTTACTACTGTAGCAACCTCTCCTTATCTTTATTTTATTGCATTGTTGTGCCAAGTAAAGTCTTTGATAGTAAAGCCAATACTAGATTTGGATTACTACGCAGGAACAGATTTCTTGCTGTCACGAATTTGAGAAGTAGTCTCTGTAGAAAATTTATAAAAATCTGCCAATTTACGTGCGTGATCCTCAGATATGTACGCAACTTTCATTCAATTTGGGCATTTTCATCTGAGCAAGTCTGGTGCCTCTTAAAAATTCGTCTTTACGGATTGTTCTGTTTTGACAGATTCTGCCTTTTATTTCGCATTGCCTGTTTTGCTATGTTTGATGGATTTCTTTGTTCCATTAACTTTCAGTAGATTTTTGCAATGTCCAGAAGTGTTAAGAATGATTATTTCACCTCTGAATATATGAATTATGCACTGACCCTCTAATGAGTTTGTTTTGAGTTTGGTGTGGAGGAAGTTTTCAAGGGTCGAGAGAGGAGGATGATACAATATGATCAAGAAGAGTGAAAAGTCAAAGCTTGGGGATGCCCCCGTGGTTCATCCCTGCATATTTTAAGAAGACCCAAGCGTCTAAGCTTGGGGATGCCCAAGGCATCCCTTCTTCATCGACAACTTATCGGGTTCCTCTAGTGAAACTATATTTTTATTCCGTCACATCTTATGTGCTTTACTTGGAGCGTCCGTTTGTTTTTATTTTTGTTTTTGTTTGAATAAAATCGGATCCTAGCATTCTTTGTTTGGGAGAGAGACACGCTCCGCTGTTTCGTATGAACACATGTGTTCTTAGCTTTATCTTTAATGTTCATTGCGAAAGTTGAACTATTTCATTCATTTCTATATGATTGGAAACGGAAAATGCCGCATGTGGTAAATGGTATAAAGTCTTGAATAATGTGATACTTGGCAATTGTTGTGCTCATATAGATCATGTTTAAGCTCTTGCATCATGTACCTTGTACCCATTAATGAATAACTACATAGAGCTTGTTAAAATTTGGTTTGCATGATTGATCTCTAGAGTCTAGATATTTTACGGTTAAGGTGTTTGAACAACAAGGAGACAATGTAAAGTCTTATAATAGTTACAATATGTTCATATGTGAGATTTGCTGCACCTTTTATACTTGAGCTTGCTTCAAACAACCTTGCTAGCCTAGCCTTGTATTGAGAGGAATTCTTCTCGTGCATCCAAATCCTTGAGCCAATAACCATGCCATTTGTGTCCACCATATCTACCTACCACATGGTATTTCTCCGCCATTCCAAAGTACATTACTTGAGTGCTACCTTTAAAATTTCTATTCTTTGTCTTTGCAATATATAGCTCATGGGAAAATAGCCTTAAAAACTATTGTGGTGAAGAATATGTACTTATGTGTCTTATTTCCTAATAAGTTGCTTGTTGAGCGGTAACCATGTTTCTGGGGACGCCATCAACTTTTACCTTTGTTGAATATCATGTGAGTTGTTATGCATGTTCGTCTTGTCTGAAGTAAGGGAGATTTTCATGATCCAATGGTTTGAGTATGCATACTGTTAGAGAAGAACATTGGGCCGCTAACTAAAGCCATGATTCATGGTGGAAGTTTCAGTGTGGACAATCAATCCTCAATCTCTTATGAGAATTTTAATTGTTGTTGAATGCTTATGCATTAAAGAGGAGTCCATTATCTGTTGTCTATGTTATCCCGGTATGGATGTCTAAGTTGAGAATAATCTAAAGCGAGAAATCCAATGCGAGCTTTCTCCTTAGACCCTTGTACAGGCGGCATAGAGGTACCCCTTTGTGACACTTGGTTGAACATATGCTATGCAATGATAATCCATGTTAATCCAAGCTAATTAGGACAAGGTGCGAGCACTATTGGTATACTATGCATGAGGCTTGCAACTAGGATATCTTATACATAACACATATGCTTTATTACTACCGTTGAATTTTTTTTTCTTGTTTTCAAAATGAAAAGCTCTAGCACAAATATAGTAATCAATGCTTCCCTCTGCGAAGGGCCTATCTTCTACTTTATTGTTGAGTCAGTTTACCCATTCTTTCTATCTCAGAAGCAAACACTTGTGTCAACCGTGCATTGATTCTTACATGTTTACCTATTGCACTTGTTATATTACTTTGTGTTGACAATTATCCATGAGATATACATGTTGAAGTTGAAAGCAACCGCTGAAAATTATATCTTCCTTTGTGTTGCTTCAATGCCTTTACTTCGAATTTATTGCTTTATGAGTAACTCTTATGCAAGTCTTATTGATGCTTGTCTTGAAAGTATTATTCATGAAAAGTCTTTGCTATATGATTCATTTGTTTACTCATTATCTTCATCATTGCTTCGAATCGCTGCATTCATCTCATATGCTTTACAATAGTATGATCAAGATTATGATAGCATGTCACTTCAGAAATTATCTTTGTTATCGTTTACCTACTCGAGGGCGAGTAGGAACTAAGCTTAGGGATGCTTGATACGTCCCAAACGTATCTATAATTTCTTATGTTCCATGCTACTTTTATGATGATACTCACATGTTTTATACACATTATATGTCATTATTATGCATTTTCCGGCACTAACCTATTGACGAGATGCCGAAGAGCTAGTTGTTGTTTTCTCGCTGTTTTTGGTTTCAGAAATCCTAGTAAGGAAATATTCTCGGAATTGGACGAGATCAACGCCCAGGGTCCTATTTTTCCACGAAGCTTCCAGAAGTCCGAAGAGGAAACGAAGTGGGGCCACGAGGTGGCCACACAACAGGGCGGCGCGGCCCAACCCCTGGCCGCGCCGGCCTACTGTGTGGGCCCCTCGTGACGCCCCTTGACCTGCCCTTCCGCCTACTTAAATTCTTCGTCGCGAAACCCCCAGTACCGAGAGCCACGATACGGAAAACCTTCCAGAGACGCCGCCGCCGCCAATCCCATCTCGGGGGATTCGGGAGATCGCCTCCGGCACCCTGCCGGAGGGGGAATCATCTCCCGGAGGTCTCTTCATCGCCATGATCGCCTCCGGATCGATGTGTGAGTAGTACACCCCTGGACTATGGGTCCATAGCAGTAGCTAGATGGTTGTCTTCTCCTCATTGTGCTATCATGTTAGATCTTGTGAGCTGCCTATCATGATCAAGATCATCTATTTGTAATGCTACATGTTGTGTTTGTTGGGATCCGATGAATATTGAATACTATGTCAAGTTGATTATCAATCTATCATATATGTTATTTATGTTCTTGCATGCTCTCCGTTGCTAGTAGAGGCTCGGCCAAGTTGATACTTGTGTCTCCAAGAGGGAGTATTTATGCTCGATAGTGGGTTCATGCCTCCATTAAATGCGGGACGATGACGAGAAAGTTGTAAGATTGTGGATGTCTTGTTGCCACTAGGGATAAAACATCGATGCTTTGTCTAAGGATATTTGTGTTGATTACATTACGCACCATACTTAATGCAATTGTCCGTTGTTTGCAACTTAATGCTTTGGAGGGGTTCGGATGATAACTTTGAAGGTGGACTTTTTAGGCATAGATGCACGCTGGATAGCGGTCTATGTACTTTGTCGTAATGCCCTGATTGAATCTCATAGTACTCATCATGATATATGTATGTGCCTTGTTATGCCTTCTTTATTTGTCAATTGCCCAACTGTAATTTGTTCACCCAACATCTCGTTTATCTTATGGGAGAGACACCACTAGTGAGCTGTGGACCCCGGTCCTATTCTTTACATCCGAAATACAATCTACTGCAATTGTTCTTTACTGTTCTTCGCAAACAATCATCATCATCCACACTATACATCTAATCCTTTGTTTACGACAAGCCGGTGAGATTGACAACCTCACTCTGTTACGTTGGGGCAAAGTGCGTGATCGTGTTGTGCGGGTTCCACGTTGGCGCCGGAATCCCCGGTGTTGCGCCGCACTACACTCCGCCGCCATCAACCTTCAACGTGCTTCTTGACTCCTACTGGTTCGATAAACCTTGGTTTCTTACTGAGGGAAACTTGCTATTGTACGCATCACACCTTCCACTTGGGGTTCCCAACGGGCGTGTGCTTTACGCGTCATCACTCCCTTCATGAAACTTATAGGTTTTGACCTCGGGAATGTTGCGGCGCACCGGACGGACGGATGGTACAGGTGGGTCCTGCTCGTACTAGTGCCCGTTAAACCTTCTGGAATCGACTTTGACCCTCTGGTTGATTTTGCTGCACTTGTGACAAGATTTTCTTCAGTAATTGCAGCTCCATTGACATTAAGACTTGATTTCATGCACACCATTCAAAGATAGAAATGATTGCACATATTTGCAATAACTAGTAATTAGTGGCACACTTAGAGAGAAGTATAGTAAATTTATTGACATAGTTTAGGGTTTAAACATGAGGAAAAATTGGTGTATTTCACAGCCATCACTCCGCAACATGTTCGACCAATTATATCGCTAGCCTATAGGTAATTTGAAGGCCTCGCTGTCCACTGTTTTCAATCCATACATATGAAAAACATTGCTCATAGTCCGTAATACTCTATGGTAGACCATGGTGTATAGTTCATATGAGTTTTTCTACGACCATGCATGTCATCGACACATCGTCGGACGAGTCCGATGATGTTAGCGAGATCCTGACAGCTGTGACTCTTCTCGTCCATGAGCATGAAGAAAACCAAGTACAAAGGTACATGGGCTCGGTCAAGGTACGCACCATAGGGAAGGACCGCAAGCGAGAAGCCATCCATGATCAACTATGACGGGACTAGTTTCATCGGACTAATCTCTTGTTCAAGGCGCCTCTCTTCCGGCAATGTTTTCGGATGTTAATGAATTATTTTTTTGAAGATTATTGATACGTCTCCAACGTATCTATAATTTCTTATGTTCCATGCTAGTTTTATGATAATACCTATATGTTTTACTCATACTTTATATCATTTTTATGAATTTTCCGGTACTAACCTATTAACAAGATGCCGAAGCGCCAGTCCTGTTTTCTGCTGTTTTTGTTTCAGAAATCCTACACGGGGAAATATTCTCGGAATTGGACGAAACAAAAGCCCACGGCCCTATTTTACGGAGGATTCCAGAACACCGAAGAAGAGTCGGAGGCGGCCAGCAGGGGGGCCACCCCATAGGGTGGCGCGGCCTGCCCCCTGGCGCGCCCAGGTGTGGGGAGCTGTCAACACCCAGATTTTTAAGTCCAGATGCCTATTATGTCATTCATCGCAATCCCAGGAATATTGTTCTTGCGAGGCATAATAGTTAACTATCACAGTCATCATTTATTACAAACCATATTGTCTTACAACTTGAATCACATGATCCATATTACACAAATAGTTGATCTATTGATCAACGAACGAACACAAGTTCATAGCGGAAGCGTAAAGATAAAGGGACTCTCTAGTCCACGAGGCCAACGCTTGACGTCGGAAGACTCCTAGTTGTCGTAGGCGTCCTCGTTGGTCATCTCCGTGGTAGTTCTGTTCATCTTCATACTCCGGCCATTTGAATAGCCAGGGACAAAGCCGTAAGTACTTTAAGTACTTGCAAACTAACACTACTGTAATTACTACAATTTTAATAAGGAGTGCTAAGCTCTAGTTTAATTTGCATAAAGCCAATTTTAGTTCACAAGTATTTTAGCAAAGACTTATTCATGAGCTAACTAACTCAAGTGGGAACATTAGTGTCATTCCCACAACATTTGTTGTATTCCAAAACAAGTCCCCAATTCACCATGCATTTCACCAACATTTTCAAAAATCTGACACGGAAAACTGTATGGCCTTTCCAACCGTCCGTAACCGTGGACACGGCTATTCGAATAGATTTACACTCTGCAGAGGTTGCACACTTGTGCCACAACATTTGATTTCATCCGTCGGGATAACCCCGAATCATCGTAACATAGTACGCGGATCATCAACCATAACCTTTCACTTACAAACCCTAGTATGAGCACCTCTCCCCATGAGCTTGGCCTCCCAGTGAAAACCAACTGTCAACCTGGGAACTGCATAGGGCTTGGCCTTACAATTCACCTCAATTCACATCTTTTCTCAACAACGGAGGCAGCCTCGGCATAACCCCTATGATGTGTGTTCCGAGGGAACCCATACTAAGGTGTATAAACTTCCAGTTAAGCCCTACCCATAATCAGGTATTGTGGGGGTACTCAAAATTGGAAAGGTATCACATTCAAACCAATATCAGTTTTGTATCAGAAATCACCATCTTCTCTTGGTCATTTTCACCTTCAAAAATCATTCAATGGAATGACTCATCATTCCAAGGTTTCAAATTCCTTTCAAAGTCACATGTTCCCATCTAGAGTAGTCAGGTTTAGTATTTTAGCACTAGCACTAATCATAAGGGGTGCTATCTTGCTTGGCTAGCTTGAGACTAACCTTTCTACACTAGTAATCTTAATCACTTAGACCAAGTTAACTTATCCAAGTAACTCTTTGAAATAAACAGGTAAAACTTGTAAGGTAAAAACCTGGGATAGGCTTGTGTTAAGAAAGATAAGAATCATGGTGCCTTGCCCCAAAGGAGCTTTGCACTTTGCAAGAGTATTAGCTTGCCTTGGTAGCTCTCAAGGTTCTCTTCTTCCTCCTCTTGGTAGAATCCTTCCTCTTCCTGGTAGTCTCCGGTGCTAGCGTCCAAATTTAAATACGAGTATAATTACTCACTAATTCAATGGCTATTCCAAACATCATATACATTCACACAAACTATGCTAAGCACACAATTAATTCAATTTGGGTGCATTGGTTGTGTGGCTTGAGGAAAAATAATTTCCTCTCATTTCATATGTGAAATATAATTTCCATAAGGTTCTTGAGGAATAATTTCCTCTCATTGAAATCTTCTTAAGATTTAATTTCTCAAACAATAATACATGAACTTATGTTGACCCAAGTCAACCATTCATTCTCATTATTTGAGAAAAAGATTTAAATGAGGTAGACCACCTCATACCATTTAATAATTCTACACATGATTTAAATCTCCAAGTATTTCATATAAGAGTGTTTGACCAGGGGTTCAAACATCACATGAATTCACTTGAGACAAGATTTAAATGAAGTGAAATACTTCATATGGTTTGCATAATAGTTTCGGACAATATCACTTAAGTAAACTAGTCATATTTCCCATTATTTAAACTAGGGCATGATCATGCAAAGTGACCACACCATTTTCTTGCAGAAACAATTAGTGTAAGTCAAATGTGAGTTATTGGAGTTGGAATTAACTTAATATCTATTTTGGTTGATTTTTAAGATTTAATTGAATGTGCAAAACTCCCTGGCTTGTTCTTTTTGTCACATTATTTCTACAACAGATCTCAAGGTGAGACCAGCGGCATGTTGTATAACTTTTCTCTAGATTTCTAACAATATGAAATTTGTTAAATTTGGCCAAGCCAAACAGATTCTATGGATTTTCAAATTGGGAGCCAGTATTGAAATTTGTTTGGAAATTTTAAACGAGATTCAAATAAAAGGGCCGGCCGGAAACTCTAATGGGCCAGATTTGAATTAAACAGCCCAAGTCCAGCCCACCACGCGTCCACGCACGCGTGGGCTGTCTGACGGTGGGCTCCACCCGTCAGTCAGTCATAACGACCGAATCGGTACGCGCGATGCGGTGCGTTGGATTAGAACAGGATCGGACGGCGCAGGGCCATCGTCATCTCCGGCGAGATCGAGTCACTGGCGCGGCGAGGTAGGGGGTCGGAGAGCTCACCGTGGCTCCAGCTAGGGTTGGCAGTGTGCTTGACGAGGTTGTAGACGACGGCGAGGCAGCCTGTAGCAGCGGCGGAGCTCGAGGTGGCCTGGATCGACGGTGATTTCACTAGGGCTTCCGTGGCTCCGATCGCTCGATTGAGCTTGCTCCGGCGTCGATTGAGGTGGCTACTGGTGCGAGGAGAAGCGGTGGTGAGAGGAGATCATGGTGGTGTGCTGGGATTGCTCGGGGAAGGCCTCTATTATAGAAGGGGAGGTGTGCTGCGGGGCAGGGTGGTGGTCGACAAGTGCGCGGCGTCTCCGGTGAGCTAGAGGGCTAGGCGTTGGCGCCGCGGTGTTCACAAAGTCACCGCGGTCCTCGGAGCGTCAACGGCGCGGTAAGTGGTGGTGTACGATGGTCGGGCGCTTGCGCGTACTGTCGCGGCCGTGGTGGAAGGAAGCTTCCTCTCCGGTGGCGGTAGGCGCTAGGGGGTGACGCGAGCGTGTCCGGCGAGCTCCGCGTGGCGAGACGAGTACCAGGGCGCGCGGAGGTGGTCGGGGTACGGCCGGGTACGGCGAACGATGCGTGCCCGTGTCGCGCGCGTCCGTGCACGGGTGACGTCGCCATGCCGTTGGCGGCGTACCTGGAGCGTCCTGGGCGCGCTCCGTCCGGGTCGTGTCGGCATCCTTGCGTTCAACGGCGGGTACAGGCGATCTCAGGAGATCAAGGGCTACTCGTTTGGCAAGGTGGCTCGAGCTGGAGATGCAGGGAAAGAGGGGTGGGCGTCGATGGGGAACACGGCCGGCATGGCCATGGCCACGCCATGTTTGTTCGTGTCTAGGTGGTGTCAATGCATGGTCTAGGTAGGGTGAGGTCCAGGGATCATAGCTAGGTCAAGTGGTGAGCAAGAGGTGGCCTGGTTTGATCAAAGTTTGAAAATTGATGATCTTGCCAAAGTTTCAAAGTCTCCTCTTTTCTTGCTTGTAACTTTTGATCCAAGATGAATTTGGTTTAATGGTCTTTACAGAAGTTGTTCACCTTTGTGAGTACTTGGATGACATGCAAAGAATGGGATTTGTTTGGTTTAGAAATCTTGAATTCTAGAGGCTCAAAGTGGTGACCAGATTGTAAAAGTCAAAAATGACCATTATTCTATGTGAGCAAATTTTGATTTTGGATTTGGTTCAAAAGGTATTTCTTTGATTCCCAAAGTTGTAATAACTATCAAATAGCATATTACAAGTAATGGTGAAGGTAAAATGGGTCTAGGGTCAAAGTTTACAAAAATGGCATAGGCCATATGTTAGGGTTTTTAGGGTTTTACTCTTATTTGATTTCTTTCTCTTTTTGATTTATTTGATTGGTGATCTTCACTTGATTACTTTAGGGTTTTAGAGTTCATCACATAAACAATAAATCAATCATCATGGCATATCACTCAAAATGCACAAGTCCTATGCAGGGTACTATATGCAATTTAAAAGTTTTTGTTGATTCTGAAATTTGGATCTCTGGAATTCTTCTTCTCTCTTTTATTGAAATTTGGGATGTTACAAACCCTTCCCCTTACAAAAGATCTCGTCCCGGGATCTTAAAGAAAAATTAGGTGCTAAAGAGATCTGGGTATTCTTTCTTCATGTCTTCCTCTCGCTCCCAAGTGGCTTCATCTTCAGTATGGTTGCTCCACTGTATCTTCAGAAACTTGATGCTTCGGGTGCGGATGGTTCTGTAAGATTCCTCCAGGATGCGAACCACTTCACGGTACGTCAGGTCTTGGTTGATGTCCACCGATCGATGATCGATGTTCTTGAACACTTCGGTCTTCTCGGGGACTTCAAGGCACTTCCGGAGAAGTGAGATGTGAAACACGTCGTGCACCGCCGACATTTCTTCAGGTAACTCCAGTTGATAGGATACTTTGCCTCGGCGACTCAGAACTTTGAAGGGTCCGACATATTGGGGTGCGAGCTTTCCTTTCAGCTGAAATCTCTGCATTCCTTTCAGGGGGGATACCTTGAGATAGACAAAATCTCCGATCTGGAAGGTCATCTTTCAACGTCTCTTGTCGGCGTAGCTCTTCTGCCTTGATTGCGCTGTCTTGAGGTACTCGCGGATCTTGTGCACTTTCTCTTCGGATTCACGAAGAACATCAGGTCCAAAGACTTGGCTTTCTCCGACTTCTGACCAATTCAGGGGGGTACGGCACTTCCTTCCGTAAAAAGCTTCAAAGGGGGCCATCTGTAAGCTGGCTTGGTAGCTGTTGTTGTAAGAGAATTCTGCGTAAGGCAAGCAGTCTTCCCACTTGGATCCGTACTCCAGTACACATGCTCTCAGCATGTCCTCCAGTATCTGGATGACTCTTTCCGTCTATCCATCGGTCTGCGGATGATAGGCGGTGCTGAAATTCAGACGGGTTCCTAGTCCTTCGTGCACGTTCTGCCAGAATCTTGAGGTGAATTGTGATCCTCTATCTGACACTATCGACTTCGGGGCTCCGTGCAGGGCAACAATTCTGGAGATGTACAGTTCAGCTAACTTCGGGCCTTGGTATGTGGTCTTGACGGCGATGAAATGAGCTACCTTGGTCAATCTATCAACAACTACCCATGTTGAATCATTGCCTTTGCTGGATTTGGGCAAACCGGTGATAAAGTCCATTCCTACCGAATCCCACTTCCATTCTGGAATCTGTAGGGGTTGCAGCAGTCCTGTGGGTCGCTGATGTTCCGCCTTAACTCTCTGACAGATATCACACTTGGCGATGTAGCTTCCGATCTCTCTCTTCATTCCATGCCACCAGAATTGCTCCTTCAGGTCTTGATACATCTTGGTACCTCCGGGGTGAATTGAGTAAAGGGTGTCATGGGCTTCTTGCATAATGACTTGCTTCAAGTCTGAGTCCGATGGTACGCAGAGGCGTCCTTTGTACCAAAGAACTCCGGCTTCATCTACGGTGAATCCCGGTGCTTTCCCTGCAGCTATCTGTTTCTTGATTCCGTCAATGCTGGCATTTTCCTTCTGTGCTTCCTTGATCTGACCAATCAAGGTGGGCTGAAGCTCTATGCTGGCTAGGAATACTTCACTAACTAGTTCCATTCTAAACTGCTCAAACTCTTGGTAGAGGCTAGGTTGTTCTTCTGCTATCATGGAGTTCAACTGACACGGCAGTCTTCTCAGCGCATCTGCTACCACATTGGCCTTGCCGGGGTGGTAGTGAATTTCCATATCATAGTCCTTGATCAACTCTAACCATCTTCTCTGCCTCATATTCAGCTCCTTCTGTGTGAAGATATACTTCAGGCTCTTGTGATCTGAATAGATCTCGCAGCGATTACCCATGAGGTAATGACGCCATACCTTCAGTGCTAATACTACAGCGGCAAGCTCGAGGTCATGGGTTGGATAGTTCTGCTCATGCTGCTTCCGTCGCCTAGACAGATAAGATATCACCTTGCCTTCTTGCATTAACACGCATCCAAGACCAATCTTGGAGGCGTCACAATAGACGTCAAATGGTTTGGTGATGTCCGGCATGATCAGGATTGGGGCTGAAGTCAGTCTACTCTTGAGTTGTTGGAAACTCTCTTCACATTTGTCAGTCCATTCGAACTTCTTGTCCTTCTTCAGCAATTGGGTCATTGGTCGAGCGATGCTCGAGAAGCCTTCGACAAATCTGCGGTAATATCCGGCTAATCCAAGAAAAGCGCGGACCTCGATCTGGGTTGTTGGGGCTTTCCATTCTGCAACAGTCTTGATTTTGGCGGGATCTACGGCAATTCCTCCTGCAGACAAGATATGTCCCAGGAATCCTACTTCCTTCATCCAAAATTCACACTCGCTAAACTTAGCATACAACTGATGCTCCCGAAGGGTATCTAGGACAGCTTCCAGGTGTTGCTCATGTTCTTCTTCAGACTTGGAGTAGATTAGGATGTCATCGATGAACACAACGACAAACTTATGTAGGAAGTTCATGAAGATCTTGTTCATGAGGTTCATGAAGTAAGCGGGGGCATTTGTCAATCCAAATGACATGACATTGTACTCGTACAATCCATATCTGGTGGTAAAGGCAGTTTTGGGAATATCCGATGCACGAATCTTCAGTTGATGGTATCCAGTCCTAAGATCAATCTTTGAGAATACTATGGCACCGTTCAGTTGGTCAAACAGGTCTTCTATCTTTGGCAAGGGGTATTTGTTTTTGATGGTGACATCGTTAAGCTTACGATAATCCGTACATAAACGACTGGCACCATCCTTCTTGTCCACAAACAAAACTGGGGATCTCCAAGGCGACGCACTTGGTTGAATCAGACCTTTAGCTAGTAATTCATCCAGTTGCTTCTTCAGTTCCACTAGTTCTGCCGGGTTCATGCTATAGGCTCTCTGGGCTATAGGTCCTGTTCCGGGAATTAACTCAATGATAAACTCGATATCCCGATCTGGGGGCATACCTGGTAGACCATCAAGAAACACATCAGGGTATCGACAAACGACCCTGATCTGATCCAAGGTGGGCTTGGATACACTCTGGTTGCAGGTGAATTTTCCGGGTAGTCTTTCAGATACATGTTCTACTATGATACCGGTGCTACTAGTCATGGTGATGGCTTTCTTAGCACAATCAATCAATCCATGGTGTTTGGCCATCCAATCCATACCCGAGTACTACTTCCAAACCTTTGGTTCCCAGAATGATCAGGTTGGCATAAAACTCGACTTCATGTATTATGATGGGTACATTTTTGCAAAATTTTCTGGCTTTGGTGGTTGATCCGGGGATTTGAACTATCATGACATGCTTCAAGCTGATAGGTTGAATTTTACTTGTGGATGCAAAGTCTTCCGTGACAAAAGAATGAGATGCTCCGGAATCAAACAACACTCGGCAGTACCGAGTTGACAGGAAACATACCCGAGTACAACATCTGGTGCTTCCTGGGCTTCTTCGGCGTTCATGTGGAAGAGACGGCCATTGCGGTTGTTGGGGTTGTTGGGGGCGAACTTCTTGCCGGTGGAGACGCGGCGTTGCTGCTGAGCAGGTGCAGCGGTGTTTCCTGCGAGCTTGGCGAGCCTCTTGGGACACTCGTTGGAGTAGTGTCCCACCACTCCGCACACATAGCAGGTGATGGTGGACTTGTCCTTGGGGGCGACGGGAATGGCGTTGCTTCCAGTTCTGGGGGCAGTGTTGGTGTTGTTGTTGTTGGGGTTGGGAGCTCTGGGCGGAGCGCGGTTGAAGTTGTTGTTGTTGTTGTTGTTGTTGTTGTTGTTGTGGTGGCCTCCTGGCATGGGGTTTCCTCCATTCCGGTTCTGATAACCGGGGCGCGAGTTCTGCATAGGGAGCTTGTTGTTGTTTCTCGGAGTGAAACCTCCGCTTGAGCTGGGGCGATACTTCGGGGCATTGCTAGGCCCACTCTGGTGCATCATTTGGCGTTTGCGGTTCTCGTTGGCTTGATTCAGCTTTCCCTCCATCTGGATGGCGGAGTCAACAAGGGCTTCAAGGTCGGCGAAGGGGATGTTGACTAGGACAGTCTGCATCTCATCATGCAGTCCGTTCAGTAATCTCTCCTGCCTCTTCTCGGTGGTGTCGGTCTCGTCGGGGGCGTACCTTGACAGGGTAAGGAACCTGTCGCGGTATTCTACCACCATCATGCGACCCTGCTTCAGTTCACGGAACTCATCCCTCATCTTCTTGATAAGACCCGGGGGTACATGGTACTTGCTGAACTTAAGCTTGAAGTCTGCCCAAGTCATGAATTGTCCTCCGTTCATGGCGCGGGTGCTAGTCCACCAGGCTCGGGCTGGTTGATACGTCTCCAACGTACCTATAATTTCTGATGTTCCATGCTTGTTTTATGACAATACTTACATGTTTTGCTTGCACTTTATAATGTTTTTATGCATTTTCCGGAACTAACCTATTAACAAGATGCCACAGTGCCGCTTCTCGTTTTCTCGTTGTTTTTGGTTCCGTAAAGGCTGTTCGGGCAATATTCTCGGAATTGGACGAAATCAACGCCAAAGACCTTATTTTTCCCGGGAGGCTCCGTAACACCGAAGGGGAGTCGGAGGAGAGCCGTGGGGCCACCACACGGTGGGCCGCGCGGGCCACACCCTGGCCACGCCGGCCTGGTGTGGGGCCACCCTGTCGCCCCTCCTGCGCCGCCTCTTCGCCTATTTAAGCCCTTTCGACCTAAAAACGCAATACCAATTGACGAAACTCCAGAAAGACTCCAGGGGCGCAGCCACCATCGCGAAACTCCAATTCGGGGGACAGAAGTCTCTGTTCCGGCACCCTGCCGGGACGGGGAAGTGCCCCCGGAAGCCATCTCCATCAACGCCACCGCCTCCATCATGCTCCGTGAGTAGTTCCCCCATGGACTACGGGTTCTAGCTGTAGCTAGTTGGTATCATCTCTCCCATGTACTTCAATACAATGATCTCATGAGCTGCCTTACATGATTGAGATTCATCTCGATGTAATCGGTGTTGTGTTTGTCGGGATCCGATGGATTGTTACGTTATGATTGTCTATCTACAAAGGTTGTGAAGTTATTGTTGCTGCAATCTTGTTGTGTTTAATGCTTGTCACTAGGGCCCGAGTGGCATGATCTTAGATTTAAGCTCTATACTTATTGCTTAGATTGTATCTACAAGTTGTATGCACATGTCGCTCGTCCGGAACCAAAGGCCCCGAAGTGACGAAATCGGGACAACCGGAGGGGATGGCGGTGATGTGAGGATCACATGTTTTCACCAAGTGTTAATGCTTTGCTCCGGTGCTCTATTAAAAGGAGTACCTTAATATCCAAGAGATTCCCTTGAGGCCCTACTGTCACCGGCTGGTAGGACAAAAGATGTTGTGCAAGTTTCTCATTGCGAGCACGTACGACTATAATTGGAAAACATGCCTACATGATTAATGATCTTGATGTTCTGTCTTAATGCTATTTCAATCCTATGAATTGCCCGACTGTAATTTGTTCACCCAACACTTGTTATTGGAGAGTTGCCACTAGTGTAGATAGCTGGGAACCCCGGTCCATCTTTCATCATTATATACTCGTTCTACATGTCATTGGAAGTAGTATCAACTATCTTCCGGTGTCATTGCTCTCGTGTTACTATTACTGCTGCTGTGTTACTATTACTACTGCTCTCATATCACTGCTACTTTCACATCACCCCTGTTATTAGTGCTTTTCCAGGTGCAGCTGAATTGACAACTCAGTTGTTAAGGCTTATAAGTATTCTTTACCTCCCCTTGTGTCGAATCAATAAATTTGGGTTTTACTTCCCTCGAAGACTCGCCGCGATCCCCTATACTTGTGGGTTATCAAGATCGTTTTCTCGGCGCCGTTGTCGGGGAGGCATAGCTCTACTCATAAGTTCACCCGGGGAGTACACTCTACCTCTCTCTCTGTTTTATTTTATTTTGTTTTGCTTAGTTTACTTTTGTCTAGTATATTTGTGCTTAGTTTATTTCTGTCTAGTATTATTTTGCTTAGTTTACTTTTGCCTAGTTTGTTTTTATTTCGTTTTATTTTCCTCATATACCCAAAAATCCATAAAAATTTGAAAAACCTAAAAATTAAGAACTGCTATTATGGGAGAACCTACAACCTATTTGGAGCTTATAGAATATTATAATAATTATAGAGAATCAAGAGCGGGAAAAGTGATGAGTGCTGTGATAGAAAAATTGAATACAATTGCTACAATCTTGCTTAAACGCCATGATATAAACTGTTGCTCTCAACAGGACACTAAACATCTTAAATTTCAATGTGGCTTTAGTGAGGAATTTTTAATTAAGAACTATAATAGGAATAGCTATATTCATTTTGGGTTTGAAGAGGTAGACCAATTTGTCATATTTATGGGAGCCTCTGAGATAGAATCCTTCATGGTTAAAAATTATGAAACTTGTGTTGTTTGTAAGGACCTTAAAGATTATGTCTCTTCTATCCTTAATTTTTGCAATGAAAGTTACACTGATAATCCTTATATCATTGATTATAAAGAGAGACTCATTAATGCACAAGAATGCACTCACAATTTGCAGGGACCCGTGGAAGAAGTAATTGATGAACCCGAAAGCTCATTGGATGAAAAAGAGGAGGAAATTGATGAACCCGAAAGCTCATTGGATGAAAAAGAAGAGGAGAGTGATGAACAAAAGGAGGAAGAATGGATTAGCTACCCATGCCAACCTTCTAATGAGAGTAACTCTTTATCTCTTACACTATTTGATTGTCCTCCATGCTTACCGAAAGAGGTTGAATGTTATGTTCCCGTGGATTCTCTTGAAATATTCCCTATGAGTAAAACTTGTGAGAATAATTATGCTACTGTTATTTATGATAATCCATGCTACTTTGATAAATCTTATGATAATGCTTTGTTTGTGCCCGATGTCGAAATGCATGGTACTAAAGAATTTTGCGTAGCAAATGTTTATGATAAAGCTCTTGATGATGGTCCTATGTTACTTGATAATATTAATTGTACTACTAATAAAAATGGGATTGGAGATGTCTTGACATTATCTATGAGTCCCATATCTCTTGAGATTGATAAACCATCTTGTTATATTATTGATAAAAGTGTGTTTGAAAGTTTTAATCGCACTATTTTTGAGCTTGATAAAAATTATGTGTTTATGGATCATGAAAAGCATGCTATATGTGATAGTTATGTTGTTGAGTTTGTTCATGAAGCTACTGAAAATTATTATGAGAGAGGAAAATATGGTTGTAGAAATTTGCATGGTACTAAAACACCTCTCTATATGCTTAAAATTTTGAAGTTACTCTTGTTTTATCTTCTTATGCTTATCACTTTGTTCTTCATGAATTTATTTGTGTATAAGATTCCTATGCATAGGAAGTGGGGTAGACTTAAATGTGTTTTGAATTTGCTTTTTGATGCTCTCTTTTGCTTCAACTCTTATTTCTTGCGAGTGCATCATTAAAACTGCTGAGCCCATCTTAATGGCTATAAAGAAACACTTCTTGGGAGATAACCCATGTGTTTATTTTGCTACTGTTTTGTTGTGTCTTGGAAGTTGTTACTACTGTAGCAACCTCTCCTTATCTTTATTTTATTGCAATGTTGTGCCAAGTGAAGCCTCTAATTGAAGGTTGATACTAGATTTGGATTTCTGCGCAGAAACAGATTTCTATCTGTCACGAATCTGGGCTGTTTTCACTGTAGGTAACTCAGAAAATTATGCCAATTTACGTGCGTGTTCCTCCGATATGTACGCAACTTTCATTAGTTTTGAGTTTTCTGATTTGAGCAACGGAAGTACCTTTTTAAAATTCGTCTTTACTGGCTGTTCTGTTTTGGCAGATTCTGTCTCTGTTTTTTGCATTGTCTCTTGTGGACTTTAAGCAAGGATTTCTACACGTGGAGAGCTGTAGCTAATGTTTTATTGAGTTCTTGCAATGTGTCACTACAGGACCAAGGTGGATTCAAATTTTTTGAGTACTAACCCCTCTAATGAAGTTTATGAGAAGTTTAGTGTGAAGGAAGTTTTCAAGGGTCAAGAGAGGAGGATGATATATGATCAAGAAGAGTGAAAAGTCTAAGCTTGGGGATGCCCCCGTGGTTCATCCCTGCATATTTCAAGAAGACTCAAGTGTCTAAGCTTGGGGATGCCCAAGGCATCCCCTTCTTCATCAACTTATCAGGTTTCTTCTATTGAAACTATATTTTTATTCGGTCACATCATATGTGCTTTACTTGGAGCGTCTGTGTGCTTTTATTTTTTGTTTATGTTTGAATAAGATTGGATCCTAGCAATCCTTGTTTGGGAGAGAGACACGCTCCGCTTTTTCATATGAACACTTGTTCTTCGTTTTACTTTTAATGTTCAATGATAAAAGTTGGAAGCTACATCACTTATGGTTATTTGGTTGGAAACGAGAAAATGCCTCATATTGTCTTGAATAATTTGACACTTGGCAATTGTTTTGAGCTCTCAAGTAGATCATGATTAAGTTTTTTCATGTAGTTTAAACCTATTAGTGGAGAACTACCGTAGAGCTTGTTGAAATTGGTTTGCATAATTGGTCTCTCTTAAGGTCTAGATATTTTCTGGTAAAAGTGTTTGAGCAACAAGGAAGACAGTGTAGAGTATTATAATGCTTGCAATATGTTCTTATGTAAGTTTTGCTGTATCGGTTCATACTTGTGTTTGCTTCAAACAACCTTGCTAGCCAAAGCCTTGTACTGAGAGGAAATGCTTCTCGTGCATCCAAAACCTTGAGCCAAAACCTATGCCATTTGTGTCCACCATATCTACCTACTATGTGGTATTTCCTGCCATTCCAAGTAAATACTTCATGTGCTACCTTTAAAAAATTCAAAACTTTATTACTCCTTATTTGTGTCAATGTTTTATAGCTCATGAGGAAGTATGTGGTGTTTTATCTTTCAATCTTGTTGGGCAACTTTCACCAATGGACTAGTGGCTTCATCCGCTTATCCAATAATTTTGCAAAAAGAGCTGGCAATGGGATTCCCGAGTCCCAAATTAATTAACCTAAATAGACACTCCTCCATGGTATGTGATTGTTGGACGGCACCCGAAGGATTCGGTTAGCCATGGCTTGAGAAAGCAAAGGTGGGGAGGAGTGTCATCATAATAAAACTAAAATAAAAAGGCACTCCTTCATGGTATGAGATTGTTGGCAGGCACCCGAGGATTCGGTTAGCCATGGTTTGTGAAAAAAAGGTTGGAAGGAGTGCCACCCAAAAATAAAATAAAATGGGAGCCGCTCTTTGAAGGTTTGTCTGACAAGGGGGTTAGAGTGCCCACTACCATTCGTTGACAACAACAAACACCTCTCAAAACTTTACTTTTATGCTCTCTTTATGTTTTCAAAACCAAAGCTCTAGCACAAATATAGCAATCAATGCTTCCCTCTGCGAAGGGCCATTCTTTTACTTTATGTTGAGTCGGTTTACCTACTTCCTTCCATCTTAGAAGCAAACACTTGTGTCAACCGTGCATTGATTCTTACATACTTGCTTATTTGCACTTATTATATTACTTTATGTTGACAATTATCCATGAGATATGCATGTTGAAAGTTGAAAGCAACTGCTGAAACTTAAATCTTCCTTTGTGTTGCTTCGATGCCTTTGCTTTGAATCTATTGCTTTATGAGTTAACTCTTGTGCAAGGCTTTTGATGCTTGTCTTGAAAGTACTCTTCATGAAAAGTTTTGCTATATGTTATCTATTTGTTAGCAACTATAGATCATTGCCTTGAGTCACTTCATTCATCTCATGTGCTTTGTAATAGTATGATCAAGGTTATGTAAGTAGCATGTCACTGCAGAAATTATTCTTTTTATCGTTTACCTACTCGAGGACGAGCAGGAACTAAGCTTGGGGATGCTGATACGTCTCCAACGTACCTATAATTTCTGATGTTCCATGCTTGTTTTATGACAATACTTACATGTTTTGCTTGCACTTTATAATGTTTTTATGCATTTTCCGGAACTAACCTATTAACAAGATGCCACAGTGCCACTTCTCGTTTCTGCTGTTTTTGGTTCCAGAAAGGCTGTTCGGGCAATATTCTCGGAATTGGACGAAATCAACGCCAAAGACCTTATTTTTTCCGGGAGGCTCCAGAACACCGAAGGGGAGTCGGAGGAGAGCCAGGGGGCCACCACACAGGTGGGCCGCGCGGGCCACACCCTGGCCGCGCCGGCCTGGTGTGGGGCCACCCTGTCGCCCCTCCTGCGCCGCCTCTTCGCCTATTTAAGCCCTTTCGACCTAAAACGCAATACCAATTGACGAAACTCCAGAAAGACTCCAGGGGTGCCGCCACCATCGCGAAACTCCAATTTGGGGGACAGAAGTCTCTGTTCCGGCACCCTGCCGGGACGGGGAAGTGCCCCCGGAAGCCATCTCCATCAACGCCACCGCCTCCATCATGCTCCGTGAGTAGTTCCCCCATGGACTACGGGTTCTAGCTGTAGCTAGTTGGTATCATCTCTCCCATGTACTTCAATACAATGATCTCATGAGCTGCCTTACATGATTGAGATTCATCTGATGTAATCGGTGTTGTGTTTGTCGGGATCCGATGGATTGTTACGTTATGATTGTCTATCTACAAAGGTTGTGAAGTTATTGTTGCTGCAATCTTGTTGTGTTTAATGCTTGTCACTAGGGCCCGAGTGGCATGATCTTAGATTTAAGCTCTATACTTATTGCTTAGATTGTATCTACAAGTTGTATGCACATGTCGCTGTCCGGAACCAAAGGCCCCGAAGTGACAGAAATCGGGACAACCGGAGGGGATGGAGGTGATGTGAGGATCACATGTTTTCACCAAGTGTTAATGCTTTGCTCCGGTGCTCTATTAAAAGGAGTACCTTAATATCCAGTAGATTCCCTTGAGGCCCGGATGTCACCGGCTGGTAGGACAAAAGATGTTGTGCAAGTTTCTCATTGCGAGCACGTACGACTATAATTGGAAAACATGCCTACATGATTAATGATCTTGATGTTCTGTCTTAATTCTATTTCAATCCTATGAATTGCTCGACTGTAATTTGTTCACCCAACACTTGTTATTGGAGAGTTGCCACTAGTGTAGATAGCTGGGAACCCCGGTCCATCTTTCATCATTATATACTCGTTCTACATGTCATTGGAAGTAGTATCAACTATCTTCTCGGTGTCATTGCTCTCGTGTTACTATTACTCGCTGCTGTGTTATCTGTTACTACTCGCTCTCATATCATCGCTACTTTCACATCACCCTCGTTATTAGTGCTTTTCCAGGTGCAGCTGAATTGACAACTCAGTTGTTAAGGCTTATAAGTATTCTTTACCTCCCCTTGTGTCGAATCAATAAATTTGGGTTTTACTTCCCTCGAAGACTGCCGCGATCCCCTATTCTTGTGGGTTATCACTGGTCCAGCGAGATAATGGGTTGCAAACAGGACCATCTCGTTGGCTTCCACTCCAGCTACTTCCCAGTTGTTTTCCATGGTCTGGAGCCAGTCATCGGCATCGAGGGGTTCCTCAGTCTTGCTAAACACCGTAGGGTTGGTGTTCTGGAAGTTCTTGAGTTTTGATCCGGGGTGATCATGATTCCCATGGCCTTGGTTAGCAAGGTTTTGCAGTGCTGCGATGTTGGCTTGACGTTCAGCTCTTTCAGTCTCCCTGTCTTGCAGCAGGGTTTGCAGCAGTTGCATCATGGCGTCGTTGTTGTGGCGATTGGGAGGGGCCATCTGGATATACAGAAGATCATGAGATAAGAGGGAAAAAATCTATAGTTTATTTTGAGTAAGTTCAAAACTTCAAAACTTGAATGTTTTTTATGACCACACACATTCATTCATTCATTCAACATAACACATTACAAGCTAACACCCAACTCTTTCCATGGTTTGAAGAACCATTTCACATGCTACGATACAACGGACGGGATACAACTCACACCTACATAAGTGCTCAAGTGCAACTACCCTCGTCCTCAACGTCGATAGGGACGACGTCGTCAGGTCCTGCCTCCAGAAACACGTAGTCCTCCTCCTCAGTGAACTCGTCCTCCTCAAAGTCGTCGTCGTCACTCAGGAAGTCTCCTCCTCCCTGAAAGTCGATACCTTCATCATCCTCCTCCATCTCCCTCAGCTGGTCCTCCTGGGCCTTGACAGTGGCCTCCAAAGATGCGATCTGGGCGCGATGGCGCACAATAGTAGCATCCTTCTTCGCACGCTGCAGGCGAAGCTTCTTGCGGTCATTGGCCAGCATCTTGATGGCCTCGGCATGATTTGCCAAAGCGAGGTGAGTCTGGTTGGCGTACGCACGGGCGTTGTCCAGATCCTGCTGAGTGTGGTACAACATGAAATCCAGATGCTCCACGTGGTGCCTCAACTCAGGGTGAGACTGCAGCTCCATGGGCACTCCTGCGGCATCACGCCTCACAAGGTGAGCGAAGCGGGACGCAAGTAGGCGCACCACGTTCTGTCCACAGAGGCGCGAAAGTGCCTCCTGAAGGGCTCTGGCGAGTCCGTCGAGCCAGTTGCTCTCACGGAAGGAGAAAAGGATCCTCTCCGAGGTGGGAGACTCCCTCGTGCCCCTCAGGTCTGCAGTGATGATCCACTGCAACTCGCCGCCAGGCTGATCGTTCACCTGAATCCCGTGGAACTCGGGGTGGAGGCGTCCAAGAAAGTTCGAGACAGCGTTGAGGTCGTGCTCGAAAATCAGACTCCCACCGTTTCCGAGCTGGTAAAACTTGGCGTCGATGGGTTCATTCGGCTCCATCTGAAAACGAAATGGATGAGTAAGTTAGAGAGTGAACAAGTGTGGCAAAATTTTAAGTAGATTTAAGAAAGAGCATGGTTCATCAAATTTCGAAAAAGTCTCAAAGGCATGAATGTGAATAAATTTTCATAAATAATCTCTTCATTTGATTTCAAAGTTAGGTTTTTTCTGAACGTCCATTCTAACTAGGGTCTTCTAAGGTCAAACAATGGCTCTGATACCAACTTGTCAACACCCGGATTTTTAAGTCCGGATGCCTATTATGTCATTCATCGCAATCCCAGGAATATTGTTGTTGCGAGGCATAATAGTTAAGTATCACAGTCATCATTTATTACAAACCATATTGTCTTACAACTTGAATCACATGATCCATATTACACAAATAGTTGATCTATTGATCAACGAACGAACACAAGTTCATAGCGGAAGCGTAAAGATAAAGGGACTCTCTAGTCCACAGGCCAACGCTTGACGTCGGAAGACTCCTAGTTGTCGTAGGCGTCTTGCTGGTCATCTCCGTGGTAGTTCTGTTCATCTTCATACTCTGGCCATTTGAATAGCCAGGGACAAAGCCGTAAGTACTTTAAGTACTTGCAAACTAACACTACTGTAATTACTACAATTTTAATAAGGGGTGCTAAGCTCTAGTTTAATTTGCATAAAGCCAATTTTAGTTCACAAGTGTTTGAGCAAAGACTTATTCATGAGCTAACTAACTCAAGTGGGAACATTAGTGTCATTCCCACAACATTTGTTGTATTCCAAAACAAGTACCCAATTCACCATGCATTTCACCAACATTTTCAAAAATCTGACACCGGAAACTGTATGGCATTTCCAACCGTCCGTAACCGTGGACACGGCTATTCGAATAGATTTACACTCTGCAGAGGTTGCACACTTGCGCCACAACATTTGATTTCATCCGTCGGGATAACCCCGAATCATCGTAACACAGTACGCGGATCATCAACCATAACCTTTCACTTACAAACCCTAGTATGAGCACCTCTCCCCATGAGCTTGGCCTCCCAGTGAAAACCAACTGTCAACCTGGGAACTGCACAGGGCTTGGCCTTACAATTCACCTCAATTCACATCTTTTCTCAACAACGGAGGCAGCCTCGGCATAACCCCTATGATGTGTGTTCCGAGGGAACCCATACTAAGGTGTATAAACTTCCAGTTAAGCCCTACCCATAATAAGGTATTGTGGGGGTACTCAAAATTGGAAAGGTATCGCATTCAAACCAATATCAGTTTTGTATCAAAAGTCACCATCTTCTCTTGGTCATTTTCACCTTCAAAAATCATTCAATGGAATGACTCATCATTCCAAGGTTTCAAATTCCTTTCAAAGTCACATGTTCCCATCTAGAGTAGTCAGGTTTAGTATTTTAGCACTAGCACTAATCATAAGGGGTGCTATCTTGCTTGGCTAGCTTGAGACTAACCTTGCTACACTAGTAATCTTAATCACTTAGACCAAGTTAACTTATCCAAGTAACTCTTTGAAATAAACAAGTAAAACTTGTAAGGTAAAAACTTGGGATAGGCTTGTGTTAAGAAAGATAAGAATCATGGTGCCTTGCCCCAAAGGAGCTTTGCACTTTGCAAGAGTATTAGCTTGCCTTGGTAGCTCTCAAGGTTCTCTTCTTCCTCCTCTTGGTAGAATCCTTCCTCTTCCTGGTAGTCTCCGGTGCTAGCGTCTAAATTTAAATACGAGTATAATTACTCACTAATTCAATGGCTATTCCAAACATCATATACATTCACACAAACTATGCTAAGCACACAATTAATTCAATTTGGGTGCATTGGTTGTGTGGCTTGAGGAAAAATAATTTCCTCTCATTTCATATGTGAAAGATAATTTCCATAAGGTTCTTGAGGAATAATTTCCTCTCATTGAAATCTTCTTAAGATTTAATTTCTCAAACAATAATACATGAACTTATGTTGACCCAAGTCAACCATTCATTCTCATTATTTGAGAAAAAGATTTAAATGAGGTAGAGCACCTCATACCATTTAATAATTCTACACATGATTTAAATCTCCAAGTATTTCATATAAGAGTGTTTGACCAGGGGTTCAAACATCACATGAATTCACTTGAGACAAGATTTAAATGAAGTGAAATACTTCATACGGTTTGCATAATAGTTTTGGACAATATCACTTAAGTAAACTAGTCATATTGCCCATTATTTAAACTAGGGCATGATCATGCAAAGTGACCACAAAATTTCTTGCAGAAACAATTAGTGTAAGTGAAATGTGAGTTATTGGAGTTGGAATTAACTTAATATCTATTTTGGTTGATTTTTAAGATTTAATTGAATGTGCAAAAGTCCCTGTCTTGTTCTTTTTGTCACATTATTTCTATAAAAGATCTCAAGGTAAGACCAGTGGCATGTTGTAGAACTTTTCTCTAGCTTTCTAACAATATGAAATTTGTTAAATTTGGCCAAGCCAAACAGATTCTATGGATTTTCAAAGTGGGAGCCAGTATTGAAATTTGTTTGGAAATTTTAAACGAGATTCAAATAAAAGGGCCGACGGGAAACTCTAACGGGCCAGATTTGAATTAAACAGCCCAAGTCCTACCCACCACACGTCCACGCACGCGTGGGCTGTCTGACGGTGGGCTCCACCCGTCAGTCAGTCATAACGACCGAATCGGTACGCGCGATGCGGTGCGTTGGATTAGAACAGGATCGGACGGCGCAGGGCCATCGTCATCTCCGGCGAGATCGAGTCACTGACGCGGCGAGGTAGGGGGTCGGCGAGCTCACCGTGGCTCCAGCTAGGGTTGGCAGTGTGCTTGACGAGGTTGTAGACGACGGCGAGGCAGCCTGTAGCAGCGGCGGAGCTCGAGGTGGCCTGGATCGACGGCGATTTCACCAGGATTTCCGTGGCTCCGATCGCTCGATTGAGCTTGCTCCGGCGTCGATTGAGGTGGCTACTGGTGCGAGGAGAAGCGGTGGTGAGAGGAGATCATGGTGGTGTGCTGGGATTGCTCGGGGAAGGCCTCTATTTATAGAAGGGGAGGTGTGCTGCGGGGCAGGGTGGTGGTCGACAAGTGCGCGGCGTCTCCGGTGAGCTAGAGGGCTAGGCGTTGGCGCCGCGGTGTTCACAACGTCACCGTGGTCCTCGGAGCGTCAACGGTGCGGTAAGTGGTGGCGTACGATGGTCGGGCGCTTGCGCGTACTGTCGCGGCCGTGTTGGAAGGAAGCTTCCTCTCCGGCGGCGGTAGGCACTAGGGGGTGACGCGAGCTCCGCGTGGCGAGACGAGTACCAGGGCGCGCGGAGGTGGTCGGGGTACGGCGGGGTACGGCGAACGACGCGTGCCCGTGTCGCGCGCGTCCGTGCACGGGTGACGTCGCCATGCCGTTGGCGGCGTACCTGGAGCGTCCTGGGCGCGCTCCGTCCGGGTCGTGTCGGCGTCCTCGTGTTCAACGGCGGGTACAGGCGATCTCAGGAGATCAAGGGCTACTCGTTTGGCAAGGTGGCTCGAGCCTGGAGATGCGAGGAGAGAGGGGTGGGCGTCGATGGGGAACACGGCCGGCATGGCCATGGCCACGCCATGTTTGGTCGTGTCCAGGTGGTGTCAATGCATGGTCTAGGTAGGGTGAGGTCCAGGGATCATAGCTAGGTCAAGTGGTGAGCAAGAGGTGGCCTGGTTTGATCAAAGTTTGAAAATTGATGATCTTGCCAAAGTTTCAAAGTCTCCTCTTTGCTTGCTTCTAACTTTTGATCCAAGATGAATTTGGTGTAATGGTCTTTACAGAAGTTGTTCACCTTGGTGAGTACTTGGATGACATGCAAAGAATGGGATTTGTTTGGTTTAGAAATCTTGAATTCTAGAGGCTCAAAGTGGTGACCAGATTGTAAAAGTCAAAAATGGCCATTATTCTATGTGAGCAAATTTTGATTTTGGATTTGGTTCAAAAGGTATTTCTTTGATTCCCAAAGTTGTAATAACTATCAAATAGCATATTACAAGTAATGGTGAAGGTCAAATGGGTCTAGGGTCAAAGTTTACAAAAATGGCATAGGCCATATGTTAGGGTTTTTAGGGTTTTACTCTTATTTGATTTCTTTCTCTTTTTGATTTATTTGATTGGTGATCTTCACTTGATTACTTTAGGGTTTTAGATTTCATCACATAAACAATAAATCAATCATCATGGCATATCACTCAAAATGCACAAGTCCTATGCAGGGTACTATATGCAATTTAAAAGTTTTTGTTGATTCTGAAATTTGGATCTCTGGAATTCTTCTTCTCTCTTTTATTGAAATTTGGGATGTTACAGGAGCCCACCCCCTGGCTCCCCCGACGCTGCCTCTTCACCTATATATTCCTTCGTATTGGAAAAACCCTAGTACCGAGAGCCACGATACGAGAAAAGTTCCTGAGACGCCACCGCCGTCAACCCCATCTCGGGGTTTCTGAAGATCACCTCCGGCACCCTGCCGGAGAGGGGAATCATAACCGGAGGGCTCTACATCACCATGCCCGCCTCCGGACTGATGCGTGAGTAGTTCATCCTTGGACTATGGGTCCATAGCAGTAGCTAGATGGTTGTCTTCTCCTATTGTGCCATCATGTTTAGATCTTGTGAGCGGTCTATCATGATCAAGATCATCTTATTGTAATGCTACATGTTGTGTTTGTTGGGATCCGATGAATATGGAATACTATGTCAAGTTGATTATCAATCTATCATATATGTGTTGTTTATGATCTTGCATGCTCTCCGTTTCTAGTAGAGGCTCTGGCCAAGTTGATACTTGTAACTCCAAGAGGGGGTATTTATGCTAGATAGTGGGTTCATGCCTCCATTGAATCTGGGACAGTGACAGAAAGTTCTAAGGTTGTGGATGTTCTGTTGCCACTAGGGATAAAACATCAATGCTTTGTCTAAGGATATTTGTATTGTTTCCATTACGCATAGTACTTAATGCAATTGTCTGTTGTTTGCAACTTAATACTGGAAGGGGTGCGGATGCTAACCCGAAGGTGGACTTTTTAGGCATAGATGCATGATGGATAGCAGTCTATGTTCTTTGTCGTAATGCCCTAAGTAAATCTCATAGTAGTCATCATGATATGTATGTGCATTGTTATGCCCTCTCTATTTGTCAATTGCCCAACTGTAATTTGTTCACCCAACATGTTATTTATATTATTGGAGAGACACCACTAGTGAACTGTGGACCCCGGTGCATTCTTTTACATCTGAAATACAACCTACTGCAATCATTGTTCTCTGTTGTTCTTTGCAAGCAAACATCATTCTCCACACCATACGTTTAATCCTTTGTTTTCAGCAAGCCGGTGAGATTGACAACCTCACTGTTAAGTTTGGGCAAAGTATCTTGATTGTGTTGTGTAGGTTCCACGTTGGCGCCGGAATCCCTGGTGTTGCGCCGCACTACACTCCTTCACCAACAACCTTCACGTGACCTTCATCTCCTACTGGTTCGATAACCTTGGTTTCTTACTGAGGGAAAACTCGCTGCTATACGCATCATACCTTCCTCTTGGGGTTCCCAACGGACGTGTGCTTTACCGTCACAAGGAGCTACTTCCTGGCGCCGTTGCAAGACCCGTCACGCGTAAGCAGCAAACTTTTCTGGCGCCGTTGCCGAGGAGATCAAGACACGCTGCAAGGGGAGTCTCTCACACCCAATCTCTTTACTTTGTTTATTGTCTTGCTTTATTTTATTTTCTGTCTTGTTTGCTTTCTCTATATCAAAAACACAAAAAAATTAGTTACTTGCTTTACTTTATTTAATTCGGTTTGCTTTACTTATTTTTATCATTGCTAAAATGAATACACCTGAGAACACTAAGTTGTGTGACTTCACTAGCACAAATAATAATGATTTCATATGAACTCCTATTGCTCCACCTGCTTCTACAGCAGAATTTTATGAAATTAAACCTGCTTTACTAAATCTTGTTATGAGAGAGCAATTTTCTGGTGTTAGTACTGATGATGCTGCTGCCCATCTTAATAATTTTGTTGAACTTTGTGAAATGCAAAAGTATAAGGATGTAGATGGGGATATTATAAAACTAAAATTGTTTCCTTTCTCCTTAAGAGGAAGAGCTAAAGATTGGTTGCTTGTCTTTGCCTAAAAATAGTATTGATTCATGGACTAAATGTAAAGATGCTTTCATTGGAAGATATTATCCTCCTGCTAAAATTATATCTTTGAGAAGTAGCATTATGAATTTTAAGCAATTGGATAATGAACATGTTGCCCAAGCATGGGAGAGAATGAAATCTTTGGTAAAGAATTGCCCCACCCATGGACTAACTACTTGGATGATCATCCAAACCTTTTATGCGAGGATTAAATTTTTATTCAAGGAACCTATTGGATTCAGCTGCTGGAGGTACTTTTATGTCCATCACTTTGGGTGCTGCAACAAAGCTTCTTGATGATATGATGATCAACTACTCCGAATGGCACACTGAAAGGACTCTCGAAGGTAAGAAGGTAAATTCTGTTGAAGAAACCTCCTCCTTGAGTGATAAGATTGATGTTATTATGTCTATGCTTGTTAATGGTAGATCTCATGTTGATCCTAATAATGTTCCTTTAGCTTCATTGGTTGCTCAAGAAGAACATGTTGATGTGAACTTCATTAAAAATAATAATTTCAACAACAATGCTTATAGGAATAATTTTGGTAACAACTATAGGCCATATCCTTCTAATAATGGTAATGGTTATGGTAATTCTTATGGTAATTCTTACAACAATAGTAGGAGTGCACCCTCTGGTCTTGAAGTCATGCTTAAAGAATTTATTAGTACACAAACTGCTTTTAACAAATCTGTTGAGGAAAAGCTTGGTAAAATTGATGTTCTTGCTTCTAAGGTTGATAGTCTTGATGCTGATGTTGACCTTTTAAAACTGAAAGTTATGCCTAATGAAACTAAAGATATTAAGTCATTTGCTACAGCAAACGCTATCCAAGTTCGAATTAATGACAATATTAGAATGATGGCTGAATTGCATGCTAGGTGGGAAAGAGAAGAAAAACTTGCTAAAGAGAATAATGTAGCTAAAGTTTGGACTATTACCACCACTAGTAATGTTGATGCTTCACATGTTGCTAAACCTCCTACTATCAATGGTAAAATAATTGGTGTTGGCAATGTTTCTACTTCTACTACAAAGCGTGCAAAACTGCCTGAAACTGCTGAAACTGTTTGTGATAAAAGTGCTGAAATTTTTCAGAGTATTGGGGACAATGATCCCATTGCTTTAGATCATAATGGTTTTGATTTTGATAATTTTCATATCTCTGAAGTTATTAAGTTCTTGCAAAAACTTGCTAGAATTCCTAATGCTAGTGCTATAAATTTGGCCTTTACAAAACATATTACAAATGCTCTCATTAAAGCTAGAGAAGAGGAATTAAAACTTGAAACTTCTATTCCTAGGAAGTTAGAAGATGGTTGGGAGCCCATCATTAAAATGAAGGTCAATGATTTTGATTGTAATGCTTTATGTGATCTTGGTGCAAGTATTTCTGTTATGCCTAAGAAACTCTATGATATGCTTGACTTGCCACCTTTGAAATATTGTTATTTGGATGTTAATCTTGCTGATAATTCTATAAAGAAACCTTTGGGGAGGATTGACAATGTTCACATTATGGTTAACAACAACCTTGTCCCCGTTGATTTTGTTGTTTTGGATATTGAATGCAATGCATCTTGTCCTATTATTTTGGGAAGAGCCTTTCTTCGAACCGTTGGTGCTATTATTGATATGAAAGAAGGAAATATTAAATATCAATTCCCTCTTAAGAAAGGTATGGAACACTTACCTACAAAGAGAATGAAGTTTCCTTTTGATTATATTATTAGAACAAATTATGATGTTGATGCTTCTTCTCTTGAAGTTACTTGATTTTCACTTTCTGCGCCTAGCTGAAAGGCGTTAAAGAAAAGCGCTTATGGGAGACAACCCATTATTTTATTTCTGCAATTTTTGTTTTATATTTGAGTCAAGGTGCTTGTTACTACTGTAGCAATACCTTTGTATCTTTACTTTATTGCATTGTTGTGCCAAGTAAAGTCTTTGATAGAAAGTTGATACTAGATTTGGATTTCTGCGCAGAAACAGATTTTTAGCTGTCACGAATTTGTGCTATTATCTCTGTAGGAACATCGTAAAATCTTGCAAAAATTCGTGAGTAATCCTCAGATATGTACGCAACTTTCATTCAATTTGAGCTTTTTCGTCTGAGCATGTTAAGTGCCTCGAAAAAATTCGTCTTTACGGACTGTTCTGTTTTGACAGATTCTGCCTTTTATTTCGCATTACCTCTTTTACTGTGTTTGAGTGGATTTCTTTGCTCCATTAAATTTCAGTAGGCTTGGGTAATGTCCAGAAGTGTTGGGAATGATTGTGTCCTTGCTGAACATGTGAATTTTTGATTATGCACTAACCCTCTAATGAGATTGTTTTGAGTTTGGTGTGAAGGAAGTTTTCAAGGATCAAGAGAGGAGGATGATATAATATAATCAAGAAGAGTGAAAAGTCTAAGCTTGGGGATGCCCCCGTGGTTCATCCCTGCATATTTCAAGAAGACTCAAACATCTAAGCTTGGTGATGCCCAAGGCATCCCCTTCTTCATCAACAACTTATCAGGTCACCTCTAGTGAAACTATATTTTTATTCCGTCACATCTTATGTGCTTTACTTGGAGCGTCTGTGTGCTTTTATTTTCGTTTTGTTATTTTCATTCTTTGAATAAAATCGGATCCTAGCAATCCTTGTGTGGGAGAGAGACACTCTCCACTTTTTCATATTGAACACTGGTGTTCTTAGTTTTACTTTTAATGTTCATGGCGAAAGCTGAAAGCCGCTGTATTTGTTGCTATTTGGTTGGAAACAGAAAATGCTTCATGTGGTAATTGGTATATTGTCTTGAATAATTTGATACTTGGCAATTGTTTTGAGCTCTCAAGTAGATCATGTTTACGCTCTTGCATCATGTAGTTTAAACCTATTAGTGGAGAACTACCGTAGAGTTTGTTGAAATTTGGTTTGCATGATTGGTCTCTCTAAGGTCTAGATATTTTCTCGGTAAAAGTGTTTGAGCAACAAGGAAGACAAGTGTAGAGTCTTATAATGCTTGCAATATGTTCTTATGTAAGTTTTGTTGTACCGGTTCATACTTGTGTTTGCTTCAAACAACCTTGCTAGCCAAAGCCTTGTACTGAGAGGAAATGCTTCTCGTGCATCCAAAATCTTGAGCCAAAACTTATGCCATTTGTGTCCACCATAACTAACTACTATGTGGTATTTTTCTGCCATTCCAAGTAAATACTTCATGTGCTACCTTTAAACAATTCAAAAGTTATTATCTCTTATTTGTGTCAATGTTTTATAGCTCATGAGGAAGTATGTGGTGTTTTATCTTTCAATCTTGTTTGGCAGACTTTCACCAATGGACTAGTGGCACATCCGCTTATCCAATAATTTTGCAAAAAGAGCTGGCAACGGGGTTCCCAGCCCCAATTAATTAACTTTTATTAATAATTCTCTTCACATGTTTTGCCCTGATTTATCAGTAAGCAACTTAATTTTGCAAATAGGCACTCCTTTATGGTATGTAAAATGTTGGAAGGCACCCGAGGATTCGGTTAGCCATGGCTTGTGAAAGAAAAAGGTTGGGAGGAGTGTCATCCATAAATAAAACTAAAGTACATGTGTAAACCAAAGAGAAGAGGGATGATCTCACGTCCTTCATGGGAGCCGCTCTTTGAAAGTCTGTTTGACAAGGGGGTTAGAGTGCCCACTACCATTCGTTGACAACAACAAACACCTCTCAAACTTTACTTTTATGCTCTCTATATGATTTCAAAACTTGAAAAGCTCTAGCACATGATTTAATCCCTGCTTCCCTCTGCGAAGGGCCTTTCTTTTACTTTATGTTGAGTCAGTTTACCTACTTCTTTCTATATTAGAAGCAAACACTTGTGTCAACTGTGTGCATTGATTCTTACATACTTGCTTATTTGCACTCATCATATTACTTTGTGTTGACAATTATCCATGAGATATACATGTTGAAAGTTGAAAGCAATTGCTGAAACTTAAATATTCCTTTGTGTTGCTTCAAAACCTTCTATTAAGAATCTATTGCTTTATGAGTTAACTCTTATGCAAGGCTTTTTGATGCTTGTCTTGAAAGTACTATTCATGAAAAGTCTTTGCAATATGATTCAGTTGTTTAGACATTATCTATTTGTTAGTAAACTATAGACCATTGCTTTGAGTCACTTCATTCATCTCATATGCTTTACAATAGTATTGATCAAGATCATGTTGGTAGCATGTCACTTCAGAAATTATTCTTTTTATCGTTTACCTACTCGAGGGCGAGTAGGAACTAAGCTTGGGAATGCTTGATACGTCTCCAACGTATCTATAATTTCTTATGTTCCATGCTAGTTTTATGACAATACCTACATGTTTTACTCATACTTTATATCATTTTTATGCATTTTTCGGTACTAACCTATTAACAAGATGCCGAAGCGCCAGTTCCTGTTTTCTGCTGTTTTTGGTTTCAGAAATCCTACACAGGAAATATTCTCGGAATTGGACGAAACAAAAGCCCACGGCCCTATTTTCCACGGAGGATTCCAGAACACCAAAGAAGAGTCGGAGGCGGCCAGCAGGGGGGCCACCCCATAGGGCGGCGCGGCCTGCCCTCCTGGCGCGCCCAGGTGTGGGGAGCCCACCCCCTGGCTCCCCCGATGCTGCCTCTTCGCCTATATATTCCTTCGTATCGAAAAACCCTAGTACCGAGAGCCACGATACGAGAAAATTTCCCGAGACGCCGCCGCCATCAACCCCATCTCGAGGGGTTCTGAAGATCACCTCCGGCACCCTGCCGGAGAGGGGAATCATCACCGGAGGGCTCTACATCACCATGCCCGCCTCCGGACTGATGTGTGAGTAGTTCATCCTTGGACTATGGGTCCATAGCGTAGCTAGATGGTTGTCTTCTCCTATTGTGCCATCATGTTTAGATCTTGTGAGCTGCCTAACATGATCAAGATCATCTTATTGTAATGCTACATGTTGTGTTTGTTGGGATCCGATGAATATGGAATACTATGTCAAGTTGATTATCGATCTATCATATATGTGTTGTTTATGATCTTGCATGCTCTCCGTTGCTAGTAGAGGCTCTGGCCAAGTTGATACTTGTAACTCCAAGAGGGGGTATTTATGCTAGATAGTGGGTTCATGCCTCCATTGAATCTGGGACAGTGACAGAAAGTTCTAAGGTTGTGAATGTGATGTTGCCACTAGGGATAAAACATCAATGTTTTTGTCTAAAGATATTTGTATTGTTTACATTACGCACAGTACTTAATGCAATTGTCTGTTGTTTGCAACTTAATACTGGAAGGGGCGCGGATGCTAACCCGAACGTGGACTTTTTAGGCATAGATGCATGCTGGATAGCGGTCTATGTTCTTTGTCGTAATGCCCTAAGTAAATCTCATAGCAGTCATCATGATATGTATGTGCATTGTTATGCCCTCTCTATTTGTCAATTGCCCAACTGTAATTTGTTCACCCAACATGTTATTTATCTTATTGGAGAGACACCACTAGTGAACTGTGGACTCCGGTCCATTCTTTTACATCTGAAATACAACCTACTGCAATCATTGTTCTCTGTTGTTCTTTGCAAGCAAACATCATTCTCCACACCATACGTTTAATCCTTTGTTTTCAGCAAGCCGGTGAGATTGACAACCTCACCGTTAAGTTGGGGCAAAGTATCTTGATTGTGTTGTGCAGGTTCCACGTTGGCGCCGGAATCCCTGGTGTTCCGCCGCACTACACTCCTTCACCAACAACCTTCACGTGACCTTCATCTCCTACTGGTTCGATAACCTTGGTTTCTTACTGGGGGAAAACTCGCTGCTATACGCATCATACCTTCCTCTTGGGGTTCCCAACGGTCGTGTGCTTTACCGTCACAAGGAGCTACTTCCTGGCGCCGTTGCAAGACCCGTCACGCGTAAGCAGCAATTATCTATGGAGTGAGGGATTATGATGACTATTTTCCACTTAAAGAAGGATTCCACAGGTAAGCTTTGCTTCACTTATTACCAGGAATTCACTACGGCATTGAGGATGCTAGCGTATGGAGTTTTCGGTGACCTAGTGGATGAGTACATTCGCATGAGCGGGTACACTTTCCTTCAGTCAATGTACAAGTTCTACAAAGTAGTTGTTCATGTGTTTGCATATGAATAGGTGGGGTAACCAATTTTCCCTGACACCCCTTTTACCAATGAAACAACTCTATCAGCATATAAGCTAGTGACTTAATTTTGGAGAACGTATGAACAAAGTGTGAGGTAAGTGTATTATGTTTATATATTATGGGACTTCCTCCTTCCCAATACCTAAGCTACATTTTTTCCGCACAGTTTATGTTGCGCAACTTTGATCATTAATATATATCAAATTGTATGCATTCAGAATGTAGAAATGGTATCATTGCATTCACCTTGCAAATCTCTTTCATTTCATATATACATATACAAATGTTATGCCTATATTATAATCAAAATATCATGGTCAAACTTGCAAACTGCTAACCAACGAAATTTAAGGGTGACTTACATTTTAGGGTGGAGGGAGTATCACAATCATCACTCTCCTTACTACTCACTCTGTTCCAACGAGTAAGGCTTTTAAACTTAGTTAAAAGTTAACACACTCTAGGTTTGACCAATGTTATAGACAAAAATATGAACATTTAAATCAATATTAGTTGATTCACCATAAAGTATATTATCATATGTTTGTTTCACGTTGTAGATGTTCATATTTTCTTTATTGCATTTGGTCAAATTTTGTAAGCTTTGAATTTTAGTAAACTTACAAGCCTTATTAATCGGAAAGGAGGTAGTAATAACTTCCCCCTAAGCCTTTTGCGTATATAGAATGCATGTCACTACCTATGTTATTCCCACTATGGAAGGTTAAGAGCATATTAATACAGTTGACTTGTATCAAGTCCCCTGTTGTACCTAACAAGAAAGCTTGAGAGGCGATCAAGAAGAGTGGAGCGCTGGAGAACTAAGCTAGGGAAAAGAAGCATTGCCGATAAGACCCAGGATCCCCCGTCAAGCCCAATCCGCGATACATTGGACAAGAATAGGGAAATTGATCTACTTAGGAAAACACCACCGAGAGAGAGAGAGAGAGAGAGAGAGAGAGAGAGAGAGAGAGAGAGAGAGAGAGAGAGAGAGAGAGAGATGACATCAAGGTTGATCATGACCAAGGATTTGTTTTCCTACCCCCCTTCGTCTATCTCCTAGTCCCCTTCTTTGTAATTTGAATCCTAAGATATTGTATCCTGAATCCATGCTATCAAAATAGTAAACCCTACCGATCCCTTACAACTTGTTTGGCTGCCTTCCGTCCACCTCATTTGGCACGCACAATGTGAAAAATCATTTTCTAAATGCCTGCACCAGAGGTTGGGTCTGGTTGGGACGAACTGAAAGCACATCTCAGCTAAGTTCCGTGGGAACCCTCATAAGTCAGGCCCCTATATGCCGAAGGGAGAAAATGACCTGTGTGATGCAACCAACTGGAGATGGCGGGAGACGAAAGATTCTCGACATGAAATGTAATCTCGTCTCCTTGTAAAGTCAATAGCCATCTCCGACTCCTTTTCGAACCGACGGCGCAGTTATAATACATTTTTACATTAGCGCCGCAATAGTGAAAATAAGATTGCAGCACAGCGGAAGTAACAAAAATGATTATATACCAGATAATAGTTAACCACTAATACTGGCATAAAAAATAATATCATGGTGGTAGTTGTTAGAATAAATGCGTTCGGGCAATGTGCATTTTCTAAAATTCCTAAATACTCCGGTCTCTGATGAGAATCTCCTCTAATGGGAGAGAACATGCATTGCGTGCAAATTTTCTACATAATCATTGACATCATCACATTCAATGCAAAAAATTCATCCATCCCATAATATAAGATGTTATTACAGTCAATATACTCACATTAAGGATATTATAACTTAGTGTTCTTCCTTGTAATAACATCTTAAAGATGCAATTTGGTGCCCATGGAGTGTGCACACCCCCACCCCCACCAACCATTGATTCAAGCCGTATAACTCCATTTTATATTGTATTCCTAGTACAAAACATATTTTTAGTGTATGAAACTAATTTCAGATTTTTTGTTTGACCTTTTTTAGACAGCTTTTTTGGGTTGACATTGACCCATGGAGTTCACTTTCACCGAAAACCACTTCTCCAAATTGTAAATCCTTATACTTGCATTTTGATCTACTCTAATAATGACATGTTCAGATTTTTGTAGAATAATTTTGTTTAAATGATGTGTGCATGTGTCATTTTATGGAGAGAGCACACACACCATAGTGGGTACCAGATAGTGTTTGTAACATCTTGTATTACGAACAGAGTAGTAGTGAATATTTAAATAATTTATTTATAAATCGCTAATCTGATTAGCGATTTGTTTTTACTGTCAAGTTCATACTGACGAGGAATTCAAAACTAGATCATGTGTTCCAATGTTTCAAAAAATGTGTTTGTCGCACCATTTGTCGTTTCTATGTACCATGGTTGTCAAATTAAGAAAATACGGTTACCAAGATAATATTACAAGTTGTTAGATATTTTTAGACATGCTTTTGGAATTTGCAATGTTATGCAGAGCTAGTTAGTGAGTATTTCAACTGGTTTGAGTTACTAAGAGATGATATCATTCCACTTAAAAGAGTATCTCCAGACTTGCATTAATTTAGAATGACGTAGAATAACATGGCAACTGAAAGAACGGTTGTCATGATAATATTGCTTAGTCTCCAGATATTTTTATACATGCTTATGACATTGCAATGTTACATAGAGGTAGAGAGTGAGTATTTTCTATTGTTTCCAATAACTAACTAAGAGGTGATACCATTTCACTAAAATTAGTCATGCATCCTTGCATTGATCGCTGACATGTCAACTAAGTTTTTACAACTAGGTTGTTCCGTATTGTGTAACTGGCAAATACTAACACAAAAAAGTTGGCAAAACATGTCAACATAAGGTACAGTTTTGAAGATCTCTTCCGGATTACACCAACGGTGAAAACGTAAGTCAACCAGATTAGCCATTCAAAATATAAAAGTATTTGAATTTAAAACTTGTTGATGCCATGACACATGTTATAGCATAAATGCATGGTAGATTGAAGGAGAGAAACTCCACACGCCAAGCTTTACATGTGGCGATAGCGATATACTACTGTATTCTAGGAGTTAATGATAAAGATTTCATGCCCTTGCATATATTGCGTGTCATAATATGTCTTAATTATTGCATACTATAATAATGATGAAGATTTTCTTTATATCTCAATCTTTTGTTTTAATGTTGTAGTTGGTAGTAGAAGGGCATGTACAATGGTAGAGAAGGCATGCCTTCTCTTACCCCTCCACATCAGTTAGAGAAGTCATTAGATATAAGTTATACAATGCATTATCTCTTACGACCATCTCTAGCAATTAATATTAATAATTAAATTTTGGTAGGAAATCTGTTGCTAAGGGAAGACATATGTGATACAATGGAGAAAATAGTATTCCCTTATTTCGTAAGAGATGATCCCTTAGCTAAGGGAAGACAACCTTCTCTCTCTTCATTCTCTCTCTCCAACTAAGCAAAAATCTAACGTGGCATCTCTAAAGGAAGGCTGGCATCACCGCTAATTTAATATATGTGGTATGTTGCCATGTGATATGCATGACATTAATTCTTTGTAAGACCCGTAGCAACGCACGGGCATTCAGCTAGAATAATAATGATAAAGATTTCATGCCCTTGCATATATTGCGTGTCATAATATGTCTTAATTATTGCATACTATAATAATGATGAAGATTTTCTTTATATCTCAATCTTTTGTTTTAATGTTGTAGTTGGTACTAGAACACACTATATAAATAGGATATCGGGCAATAAATAGATCAAATATTTCATCATTAATTATACAATTAATATGCACAATAAAAATTATATGCTCTTTTAAATCTTTATCAAGGAGCCTATAAAATGGGAGTTTGTTCCCTTATTCACACAATACAACGTTGATGTTTCTTAGCCACCCGCGAAAACACAACCAAAAAACCAAGAAAAAAGGGTCGTTGCATACTGGTGCAACATTCTACAATGGACGCACGGGCTGCAAGTGTTTGTCTGGTCTTGGTTCTTGTGTTACTAGGAAATATAACATCCGCAGGTATGTTTACTCAAGTAGATTATTTATGTCATTGCAAAAAACTAGATTATTTACGGTCAAGAAATGAAGTGCTCAGAAATGGCCATTCTTCTTTTTTTTTTAGAGAAGCGCTTGTGTCCTTAATATTCATAAAAAAAATTGGCCAATTTTTTAAATCTAAAATACATCAAATGAAGTACCTAGCTCATTTAGGTCTGTACTCACATCTGATGCATGGAAAACTCTTACATTTGAAGCTAACCCAAACTTAATTACGCGAATATATGCATAAATTAATTTATATATTTCTAGGTAATTCATACCTAATTATGTCATCCGACACTCAGATTTCCGCATCATATCCAAACAGGCCAAAAGATGCTAGTTTGCATACATAGAAATCTAGTCCTATTCACTTCGTTTATTTGACATATGTTTTTCATGTGCACATAATTAACCTAACAACAATTCTATACGCTATTGTGTGTCACAGAGCGAGAGTGCATCCTACATGCACTTGGGCAGAAAGTTTGCCTCAACTCGCCGTGCAAGATTACATGCAACTCTGTGGCAAAAGAGCGGGGTGGCTATCTGAAAGACTCCTGGTGTGATGAACAAACTTGTAATTGCGCTGTTTGCTTCACTAATTGAAATGGATGTTTCGTTTGTGCTCCAGGACAGCATTCTGCCATTTAGAGAGGAATAAATGATGTTTTGTTTGCATCCTTCTCTTTTGCCGTCCTATTGTGGTTGTTTCTTTATTTTTCATATATGTTTCTCCCAGAATATTGTGTAGCTTAGAACTAATTTTATATGAATTTAGAAAGAAAGCTTCTTAAAATTCATACTTGAAAAACATAAGATACTCATAGCTAGTAAGTGATCTAAATCCTCCATGCTCACAAGTAAGAATCATGGATCTAAATTCTAAAGAAGAGGCACATATGCTCAAATGAATTCAATGAGCATAAAGATGGCAAGAGTTAGTTCTCGACGTGACACCACTACGGTATTTGGACATATGATGAGGAACACAAGACCTAACCATTGGCGTAGCTAACAACATAAATATGTGGGTTCATACTGCCTAGATACCATTTATAAAGGGAAATGGGTTTATAGGAAAGTTATAGGGTCAATTGACCATAACTTATACACAGATACGTCACTGGAGCCAACCATGCCACAATTATTCTTTTGTTGATCCGCTGAAAGACTCGAATTTTACCCATGTACGTGTGGCATTGAAGTAACACTTTAGCCATAAGGCCATACTTGTGTAAGATTATGTGCGCTAATGAATGTAAGTAATATGTGATGTCGGTATAATTTATGCTTCGCGACACTGAACGATGAGATCAATGTGAGATGCATATATAGTGGGTGTTCTAGATACCTAATATGAGTCCCCACAATTATTCGTCTTGAGCTGATGCGGGCCACATATGTCTGCCCCGAGGATCGCGTCATAGGTGTTCGTCACCAACGAAGTTGGAGTCGCCATATCGGAGGCAAAATGGGTGATAACAATGATGCTTATGGGCAACTTGGACTATTGTTCTCTCCTCTACCTGGTATGTGTTTGATTTAGTAGCTAGATTTGCTGGGTGTGTCCATGGCAGACAGTCATCTCCACGATGGTTGGTGTCCTTTTCTAGTTAGCCGGACAATTGTCTTCTTTTCAATTACAGTAATAAAAAAACAAGCTTTTGTCCAAGTTTGAAAAAATTAACAGATTCTCTGTCAGCCAAAGATTTGGTGGATTTCCTTAAGTTCTGGTTCAGAGCTATAGTTCAAATCCGGATGGTTCATCAATTGGTCTCCCTTAGAGCATCCTCACTCGTCTCCCCGACGAGGCCCCCGAGCGACGATTTTCCCATCTGGACGGCGTAATTCGGCTCAGTCGCGCCCCCGGTTCCTCGATTTCGTCCGGATTTGGGCCTAATCCATCCGGCGAGCCCACGCCATCCCCGGTCTCCCGAGGCGCGCTCGGGGACTCCGGACGAAAGAATTTGGCGCGAAAGAGGCGTGTGGACCCTCGTAGTCGGCGACTGGACCGCCAAAATCATGTCGTTTTCCCTTCAATTTGCTTGCATATCCCCATTCTCTCCCGCCGAATTTGTGTAGCCGTCTCCATTCTCCTCCTCCTCCTCTTTCTCGTCCACCACCATGCCGCCGAAGCCGAGGAAGTCGCGGCCGAAGAAGGAGCAGCCGCCGGGTGTGTCCAACGCAGTGGGCGGCGGACGAGCTCCGGCGACAGATCGAAACAAGCGCCAGGGCGGAGAAGGAGAAGAAACTCAACGCGAAGAGGGCAGCACTGGCGGCGGAGGACGAACAAGCGAGGAAGGTCTCCATGGCCATGAGCATGGGCCATGGTCGCGGCGGCGGCGGCGCTGCCATGTTCCCCGGCCAGTAGTCGATCCAAGGTACAAGCACTTCCCCGTCGGCTTTCTCCCCTTCGAGCTTCTCGCCGTTGTCGCCTGCCATGTTCCAAGAGGCGACCTACGGCCAAACGTCCAGGTTCACGCCGTCGCCGCCCGATCTCGCCGACGGCAACCTGAACGAGGGCTCGTCGATCCCTACTTCAACAAGACGATCATGAACCGGGGAGACAAGGCCATGGCCACCCATTGGGGGATCATACAGACGGCGTGCAGCAAATGACACGGCATACATGAGGAGCTCAAAAAACTGCCGGTGAGCGGCGAAGACTTTGAAGCCAAGGTATGCATACGCCGTGGCTCCTCCGTCGACCCTGCATGTACTGATCGCCGTGAGCTGACCCATATCGCCGCCCTATTTTGTCGCAGGTGCGCCGTGCTTTCGACATGTACCACGACGACACCGGCTTGACGTTCAAGTTCCTGAACGTCTTCTCCTGCATCGAGAAGTGCGAGAAGTGGACGGAAACCCGCACGAGCCTCTCGAAGAGCAAACCGAACAGTACAACCCTGACGCTCCGGCGCCAGGCTCGTCGGATGGCCGCCCGGAACTCGGCCAGAAAAAGCTCAAGGATCTGGGATGCAGGCGTCGTTCGATAAGTGCTGGGCCGACGCGAGGACGCACGCCGCCGGGAGGGACGACAAGTTCTACGGCAGGTGGAGGGAGATGCTCGCCAACCAAGGCGCCCGGATCGCCTTGCTGAAGACGACGGCCGCGGTGAAGAAGAGAAACACAGACTTGGCGTTTCTGATGGGCGGCAACACAGCCCTGATGGACGAGGAGACAAGGGTTTGGTACGAGGGCCACCGCTCCGACATCCTCCGATCCACTCCGGCCAGTGTTTCGCCCTCACCGTCTACGACATATACTGTCGCCGCTTCGTCGTCGACTGCGCCAGCAGCGACATAGGCCGCCGCTTCGACCACGGCTTGTGAGGAAACTGGCCGTCAGACACCGTCGTGCCAGACGGGACTGCCGACGCCCCTGTTTCAGTGTAATTTCCCTCCGATCGCCGATCTGTGGCTGATCCTTTTGCCGACCTGGACGTATTTGTAGCGGGACTTCGTTTTGTTTGAATTTCGCCTTTGTCCGCCGAACTCCGGGAGGACGACTGGAAATATGGTTCTCCCCACGAATTAGTTTCGTCCAATCCAGCGGTTATTTCATCCGGATTTCTGCGTGGGGAGGCCAAACGAGTGGAGATGCTCTTACGATAGTAGCTTCCGTGGTCTCCAACTCGACGCCGGGGAAAACAGAATCCAATACTCCTCCGGATTACCGTCGTCCAACTAGCGCTACAAATATCAGCCAACTCGACAAAGACTTCTCCAGCAACAAGTAGAACCATCGCCACTTACGTGCAGTCATCGATCGAGATTTCGAGAACAAGGCTAGCAAAAAGTGTGCCCCTCCTTGCAGCGAGATTTCGAGCGCTGGTGCCGTGAATTTCGCGGCGATTATTGTGATGATGGGGCTCGATAACTCTAGCCTGGGTACGTATTGCTTGCTTTTCCGATAACAAGAGAGAGTACGCACTTCAGTTTGTCTCGAGGCTTGCCTCCTTTCGGGGGAAAAGCATGGATGTGTACTGTTTGCTTGGCATGTTTCTTTCAGAAAGAGAAAGGAAAGAAGAGAAGGGACCCCAAGCAGAAACCATGACGAGCCAGGAGGCGGACGAGTGCCGTGAGCGGCTCTTCAAGGCCCTTATGGCTGTGAGTATCTATCTACTAGTAGATGGTTTGGATCTTCTCTAGCCTACTTCTGTCCTAATTACTACTCGATTTTAATTGCCTATCTTTTGCATCTGTTGTATTTGCAGTGCACGAACAGCGGTGACATGGAAAGCTTCAACTGCCAAGTCTACTTCGAATTGCTTAACAAGTGTCGGGATGCTAAATAAGGATATGTTCGAGCTTGGTATTTCTCCATGTTCGAGCTTAGCGCTAATCATTGGAGTAAATCTGAAAACAAGATGCGCAGCAAGAAGAGATGTATAGAACATCGGATTGTCAACGAGTCATTTTTATTAGTAGCACTTCAGATTAGACCAATAAAAAGTGGAAGTTTTCATAATATTAGGCTTTGGTTCTATGTCATGCATGCTTGGCGGTATTAGTTTGCGTCCTTGTACACCCGGGAACTTTTTCCCCCGCTTTTGTATCAGCATTTGTGGGATATTCCAAGCTCCTGCCGATGAAGATGTATGTAGGATCAGACATGTGACGGTGGAGACTATCCGTTCTAAAGCAGCTTGTCTCTCATGCCAGCTGAAACAAGGAGTTGTGCAATATCTGAGTTATAGTTACACTTTTACAACCGTGCTGCCATTATGAAAACAAAATTGCATCACACAATATAAGTAACGAAAATGATTGTATGCAACACGGTTGTGGTCTTGTGGTCCACCAGTACTGGCATTAACGGTAAAATATGCCATACTTCTCAATTCGCGGATCCAATGTCCCAATCTAACAGTTCCATGTAACAGCTACATTTGCAGGTGTTATAAATAAGGTCACGGTGTAGTACTAAGAGCATCTCCACGTGTTCCCTATATGGGCTCCGGCGCAGCTGTTTTAGGGCTTATATAGGAGCATCAGTGGTAAAATAAAAATAGGAGCCGGCAGTTCCTAGTCGCGGCCCCTATACTAAAAATAATTAAAATTTTAGAATATAACACAATTTATAGAAATAGTAGATTTATAGATAGTTCGGTCATACTTGGTCAATATTTGTACAAATTTAAAAACATAGACATTAAAAAATCCTAAAAAACTAGTAACCGCCACCGTTGCCGCCACGCCCTAGCCCTAGGCAGCGGTACATCGTCGCCGCGTAGTCGTCCTCCTCGTCGTTGGGCTCCTCCTTCGGCTGCGGGAGGTAGCTGCAGCCCTGTCGGCATCCCCACGTCTCCCGTGCGGCCTGCTGGATTGGCTAATGTCGTCGTCATCATCCATGTTGATGACGAGGTCGAGGCAACGGCGGCGCTCTTCCTCCGCGCGGAGGTGATCAGCCACGCTCCAGGCCTCGACGAACTCGTCCGTCGCCTGGAACGATTCAAGTTGGGTGCGGCGCATCCCCGGGAACTCCTTGGGGGTTGTCCTCTGCCTTGACGATGGACGCCGCCGCCTTGTACTCCGGTTATGGCGTCCACTCCCGCTGGCTCAGCGGAGAAGGTTGGTGCCAATCACGGATGAGGACGCCACCACCACCATGGCGGTGCCTTCGAGTAGTAGGAGCCTCCTCTGGCTCGTCCTTCACCATCGCCAAGAAGTGTGGCGAGGAGCACGAAGACGAGGAGCGCGAGGACGAGGAAGATTGGCGACGCGCCGTCCACTGGTCGTTGCCTCGCGAGGGCGCCAGCTGCAACTACCGTGGTGGCATTTGCAGCGGGGGATCGTTCCCATCAGCGATGTAGCTGAGGACCCACGCGAGGGTCTTACCGAGCGCGTTCCACCGCCGCCGCCATCCATTGGCGTTGTTGTTTGCCGGTGGATCGCCATTGCCGTCGTAGGCAGTGAGGCGGTCCTCGTGTTGGCGCTGGAAGAAGGCGGTCCTCGCGCTGACGCTGGAAGAAGGCGGTCCAGGCGTGGTAGTTTAGGGGGACAAGCGCAGGTCGTTGCGCTCCTCCGGCGTCAACTAGCCCCAGAAATGGCCGTAGATGGCGACGGCGCGCGTCGACCCTGTCGGCACTGGCGGAACCAGCAGGCCACCGCGGTTGAGCGCCCATCCCCCAAACAGTGCATGTCCGGTGGGACGGGGTAGCTCGCATTCCAGAGGGTGCGTGCCTCAGCAACTTGAAGCCAATGGCGGCCGAAGTTGTTGGCGGCGGCGCCTTCTTGTTCTTGGCGGTCCATGCCGAGGGCGCCGGTGCTAGAGAAGTTTTGGATGAGATGGTGAGGGCGTCGGTGCTGGAGAAGGTTTGGAGGGCGCTGGCTGGAATGTGCGGCGAGGGAGCGGCACGGGGGGTTTATATGGCACCGAGGGGGCGTTGGCAAGCATTAACGCCGTCACTGAAGATGAGAATGCGCTAAAGACGAGCAGCATTAACACCGACGCTGAAGGCGAGAAGCCTTTGATGGGCGTGGAAGGCGGGGAGGAAGACGACTCCGCCGACATTGACGGGGCGGGTCCACAGCTAGAAGGCGTTTCCCGCGCCTTCTTCCCGCGTCGTTCCCGCCAACACGCGGCGCGCCGGCGCCCGCGGTAGCCTCCCTTTCTAGTGGGTTCGGCCTAGGGTGCTAGATAGATAGTTGGACCGCGCCGAATGAAACACTATTTTGGAGGCTGCGGCTGGGCGCGGTTTTTGGCTCCGGCACTCCCCAAAGGCCTAAACAACTAAAGTTGGCATGGTGGAAGCTTAAGTAGTGAAAAGTTCCAACTAATATTTTAATTAAATGGCCTTACATATATTAGAGATGTATAGTCCCCTTTCTTGTATAACTTCTTGTCTTTCTTGTATAACCTTAGTGTATGAGAGGTTTTCTGCATATTATCACACATGTACATGTACTGACCTTTGACCCTGTGAATACAAGTTTTCCATTCATAACATGCTATCAGAGCTCTAGGTTTAGCTCCTCCCGCACATAGCAACTATGTGCCCTGTTGCGCCGCCGCCGACGATTCTTCCGGACGCCGCTACCTCTCCTTCTTATTCCTCTCCCATTTCTGGTTTGGGGTCAAGATGTGTTGCTGATCTTATGTGGATTTGCCCGATATGGCTAGGGTTCTTGGCTGCTGCTCTTCCCCGCGCCCCCTGGCCGACCGGCCCCATCCGGCCGCTCCCACGCCGCCCCGGGCCACCGCAGCGCCGCTGCTGCCGGCCACTTGCCTCTGCTCACGAGCGTGAGTCTGAGCGCTCGCCCGATTGGATCTGACATTTGATAGTTGACTTTAAAAAAAGTATGGCATCCTCTTCTGCAGGCTATGCATCATTCCTCGATACCTGGTGATTTTTGAAGGCACCAACTATGAGGAGTTTGATGTCTTTATACGCATCCATGTGCGTGGTCTTCGACTTTGGGGTGTCTTTACCGACGAGGTCTCTTGTCTGCCGCACCACATTGCTCTCGTACCTCCTACCCCACCGTGTGTACCACAAGCCCTTGCTCAGGATGCAGGCAAAACTGACGAGGCTGCTGCTAATGATGCATATGAGCAGGCTGCTGCTAATGATGCATATGAGCAACATGTACTTACTTATTTCAAGGCTCTTGGTCCATTGAACTGGTGCTAAAAATACCAAGCAGCTCCATACATGATCTCCTAAATTTAATCAGAGCCGCCAAGGGCATCAACGTCGACAGAAACGAGACTACCATCCAAAACTATTTCTATCTCTCCTAGCGAGCAAGAGCATTTGGTTCCAGTGGGATAGCATCGGCGGGCTTACTGACAAGGTATCGAATTGTCATGCCTACGGATTGTAGACTAGGGTTTTAGTAGGAAGTAGAGGGCAAGCAGATCTCGAGGGTTCAGCCGGAAAAGTACTCGACTGCTAGAAAACTAGGGTTGTGTTGACAATGAAATCGATCCCTTTTTTCTCCCTCGACTCCCCCTTATATAGGAGGTGGAGCCGAGGTTTCGTGATGTACAAGTTACAAAGTCCGGGAGACTCTTTTAGTTCGTCCCGTAATAGTCAAGTATTCCTAATACAACTCTATATTTCCAAACTATCTCTTAATTGGGCTTCCGGACTTCATAAACTTCGGGTCGTGGGCCTTCAGTAAACCCCGAGTACCATCTTCGGCAGACCCATTAGAGATGCCTATGTCACTTGCGGAGTTGCGGTGCACTCCAAGGGCTCAAATCTGTGAGTCAACTACTACTAGTCGATTTCTGGTCACTTGTAATACTCGCTTTTAATTGATTATTTTTCTTTGCATGTGTTGTTTTTGCAGCGCATATCAACGGCCAGGATAGCACCAAGTTGCAAGCTCTACCTGAAACTGCTTGCCAAGTGCGGACCTAATCCATAACAAGGATCTAGTACCTAAAAGAAAGATTGATTCACAAGGATCCCGCTCGAGCTTACGCTGCCAACATGCTTGGCTACGATTTATATAGATTAATTAAGGGATGAGTTGGAGGAGAGATATGAGTTGGAGGAGAGATATATGTGTATTCTCTTAGCTAGGAGACCATCTCTTATAGAGAGAGACATTTTCTCCATTGTATGAGATGTGTTATCTTATACACACATTTTCTTGTTTATTTTCAATCGTGCCCTAATTCAAGGAGTGTGCAAATAATAATCTTACTCCCTCTCTCACAGTTTATTAGGTGTGCGCGTACCCCTAGGTCGCAAATTTAATCAAGTTAGCATTAGTTATATGTTATAAAAATTATATCATCAGAAAGTTTAGATGTTCTATTTTCTAACAATATAATTGTTGCATTATATAATTTAAATTATATAGGTTAAATTGGCAACCTAGGGATACGGGGAAGACTAGTAAACTGAGACAAAAGGAGTACATGATAACATTAAAAGATAATCCATTATACTACAACATGCATTTTTGTCTTCCCTAATTGCATGTAATATGTAAGATATGACAGCCTTATCAACCATTCTACATGTCCTAATATTTCACGAACTAAATCAGGTGACAATGTAGCAGACCAATCTGTTCCAAGCAAGTTGGGTTAGGCTAGATTCGAACCCAACATCTACATTCCAAAATGTATTCGCTAAATTGGTATGAGACAAGTTTGACATTGCAAAGTTTACGGGGAGACTTACCAATTGTTGTATAACTATCCAACTCATGATAAATGGAAAAAACGGTCCATTCTCAATTTCATAACACTCAACACTTCTGACAAAGAGACAACAGCCCGGCACGGCAGCACAACGACTTTATTAAGTTTTTATTCCAAAGTTTACACATGGTAGTCGATCTACAGACTAGAGTCTAGAGGCGACATTTGAAGCTCAAATTTCACACCAATGCATGGGTCTATTTCCAGAGGTGAATATTTGAGAGTTAGTTCTAGTCACCTCACTTCTGCGAGGTGGGCATGGAGAGGGAAACGCGCTGTGGAGACGACTCTTTCCACTGCTGTGTGATCGTCTTAATCTGAGTGAAGAACTGCACGCCAGCCTTGCCTGCAATTCCATGTATACCATCAGTTATTGTCGGATGCGACTACTCTAGTTAGTCGTGACTGTTTCAGGGGGGGAGCAAGTGAGATTGATATCAGAGTGGGGCGCCATACCATAGAAATTCAAGTCTCCTGCGAAGGAGGCTTTGCTGCCAGTGAAGGAGAAGAATGGCAGGGGTACTGGAATAGGTACATTGATGCCCACCTGCAAAGACAAAACCGTATGTTGGGAATAATACATGTTGTGGAATTAATTCATATACCATGCAGAAGATAAGCATAACAATTCCTGCAGTTTCTGTTGATTTCAGAATTAAGTTTCTGTTCACAGGAGATAAAATTACTTGTTTCTGTTAACAATTCCTGCAGTTTCTGTCACGCTCTCAGTTATATCTCAGTGTGTACCTCTACCAATTTATGTCTTTCAATTCGAATTAGCAACCACCTTAGATTATTCGAATTTCAGTTTATAGCGTGAACAGAGAGATCTACCTGGCCAGCTTCAATGTCCGATTGGAATTTTCTTGCAGAGACACCAGATGTGGTAAATATGGAAGCCCCATTGCCGTACCTGAGATGCACACAGAAATGGAGGATGATTTATAAATCATTGAATTGTATTGTATGCTCTGCTCGGGACTAAGTTCACAGGAGATAAAATTACTTGTTTCTGTTCACAATTTGTATGGCATCATCTAAGCTTTCTGCCTGTAATTGAGAATAATTGAGAACACAATCAGCAGGAAAAAAATCGACCGCAGTCTCACAGAAAGTATAAGAAATAGTTTTTGGCGTACCTTCATCAAGAGGAGAACTGGACCAAAAATTTCCTCCTGTTTCAAATTCAGCATAATGCAAGATTCAGTCAAATATAACGTGCATGCGAAAAAAAATTTAACTCTATTCTGGAGGTCTCCTTGACTGAAAAAAAAAAGATGCCGCCATCTACATTGACACTCATGGTGCTTATAAGTATTTGAGTATTTTTATTTAATAAGCTGGTATAGAGCAGTAAATATTTGATGTTCAACCTGTATAATCTTTTCTAGCAAATACTAAATCTTCACCAAAAATATGCCATAAATTCAGAAAGCATGCAACAGGCCAACAGCAATCAGTCAGTCCAAATGTATCAAGGGACATGCAAATAAGACACCACTACTCTGCTATGAAGATATCATGGCTCGTATGGTCTAATTAAGAGGAACGATAACCTTTGAATGGACATTGTCTGAAAAACTTGGATTCAGAGGTAAGTTTATAAGGAAAGTAGATGATTTGCCACAGACCTGTTTGGGTGGTACTGAACACCCTGGATGTCTTTTGAAAGATAAAACTTTAGGAGAGGCCCCGACAGAGATAATGGGTACTTCATACTAATTCAGTACAAGTTATGTCATGACAGAACGTAGAAGTCTGTACATCAGTGTGAAACCAATATGTTGATAATGCAATCCATGTTTTAGTTTGTACATGATACAGAGAGCCTGACCCTACGAACAATGCCAACCCTGCTCTTAATCACTCTTTAGCAAATTAATACTAATAATATATATGCAAAGTCAAATATGGTACTCCCACCGGCCCTAATTACTTGTTGCAAATACATGCAAAATATAGGCTAAAATGTGTCTACGTTCACTGAACCTGTGGCAAGTATTAAGGAACACATTCTCAACAAATACCTTGTAACAGTCCATGTCACTTTTAACATCAGCCAAGATGGTTGGACCAACAAAGTTACCATCCTCAAAGTGAGGGACCTGCACAGTATAGAGCTATTAGGCTCTGTGATACCAAAACCCAGTAGAATTGCACGCAGGCACTTAAGCAAATCAATTCTGACAAATTACCACGATCTCTCTCCCATCAAGCACAATACGAGCACCAGTGTCAATGCCACTTTGGACTAACTTGCAGATTCGTTCCTTGGCCTGTCGATAGCAAACTGTTAGAGCACCAGATTCACCAAGAAACCGAAGGGCTCTAAGCCACCAAAAAGAAAAATGTGTGTAATTACCAAACTACTAATCGTGATATTTTATTTTTAGAGCTCAACAATGCAGCCTTAGTGGCTTAGACCCAGAAGAAAACAATCAATTAATCAAAGTAATACAGTGGCAACTAGGGAGGGAGAAAGACTGAAAGACAGATTGGAACGGTTATATGAATGATAAATTCATTCCAATGAGACAGAAAACCATCAGGAGCTAATACGGTTCCATATAAGATTATAGGCTATACCATATCTCAACAGTTCATCACTGCTAAAAGCAGGTGTAGCACTTTCAATAGGATCCTATTTCGTACTCTGGTCATATGAAGATTAGAAACTAAGGTTTTCATGGTTAATTCGCTTGAATAAAATTTACGATGCCCTTAGGTTAATATAGAGCACGCATTACATCTAACCTGATCGTTGAGATTTCCATGTACTCCAACAATGGTATTAGAGTAATAGCACCAAGTATTATTGGCTGATTTCTTTGCTCCCTTTATTTATCCTCTTAGACTATCAGTATGTGATTCAAAATTAAAAATCAATCTAATGCCTCGCCAATAGGTCCAACACAGCTAACCAAGGGCGACACCATAGAGTTCCTTGTGTGGCCTCCTACAGGCAATGGCTCCAGGCCAAGTACAAAGAACCCTACAGAAGGTCCAGGGCGGCCAAAGTAACGTAGGTGGCGCCAATGGCTGTGGGATGCGCAAGTGGCCTGGAATAAACTGACCATGAGGGGTTCACTCCTCCTCTTTGCATTTTACTCCTCTCCATCCACCCCACCCTCCTACCTCTGCAGCAAGATTTATTTTCTTGTTCATGAGAAGAAGAATATTCCCAACTCTAACAACCTAAATATCCTTAAGGTCGGATGTAAATTGTACTCCAATCTACCTGAAGGGAGTACAGTACTACAGTGTACCGTAAAATTTCTCGGAAATTTTTCATGGTTAAGTAGCTACTGTATAAAAATCAACCAGTCTATTTTAAAATGCTAAATCAACCAGTCTCTTTGGAGATCTGAACTTCTTAACTGTTGAACATCTTCTGCATAAAAGAAATGAAGATCCTGCAGAAGTTCAATGAATATTTGAAGCACGCAAAAGTTGACATTTCTTTTCTTTACACTAGTAATATTTGAACATCAAAATTTGGTAAAGCAGTTATTGCAGAATTTTGCGTACGGTTCCAAATGTTATTTCCAGTATGTAGCAAAAAATGGTAAATGTGATAAAATGAGCATACACAAACATGTGTCTGAAAGCAAACCTGTCTGCTGATCACGGGACCAAGGTCTGCATCGTTAGCCGCTCCTGAATTAACTACAAGGCTGTTTGCACGCTTGACTAGTTCATCCTCCCTACAACAACAAAACAAGGTTAGCTATGCAAACACAAAATCTGAGAAAAGGCTTTTTAGCTTAAAGAAATTTGCTTGGATAAAACTCTACCATGCTTCTGAACCACCAACAAAAACAGCAGTGCTCAACGCCATACACCTTTGCCCGGCTGCACCGAAACCAGCAGCAATAAGGGCATTCAGTGTGGCATCTCGATCACCATCAGGAAGGATGATAGCATGATTCTTGGCACCCATGTTACACTAAAAAGAAACGGTAACAGTTATTTTCGATTATAATACTTACAACGTAAAATGCAGAAAAAAAAATTACCGATAGATGCAAACTCACCTGAACACGCTTCCCTTTTGCAGATGCTCTAGAATATATATGCATACCTGCCTGAGATGGGAGGGAGAGAGAGAAATCACAAAATATCATTCTTCGCAGAAGCAAATGACTGTTGACTAGCTCTGAGCAACAGATAATTCAATAGCAGAATCAAATGAAACGACGTATGTGCTAATAAATATAATGTTAATAATACAAACAGAACTTATACTGGACGTGTGTAATACATGAGAACACATTCTCATCCCATTAAAAGGGATACATCAACACCAAGAACACTTGTGTCTGGACAAATAACTCTTATGACATGTTGGTAGATCAAAAATTCCTTAGGTTTTGAAGCATCATAATACACACAAGATTAAAAAGATCTTCCAAGTGTAGATGGGATCAAGTATGCATGGAATCCTCATTTTTATAACAAAGGCTGGTCAATGATCAAAAAGCAGAAAATGCGTATGTTGGTAGGAAAAACGGAGCAGAATACTGTCAGATGGGCGATGCAAAAGTACAGCAAATCAAGAAATAGGGGAATCATAGGATCCACTTACTGTATTTGAACCAACAAAAGATACTGCCTTAATGGCCTCATCATCACATATGTTGTTGACAACATCCTGATAAGGTAAACCAGAATCAGAACACAAGCAACTTAACAAGGCTCAGGACACCAGCACAATAGATGCAGTAGTGTTCTTTTTAGAAAAAAAAAGCATGATAGATTCTTATATCTATTATGAGCACATAATGCTACTGAGCAAGCAAGGCAGATTATAGTTAAGCCACGACGTGTGCTGCTCTGTCAGTGTTCTAAGGAGTGAAAAACTATAGTTGTGCATCGTTGCACAAAAAAGTACGTGATATAACAGCATAACTTAGTGACCAGCTTAAAATTTAGATTAAAGAAGAAAAGTATCTAAGGGTACCATACATGAGTACCATGAACAATGTTCAACACCCCTTTGGTAAACCAGCCTCCATTGCTAGCTCCGCAAGCATCATAGCAGCCCCTGAAGATTAACAATTTACCATCAAATTCCCAGATTGATCATGTGGCTTCTTTTTGGCAAAGTACCCTAAAGGCCTAAAGTTAAAGCATTTTGAAGGACTTGTGTCACTTACCATGATCCAAATTTACAGTGTATGAATGTATTAGATTCAGTGGTTTACAAATAATATTAGTACCAGTTCACTGAAAACTTCAATGGTATTTCCATGTCTAGGAAGCGTGTAATGCAATCAGTAATATCAACCTTGTAACCCTCCTAATGGGATGGTGAGCATTTTCCCTTGCTACCACTTCTAATGATATAGGGGGGGGGGGGGGACATTTCCTAGTGCTATGGTAATACTGGTGCAAATGTTTGAGTTGTCTAAGATAAATATGCACCAAATATCAATAAACCTGCCATCCCTTATACAACAAAAGATACATTGGACACAATAGTCATGGAGGTAAGCACAGATAAGCTATTAATCTGCAGCGTTCCTAAGCACGCAAACATACATTTCGTCAGTTTTAGTTTGTATACCAACAACACATGTAGTTAATAAAGTGGGCAACAATATGCTGATAAAGAGAAATGCCTGGATCCTTTTCTGACGGCTTTAGAACAAAAGTGTTGCCACAAGTGACAGCTATGGGGAACATCTGCAGCCAAGGAACAAAAAACAACCTAAATGATCAATATTTGCAGCATGGGGAAGAAGAGGAGTTGACAACTGACAAAAATAAGGCCATGGAAATAGTACAGGACTACATGTTCCTGCAGGCTAAATTAAGGTGTATGAAAAGTACAATTGATACTGATCGCAAGATTCCTAATAATAAGAGCAAAAGTTGATGTTCAACAAACAGTTGCGGCAGACATACCCATAGAGGAATCATAGCAGGGAAATTGAATGGGCATATCCCTGCACATACACCAAGTGGCTCCCTTATACTGAAGGTGTCAATCCCATGAGAAACATTAGATACATATTCACCCATTTGCAGTGACCCCATTCCACAAGCATGCTCCACCACCTCTGCAATATCAGAGTTTGAAATCAAATCCTTACAGCCAGGATGTCAGGTAGTAGTCCATATTAGCAAACAATCTCTTGCAGAATAGGCCATTTTCATAAACAAGTGTATGAACTATTAAGGGGTAGCTGCTTTTGGGCTACAGCAGAAAAAAACGCTAGTAGCATTGACATGTTGTGTGATCTGGGGGATGTGGAGAAAAACAAACCATGTCATATACTGCACACGTAAGGATAACCTGATATTTCCAAGGACATGCTTTACTGTTTTGTAGATCTTCCAAATAACATATAATCTTACCTATTGTGCGCAAAATCTAAGAGCAGTGGATTCAGTACACATGTCAATTACTCGTAGATTAACAAAAATGACAAGATAGAAATGCCAAGACAGTCACTAAGTAACCAAACAGCAAGAACAGGTGTAAGGTCATGAAAACCAACCTAGCCCACGGAATACATCGCCCCAAGCATCTTTTAATGTCTTCCCTTGCTCAGTTGTAATGTTCTCTGCCAGCTTATCCTAATATCGCCACCATTGAAGCAGACAGTTAAGCGATCACACATGAGTAAGGAGCTGTAAAATTATCCAGCAGAAGGAAAGTCAACTTATTATTAGTATAGTTGTGTATTACCATGTTGGCCCGGATGAGCTCCTGGTATTTGAACATGATGCGCTGACGCGTGGTCACCGGGGTGTTCCGCCACCCGGGGAACGCAGTCCTGGCAGCGTCCACGGCAGCCTTGAACTCGTCTGCGGTGGTGAGCGGGATCCGAGACACCACATCCTGCGTTGCCTGTGAAATGGCACAGTAACATCCAGATACTCCGTATATTACATTTATTACACGCTCCAAATGGACCAAGTGTACAGCTCGAAATCAACTGGCGGGCCGAGAGAGCGGGCTTACCGGGTTGGTGACATCGACATACTCGGTGGCCCGCGATTCGACGAACTCGCCGCCGATGAGGAGGCGAACCCTAGGCTGCGAGGGGGCGGAATGACCGGTGAGCCGCACGCAAAAGGAACGCAATCACGGGCGCGTAGACGGATCGGAATGGGTGCGTGGGGCTCGGAAGGGAACAGCGACAGGCATGTACGTACCGGCGAGGAGGCGGCATCGGAGAGCCAGCCGGCGGCGGCGGTGGAGAGCGGGGCGGCCATCGGCGACCGGCGGAGGCCGGAGGCTGCACGGGGAGGCGGACAGAGCAGGGTGATCAGGGATTTGCGGCCGCGAGCACGAGAGTGGGGGGGGGGAGCACGGGGAGGGCGGATTACCTGAGCGGGAGAGGACGGCGCGGAGCATCGGGGTTGATCGACCGGAGCTGGTGGCGACGCGGTGGTTGGATTTTGGATTGGGGCAGTGGAGTGGCGGCGAGTGGACTCATATTTGTAGCAGGAGTATCGTGCAGTGTTGGCATTCTGGCTGTGTGGACCCCAGCTGCAGAGACGGAAGATGACGAGGATGACTGGATGAGCCCGTGTCTATCGGGCTGCGGAATCTGGTGCGGGCTGACGTGGCTAGCAGCCCAATTGCGTGTCTGGTTGGTGGATTAGAGTAGTTTTTCGTTTTTTTCAATGTAAAGATTGCATTCCGTAGTAGTTGATCGAATGTTTATACGGAGTATCAAAAAATCCCATTTCGAAACTTTCCAAAATAAATGCTTTAGATCGAACCTTTCCTTCGTTTGGTTGGGTCGCTGACATAAAATAGGCAAATCTGAGTTAGGGATGGCAATGGGGCTCATTCCCGGTCAACCAAATTCATCTATTAGAAGTTGTTTGGTATCCATCATTTGGGCATTGAATCCTGGAATTTATTTGGAAATTTCATAGGTGGGCTGTTTGGTTGCCACAGAATTTGGTTGTCACTAGTACAAATGCCCGTGCGTTGCTACGGGTTCTCAAATTTAATTTATCAATGCAAATATACAATTCACTATTCACTATGAAAATTCAAAATAAATCAAGGATATCATAATGTACTACATCATCATAATACCGAACACAATAACAATACACCATTGTTGTGCTTATGCGTGGTTGCAAGTTCTAGGTCTTCTTGTTAATTTCCACGTTAAGTCTCACACCTGTGTTCTGGGCTGTCATAACTGTCAACTCAACAACCTCTCCTTTTGGATATATTATTGTCTCACAAGACGTGGGTGCTGCAAGCACAAGTTTACCTGAAGGAGTATTTCTTTTCTGATTAGTCCAAACAACACTTTGATATTCATAAATATCCGAGACAACCCTAGATCGTAGCCTTCTGTGTCAAACATACGAAAGGGGCTTAGCAAATCTTCAATAATGGCTGGGAAAAAAAAACTCCCTCCTCAACCCGGTGGTGCAGATGCTATTTTTTAGGCAGCAATTCTTTGACCGCTCCAAAAGAGGATGACCATGGAAACCAAGAAAAAAGGTGCGAACGGAGGATAATATCGTTGACAACTCCTAAAGTTCCTGCAAAAGCTGAGGCAATGGAGGGCCTGTGGATCGTTCTATGAAGCCATGAACACCAATATATTGCATGTTTAGTTTACCACTGATACACGGTGCCGCTAAATGCAACCTGCAACAATTTCTTGTACCGTCATAACAAAACCTAATTGCATGGGCCTTAGCAAGACAAATTCTTATAGTTCTACAATTCGAGGCCCACAAATATCAACATCTCTTAGGAAGCAACGCCCAACCTGATCGCCTTTGGTGGCTCTGGAAAAAATGATGTGTCATCCTGTAGTTGATACTTTGGGGCGAGGTGAGGCTCGTATTTGACTTTGATAGCAAAACAGTATGTCTGAACATGTTTCGGTACCATGCTTGAAAGCACTGTTGGATCCTGTGAGAACCTGCTAGTAACTAACAGATTTTTGCGCCCAACTGCAAGCCCGCAAGGCGTTTTGGTTCCGGCGCAACCCAATAAAGTGTCCGGCGTGGGTCATGTACCACAGCAGGTACCCCATTCTTCCTGATGTGTGATTGCCCTTCAGGTGGAGGATGAGCGTGGGCGGTATCGAGATTCCACCGGTGCCAGAGTCGGGCACGAAGCGTTCGAGACAAATTCCAACCGCATCACGCTAACGGCCGAGAATCTTATCAAGCCCCTCTAGGGCGCGAAGAACCTCACCCAGGGAAGCTATTCTTCCACCAGCGGTAGGAGCCAAAGAAGAACCAGGCCAGCCACGAGCTAGTGGGATAAAATTACAGATGGATAGTTGTTGTATGAGCCTTATTTTTCTTCGGTTGATTCATGTATCGACCTTATCTGATATGTGATTGTAAATGTTGAACTTTTTTGTAATGCTACTATATGAAATAAATGAATGACAATATGCATCAATTGATGCAGAGGCTGGGGCTATGCCTCCATATCGAAAAAGTGGGAGGTCCCAGCGCGCACCTTCGAGGCCATCCTTGAGCACATCACAACATCAACAAACGGCTGCTCCCATTAATTTATTTTCTAGCAAAATTTCATTCATATTTATAATATATATTACAAGTTAAATTGAATCCAAATGTTCTCTAGTGGGGTCACAGACTGGGCACATGCACCCCTAAAGGCAGACACTCGCCGACGCTTCTTACTTTTGATCTACCACCAAACCCACTTTATTCGCCCTCATTCTCGTAATTCCTAGGCCCATCCTGCAAAAAATTATTATGCAGACTCCTCCTTTGTCCTATCTGGTGTGATCCATCCATAAGGGGAAAAAATAGTGCCATAGTACAACATTATTATCCAAAAAGAAAGTAAAATTTACGCAAGAAGAACACCTGATACATAATTGATATTCCTGACATAGACCCTTGCAATGGGATCCATCCCTACTATTCTTACCAAAATAAATAAATTATTTGTGCCAAATAAACATCCCATATATGACTGCAACAATATGATGTTACAAGATGAGCTGACCATACTGGTGAGAGATCCACACACAATATGAAAAACAACAATTCCTTATCAAGTGGTGAAGTTGTACCTGAACAACTAAAGTATCCAATGCATAGACACAACGTATAGTTATCGGAAAAATGATTTGGGAATACACTGCTAACAACAAGGTCTAGGCAATACATACATATCAGCCCCTCAAGTTGTACTTCTGACTCAACATTGCTAGCTCCACTGCTACATGGTTGCCCCATCATCTTAAATAATTCAAACAAATATACCCAGGTGGATTTGATCACCCCGACAGCAAATGACAGTACATATGACATATTCGTTGGTACCTTAAATCATGCCTCCCTGCCACTCAGATCTACCTTCTGCTCCACTGCTACAACTCCATTGTTGATCTGTGTGCAAAACTCAACGTACAGGGAAACAAAAATGCCATCAGTGCAGGTTGCCTACCGTAATAAACACAAGACCCTTAACGATCCATCTATAATGGGCCGTCACAATAAGAAAAAGTGCTTGAATTTAATGTGTCATCTACAAACCTGCATCCTTGAATATCACATAAAAATGGCACCAAGGCCAGATCCAGATTCATCTATTTGGCGGTAACAACCCACATTCATCATGTTCACAGTTCATGATCTAGATTGAAGTAGATATTGACCATTCTCTACTTAGTTCTCGAAAAATAAGTATTGCTTTGTACATCAGAGAATCTAACTCAACTGCTATAGAACTAAAGAACTGAAGAGTACAATGCACCATCATTTTTGTAATCGATAAAAAATGCTTAAGTACTACACCCTGAAAATAAATAAATGAATAAGTGGTTCAAAAAAATTCTGGCCTAGAGACATCTAAATATTTTAGTGCATGACTAAAAAAATAGAATACCTGATGGAGAAATCCTTGCATTTTTATACATGATAGTTGAATGCCCGTACGCCTTATTTTCTTACCACAGATGTCAAATCTATGTCATTTCCGAAAATATCCAAATGAGTGCTTCTTCACAGAATCATGTATTTTCCCAAGCAGAAACACATTTATGTAGTGATATAAATAAACAGTGCATAAGTAATTTAATTTTGTGGAGAAAAACATTGCAGGAGGCAAAGTAGTGTCTTTTTATGGAGGTTTATTCAGTGGGGTGTTTTCTAGGTTAAAGAAAACAGAACTATTATCAAGGAAGCTACAAGAAAAAAAAATCTTATTGAAAAAGGTTCAAGTTGCTTCACGTCATTGGAAATTTTGAATATAACATCATGAACACCGTTTTCAACCTTAGGATATCTCTTGATATATGTTTGATGGCGTGTACTTCACACGTTCGTTGGGCAACCCCAAGAGGAAGGTATGATGCGCACAGCAGCAAGTTTTTCCTCAGAAAGAACCCAAGGTTTATCGAACCAGGAGGAGCCAAGAAGCACGTTGAAGGTTGATGGCGGCGGGATGTAGTGCGGCGCAACACCAGAGATTCCGGCGCCAACGTGGAACCTGCACAACACAACCAAAGTACTTTGCCCCAACGAAACAGTGAGGTTGTCAATCTCACCGGCTTGCTTGTAACAAAGGATTAACCGTATTGTGTGGAAGATGATTGTTTGCGAGAGAAAACAGATAAAACAAGTATTGCGATGAGATTGTATTTCGATAAAGAGAATTGGACCGGGGTCCACAGTTCACTAGAGGTGTCTCTCCCATAAGACGAACAGCATGTTGGGTGAACAAATTACAGTTGGGCAATAGACAAATAAAGAGAGCATGACAATGCACATACATATCATGATGAGTATAGTGAGATTTAATTGGGCATTACGACAAAGTACATAGACCGCCATCCAACTGCATCTATGCCTAAAAAGTCCACCTTCGAGTTATCATCCGAACCCCTCCGGTATTAAGTTGCAAGCAACGAGACAATTGCATTAAGTATGGTGCGTAATGTAATCAACAACTACATCCTTAGACATAGCATCAATGTTTTATCCCTAGTGGCAACAGCACAACACAACCTTAGAACTTTACATCACTTGTCCCGGTGTCAATGCGGGCATGAACCCACTATCGAGCATAAGTACTCCCTCTTGGAGTTACAAGCATCTACTTGGCCAGAGCATCTACTAGTAACGGAGAGCATGCAAGATCATAAACAACACATAAGCATAACTTTGATAATCAACATAACAAGTATTCTCTATTCATCGGATCCCAACAAACGCAACATATAGAATTACATATAGATGATCTTGATCATGTTAGGCAGCTCACAAGATCCGACAATGATAGCACAATGGGGAGAAGACAACCATCTAGCTACTGCTATGGACCCATAGTCCAGGGGTAGACTACTCACACATCACACCGGAGGCGACCATGGCGGCGTAGAGTCCTCCGGGAGATGATTCCCCTCTCCGGCGAGGGTGCCGGAGGCGATCTCTGGATCCCCCGAGATGGGATCGGCGGCGACGGCGTCTCGGTAAGGTTTTCCGTATCGTGGCTCTCGGTGCGGGGGTTTCGTCACGGAGGCTATTTGTAGGCGGAAGGGTAGGTCAAGAGGCGGCACGAGGGCCCCACACCACGGGGCCGCGCGGCCAAGGGGGGCCGCGCCGCCCTAGGGTGTGGCCCCCTCGTGGCCCCTCTTCGTCTCTCCTTCGGACTTCCGGAAGCTTCGTGGAAAAATAGGCCCCTGGGCTTTGATTTCGTCCAATTCCGAGAATATTTCCTTACTAGGATTTCTGAAACCAAAAACAGCGAGAAAACGACAAGCGGCACTTCGGCATCTTGTTAATAGGTTAGTTCCAGAAAATGCACAAATATGACATAAAGTGTGCATAAAACATGTAGATAACATCAATAATGTGGCATGGAACATAAGAAATTATCGATACGTCGGAGACGTATCGGCATCCCCAAGCTTAGTTACGCTCGTCCCGAGCGAGGTAAAACGATAACACAGATAATTTCGGAAGTGACATGCCATCATAATCTTGATCATACTATTTGTAAAGCATATGTAGTGAATGCAGCGATCAAAACAATGTGTATGACATGAGTAAACAAGTGAATCATAAAGCAAAGACTTTTCATGAATAGCACTTCAAGACAAGCATCAATAAGTCTTGCATAAGAGTTAACTCATAAAGCAATAATTCAAAGTAAAGGTATTGAAGCAACACAAAAGAAGATTAAGTTTCAGCGGTTGCTTTCAACTTGTAACATGTATATCTCATGGATATTGTCAACATAGAGTAATATAATAAGTGCAATAAGCAAGTATGTAGGAATCAATGCACAGTTCACACAAGTGTTTGCTTCTTGAGGTGGAGAGAAATAGGTGAAGCTGACTCAACATTGAAAGTAAAAGAATGGTCCTCATAGAGGAAAAGCATCGATTGCTATATTTGTGCTAGAGCTTTGATTTTGAAAACATGAAACAATTTTGTCAACGGTAGTAATAAAGCATATGCATCATGTAAATTATATCTTATAAGTTGCAAGCCTCATGCATAGTGTACCAATAGTGCCCGCACCTTGTCCTAATTAGCTTGGACTACCTGGATTATCACCGCAATACATATGCTTTAACCAAGTTTCACAAAGGGGTACCTCTATGCCGCTTTGTACAAAGGTCTAAGGAGAAAGCTCGCATTTGGATTTCTCGCTTTTGATTATTCTCAACTTAGACATCCATACCGGGACAACATAGACAACGAGATAATGGACTCCTCTTTTAATGCTTTAAGCATTTGACAACAATTAATTCTTTTCTCATTAGAGACTTGAGGATATTTGTCCAAAACTGAAACTTCCACCATGAATCATGGCTTTAGTTAGCGGCCCAATGTTCTTCTCTCACAATATGCATGCTCAAACCATTCAACTCGGTGTAGATCGCCCTTACTTCGGACAAGACGAACATGCATAGCAACTCACATGAAATTCAACAATGAGTTGATGGCGTTCCCCGGTGAACATGGTTATCGCACAACAAGCAACTTAATAAGAGATAAAGTGCATAATTACATATTCAATACCACAATAGTTTTTAAGCTATTTGTCCCATGAGCTATATATTGCAAAGGTGAATGATGGAATTTTAAAGGTAGCACTCAAGCAATTTACTTTGGAATGGCGGGAAAATACCATGTAGTATAGGTAGGTATGGTGGACACAAATGGCATAGTGGTTGGCTCAAGTATTTTGGATGCATGAGAAGTATTCCCTCTCGATACAAGGTTTAGGCTAGCAAGGCTTATTTGAAACAAACACAAGGATGAACCGGTGCAGCAAAACTCACATAAAAGACATATTGAAAACATTATAAGACTCTACACCGTCTTCCTTGTTGTTCAAACTCAATACTAGAAATTATCTAGACCTTAGAGAAACCAAATATGCAAACCAAATTTTAGCATGCTCTATGTATTTCTTCATTAATGGGTGCAAAGCATATGATGCAAGAGCTTAAACATGAGCACAACAATTGCCAAGTATCACATTACCCAAGACATTTATAGCAATTACTACATGTATCATTTTCCAATTCCAACCATATAACAATTTAACGAAGGAGAAACTTCGCCATAAATACTATGAGTAGAAACCAAGGACATACTTGTCCATATGCTACAGCGGAGCGTGTCTCTCTCCCATAAAGTGAATGCTAGGATCCATTTTATTCAAACAAAACAAAAACAAAAACAAACCGATGCTCCAAGAAAAAGCACATAAGATGTGATGGAATAAAAATATAGTTTCGGGGGAGGAACTCGATAATGTTGTCGATGAAGAAGGGGATGCCTTGGGCATCCCCAAGCTTAGACGGTTGAGTCTTCTTGATATATGCAGGGGTGAACCACCGGGTGCATCCCCAATCTTAGAGCTTTCACTCTCCTTGATCGTGTTGCATCATACTCCTCTCTTGATCCTTGAAAACTTCCTCCACACCAAACTCGAAACAACTCATTAGAGGGTTAGTGCACAATATAAATTGACATATTCAGAGGTGACACAATCATTCTTAACACTTCTGGACATTGCATAATGCTACTGGACATTAGTGGATCAAAGAAATTCATCCAACATAGCGAAAGAGGCAATGCGAAATAAAAGGCAGAATCTGTCAAAACAGAACAGTTCGTATTGACGAATTTTAAAATGGCACCAGACTTGCTCAAATGAAAATGCTCAAATTGAATGAAAGTTGCGTACATATCTGAGGATCACTCACGTAAATTGGCATAATTTTCTGAGTTACCTACAGAGAATTAGACCCAGATTCGTGACAGCAAAGAAATCTGGAACTGCGCAGTAATCCAAATCTAGTACTTACTTTTCTATCAACGGCTTAACTTGGCACAACAAAACACAAAACTAAGATAAGGAGAGGTTGCTACAGTAGTAAACAACTTCCAAGACACAAAATAAAAACAAAGTACTGTAGGTAAAAACATGGGTTGTCTCCCATAAGCGCTTTTCTTTAACGCCTTTCGGCTAGGCGCGAAAGTGTATCTCAAGTATTATCGAAGGGTGGTGCGTCAACCTTATCATTCAAGGAGGAGGATTCTTCAATAGAATTTACCTTCGTACCTTGTGGAGCTCTTTCCGCGTGCCATTCGAGTAGTTGATCATCATATTATCAAGAAGCCTTGTTGCTTCACCAAGAGTGATGGACATAAAGGTACCTCCAGCAGTTGAATCCAATAAATTCCGTGAAGAAAAATTTAGTCCTGCATAGAAGGTTTGGATGATCATCCAAGTAGTCGAGTCCATGGGTTGGGAAATTTTTAACCAGAGATTTCATTCTTTCCCAAGCTTGAGCAACATGTTCAGTATCTAATTGTTTAAAATTCATTATGCTACTCCTCAAAGATATAATTTTAGCAGGGGGATAATATCTACCAATAAAAGCATCCTTGCATTTAGTCCATGAATCAATACTATTCTTAGGCGAGAGATAGCAACCAATCTTTAGCTCTTCCTCTTAATGAGAAAGGGAACAATTTTAGTTTAATAATATCACCATCTACATCTTTATATTTTTGCATTTCACATAGTTCAACAAAATTATTAAGATGGGCAGCAGCATCATCAGAACTAATTCCAGAAAATTGCTCTCGCATGATAAGATTAAGTAAAGCAGGTTTAATTTCAAAGAATCCTGCTGTAGTAGCAGGTGGAGCAATAGGCGTGCATAAGAAATCATTATTATTTGTGGTTGTGAAGTCACACAACTTAGTATTTTCAGCGTTGGCCATTTTAGCAACGATAAATAAAGCAAACTAGATAAAGTAAATGCAAGTAAACTAATTTTTTTGTGTTTTCAATATAGCAAACAAGATAGCAAATAAAGTAAAACTAGCAACTAATTTTTTTGTATTTTGATTTAGTGCAGCAAACAAAGTAGTAAATAAAACTAAGCAAGACAAAAACAAAGTAAAGAGATTGAGAAGTGGAGACTCCCCTTGCAGGCGTGTCTTGATCTCCCCGACAACGGCGCCGGAAAAAGAGCTTGATGGCGTGTATTTCACACGTTCGTTGGGCAACCCCAAGAGGAAGGTATGATGCGCACAGCAGCAAGTTTTCCCTCAGAAAGAAACCAAGGTTTATCGAACCGAGGAGGAGCCAAGAAGCACGTTGAAGGTTGATGGCGGCGGGATGTAGTGCGGCGCAACACCGGAGATTCCGGCGCCAACGTGGAACCTGCACAACACAACCAAAGTACTTTGCCCCAACGAAACAGTGAGGTTGTCAATCTCACCGGCTTTCTGTAACAAAGGATTAACCGTATTGTGTGGAAGATGATTGTTTGCAGAGAAAACAGTAAAACAAGTATTGCGATAGATTGTATTTCAGTATTAAAGAATGGACCGGGGTCCACAGTTCACTAGAGGTGTCTCTCCCATAAGACGAACAGCATGTTGGGTGAACAAATTACAGTTGGGCAATTGACAAATAAAGAGAGCATGACAATGCACATACATATCATGATGAGTATAGTGAGATTTAATTGGGCATTACGACAAAGTACATAGACCGCCATCCAAGTGCATCTATGCCTAAAAAGTCCACCTTCGGGTTATCATCCGAACCCCCTCCGGTATTAAGTTGCAAGCAACGGACAATTGCATTAAGTATGGTGCGTAATGTAATCAACAACTACATCCTTAGACATAGCATCAATGTTTTATCCCTAGTGGCAACGGCACAACACAACCTTAGAACTTTCTGTCACTTGTCCCGGTGTCAATGCGGGCATGAACCCACTATCGAGCATAAGTACTCCCTCTTGGAGTTACAAGCATCTACTTGGCCAGAGCATCTACTAGTAACGGAGAGCATGCAAGATCATAAACAACACATAAGCATAACTTTGATAATCAACATAACAAGTATTCTCTATTCATCGGATCCCAACAAACGCAACATATAGAATTACGAGATAGATGATCTTGATCATGTTAGGCAGCTCACAAGATCCGACAATGATAGCACAATGGGGAGAAGACAACCATCTAGCTACTGCTATGGACCCATAGTCCAGGGGTAGACTACTCACACATCACACCGGAGGCGACCATGGCGGCGTAGAGTCCTCAGGGAGATGATTCCCCTCTCCGGCAGGGTGCCGGAGGCGATCTCCTGGATCCCCCGAGATGGGATCCCCGGCAACGGCGCCAGAAAAAGAGCTTGATGGCGTGTATTTCACACGTTCGTTGGGCAACCCCAAGAGGAAGGTATGATGCGCACAGCAGCAAGTTTTCCCTCAGAAAGAACCCAAGGTTTATCGAACCAGGAGGAGCCAAGAAGCACGTTGAAGGTTGATGGCGGCGGGATATAGTGCGGCGCAACACCAGAGATTCCGGCGCCAACGTGGAACCTGCACAACACAACCAAAGTACTTTGCCCCAACGAAACAGTGAGGTTGTCAATCTCACCGGACTTGCTTGTAACAAAGGATTAACCGTATTGTGTGGAAGATGATTGTTTGCGAGAGAAAACGAGTAAAACAAGTATTGCGGTAGATTGTATTTCGAGTAAAGAGAATTGGACCGGGGTCCACGGTTCACTAGAGGTGTCTCTCCCATAAGACGAACGGCATGTTGGGTGAACAAATTACAGTTGGGCAATTGACAAATAAAGAGAGCATGACAATACACATACATATCATGATGAGTATAGTGAGATTTAATTGGGCACTACGACAAAGTACATAGACCGCCATCCAACTGCATCTATGCCTAAAAAGTCCACCTTCAGGTTATCATCCGAACCCCCTCCAGTATTAAGTTGCAAGCAACAGACAATTGCATTAAGTATGGTGCGTAATGTAATCAACAACTACATCCTTAGACATAGCATCAATGTTTTATCCCTAGTGGCAACAGACACAACACAACCTTAGAACTTTCACGTCATCGTCCCAGGTGTCAATGCGGCATGAACCCACTATCGAGCATAAGTACTCCCTCTTGGAGTTACAAGCATCTACTTGGCCGAGCATCTACTAGTAACGGAGAGCATGCAAGATCATAAACAACACATAAGCATAACTTTGATAATCAACATAACAAGTATTCTCTATTCATCGGATCCCAACAAACGCAACATATAGAATTACAGATAGATGATCTTGATCATGTTAGGCAGCTCACAAGATCCGACAATGATAGCACAATGGGGAGAAGACAACCATCTAGCTACTGCTATGGACCCATAGTCCAGGGGTAGACTACTCACACATCACACCGAAGGCGACCATGGCGGCGTAGAGTCCTCCGGGAGATGATTCCCCTCTCCGGCAGGGTGCCGGAGGCGATCTCCTGGATCCCCCGAGATGGGATCCCCGGCAACGGCGCCAGAAAAAGAGCTTGATGGCGTGTATTTCACACGTTCGTTGGGCAACCCCAAGAGGAAGGTATGATGCGCACAGCAGCAAGTTTTCCCTCAGAAAGAACCCAAGGTTTATCGAACCGGGAGGAGCCAAGAAGCACGTTGAAGGTTGATGGCGGCGGGATATAGTGCGGCGCAACACCGGAGATTCCGGCGCCAACGTGGAACCTGCACAACACAACCAAAGTACTTTGCCCCAACGAAACGAGTGAGGTTGTCAATCTCACCGGCTTGCTGTAACAAAGGATTAACCGTATTGTGTGGAAGATGATTGTTTGCAGAGAAAACAGTAAAACAAGTATTGCGATAGATTGTATTTCAGTAAAGAGAATTGGACCGGGGTCCACAGTTCACTAGAGGTGTCTCTCCCATAAGACGAACAGCATGTTGGGTGAACAAATTACAGTTGGGCAATTGACAAATAAAGAGAGCATGACAATACACATACATATCATGATGAGTATAGTGAGATTTAATTGGGCACTACGACAAAGTACATAGACCGCCATCCAAGCTGCATCTATGCCTAAAAAGTCCACCTTCGAGGTTATCATCCGAACCCCCTCCGAGTATTAAGTTGCAAGCAACAGACAATTGCATTAAGTATGGTGCGTAATGTAATCAACAACTACATCCTTAGACATAGCATCAATGTTTTATCCCTAGTGGCAACGACACAACACAACCTTAGAACTTTCTGTCACTTGTCCCAGGTGTCAATGCGGGCATGAACCCACTATCGAGCATAAGTACTCCCTCTTGGAGTTACAAGCATCTACTTGGCCAGAGCATCTACTAGTAACGGAGAGCATGCAAGATCATAAACAACACATAAGCATAACTTTGATAATCAACATAACAAGTATTCTCTATTCATCGGATCCCAACAAACGCAACATATAGAATTACATATAGATGATCTTGATCATGTTAGGCAGCTCACAAGATCCGACAATGATAGCACAATGGGGAGAAGACAACCATCTAGCTACTGCTATGGACCCATAGTCCAGGGGTAGACTACTCACACATCACACCGGAGGCGACCATGGCGGCGTAGAGTCCTCCGGGAGATGATTCCCCTCTCCGGCAGGGTGCCGGAGGCGATCTCTGGATCCCCGAGATGGGATCGGCGGCGACGGCGTCTCGGTAAGGTTTTCCGTATCGTGGCTCTCGGTGCGGGGGTTTCGTCACGGAGGCTATTTGTAGGCGGAAGGGTAGGTCAAGAGGCGGCACGAGGGCCCCACACCACAGGGCCGCGCGGCCAAGGGGGGCCGCGCCGCCCTAGGGTGTGGCCCCCTCGTGGCCCCTCTTCGTCTCTCCTTCGGACTTACGGAAGCTTCGTGGAAAAATAGGCCCACGGGCTTTGATTTCGTCCAATTCCGAGAATATTTCCTTACTAGGATTTCTGAAACCAAAAACAGCAGAAAACGACAGCGGCACTTCGGCATCTTGTTAATAGGTTAGTTCCAGAAAATGCACAAATATGACATAAAGTGTGCATAAAACATGTAGATAACATCAATAATGTGGCATGGAACATAAGAAATTATCGATACGTCGGAGACGTATCAATGTTCTATTTGGTGACCACTACAAAATAACACTGGCCAAAATTCAGATAAATATAATTTTCCAAGCAAGAACAACCCATGCTTTCTCACTACCTTAAACTATGTAAACACTTGTCTTGTGAAGAAAGAGTGTCATTGCAGACAATCATGTGTGCTCTGTAGTCCAATATAGTTGGTCCAGGAATGTACCTTTTCAATCTTATTACCCCTACAAAACCAATTCGAGCTCTGCATGGCAATATTTTTGTTTGCAGCAGTGGTAGCATCAAACATGAGAAATGATGGGACTTCTAATACGGCCTTGTTAACTTAAACCTGAAATTAAAATACCAAGCTATTTGTTGTCATCCTTGCTGTACCTGCACCAGCACTGACATGCCAAACATCACATGAAAGCCTACGAGCTTGCCACGAAAAATATTGAACGCATCTTCCTATTCCTTCTGTGATTCCATCTATCCCTACAGAATTAATATGCTAATAATCCATATGGCAAAAACTATGTTTAAAAAATATATAATGATTTCCTTTACAAATATAGATATGAACCAAACATATTTGATTATGACACATAAGTTATTTCCTTAATTAAATAGCTATATTCTAAAGGAAGTTAAAGAAATTTTTAGTGGAGAAAAAAACATTGCACATCATGGCCAATTGGACTAAGCCCGTTCCAACAACAAATAAGTCACTATCTATAATCAACAATATGAAGCTGGAAAAATATATACTGAATCAATATTAACAAAAGCACCAGCTGATCTTAGCTACCACACAAGCTAGGACGAGATTTTGTTCCTGAACTACTAATATTGGTTCAACATGTGATAGGTTCATCTTACAACTGCTGCTACATCATAACCAAACTAATCGTTTGTACCATAAGCTCGATGCACATGGAAATATGCCCCTGCTTCCGGCTCTCATTGGCCAGATCTGATGAGCTTCATGTCACTCTTGGCCATCTTGCTCTTCTTCTGCTCGTTGCAGTCGATCCCTTCAGCTCGAGGTTGAGCCCTGCATAAGAAGTGCTTACTACTCCCTTGAAAAAAAAGCGTTTGTTTCTCCAGAAAAAAGTTAATTCAAAAGAAAGCAAAATTGCTAAGATTCTTCATTACCATCCTGTGACAAGAGAAGGGGGTAGAAATTGACTCTACAAGTGAAACCGTTGTTGCTAGGAATAAGATTTTGATTAACGATTTAATGGCAAGAATATGAAAGAGCCTTTTTTTATTTGGAGATCTAAAATTCCAAATTCTATGATGAAATTCCCTGCGATCGATCTAGTTGTTGGCCCCTCTTGCTTGTTGGATTACCACTATGCTAAAATCAGCATATACTCACAATAATCCCACGAGGCCGAGGGAGTGGATGGCGTCGAAAAAGTGGTGGAGTTGGAGGAGTGAGTCAAACCCAGCACCCCGCCGCAGGGGCCAACAGATTCCCCAGAAGGCGGTGCAGCAACTTGATCCCCACGATGAGCACCTGGTCGACATGCTCGTCGTCGGTGCCGCCGTCGCCATCTTAGCGGACCCACGCCTAGAGAGGTGGAGCGCCGCCGGACCAGCGCGATGATGCAGGTGATAGGCAGCATGCTCGGGCAAGTCCGGGTCGGCGAGCAGCAGGCGCATGGTGAACTTCCCTATTATTATTTCTACCGCCGCAACATTATTTCTAATGCCTGGCGTGATACATCCTGGGGCTTGGCCTATTTGGAGGCATATGAGTATCCAATGTGAGAATGAATCTGTTGATGTCAACATTAATTAGCTGAAATTCATAATCGAGATGGAGGTATGCTGAGAGCATAGCTCTGAACTGATCAACCGTGAAATCAATTCATCCTTCCACAAACGAACTACACTCAGCAGCCATCTCAACAACAACCTGAAAGTATGATACAACCAACATCTGAAAAATTTATAAACTGTATGAAACATCAATTTTATAACTGCATGCATTGTATGTGGACCTCAATTACAGGAATCATTTTTGTACCGCAGGAATCCATGTTTCTTTACACTACGATAATACATCAGGAATAACAAGTTCCAAATTCAGCTCCTACGCAAAATTTACAGATAATACAACATAGATGGCGTGATGTGTGCAAGCCGTTCAGCTCCACATCACATTGAAGGGATCATGTGAAATGACAAATCTTAAAGCGGTTATTCAACTGGCAAGGTCCCACCCTCTGCATATACCACCAGTTGGAGCCTGGTACTTCAGGTGTAGCTATTTTGAAACTCGATATTGAGTGTCATCCATCATCGACAAGGCTGCAAGATACCTCCACACCTTCAGTAGTCACACCAACATTTCCGTTTCTTAACAAAATCAAAATTCATTACTGTAAAAGGGATCAAATTAAAGCACCACACATTCAGCTGTATGTGCTTGAATTCTGATGTAGATTTTCTAATGGATCGGGTCATATCAGAAAACTTCAACCAACAACAAATACTACTAATCCCGCGAAGTCGGATACAAAATTTCTACGGGGAAACAGAATGCATGGTGAGGAGCCTACTTGAATATGAAGTCCTTCCATTTTTACCTGGTAATGGAGGTGAGTGCCCTCATGTAGGTCCAAGTCATCGAGGGGGCAGTGAAATTTGCGGAAATCCCTCTTCTTCGGTGGCATCCAAGCCCTCGCCTCCATTAGGTGTGGGGAGGGGGCGTTAGATAGGCGGGGCTGGAGGGACAGAGGCGGACGGCAAGTCACGTCGCTGCTCCAGGTGGGTGCCTCCATGCGCGGTGGGTGGAGGCGGCATTAGAGGGAGCGGAGACCAGAGGCCAGTGGAAACTTGTTGCTCCCAGCGCTGCCGGCTACGCCCCCGCCGCGTCCGCGTCGAGCACCTCTTCATCGAAGACCACAACGCTAGTGCCGGTGGCCTTGTCCTAGAGGTATCGGTAGTCCCCTCGACTCCCTCCTTTCCCCTGGGCGTGAAAATCTGGAGGCGCTTGTGTTGTGCTCGTCTGCTCGACTTTCACCACGCATTTGTGCCTATTACTCCCTCCGTTCCCTTAATTAAGGCGTAATTTTTTTTCCTGGTTTTTAGCCTGAAAGGAAGGCCTGGGTTTAAGCGTGTTGATATTCTCTCAAAATCACCCCTTTGTACCCTTGACTTCGGCCTTTAAGTCCTCCGTGTAATCAATTCTCCTGCCCAAAAGGCTCTCTCAGATTTGCTGTGCATCGGTGCATGGGATGCTAGAAACAAGGAGCCTGGTGGTTATCAATGGGAGAATTAATTGGAGGAAAGGAGCAAAATAATTAGGGGCAGATTTGGAAAGAGATATATGGTAAGGAGGTTCTCCTTACGTGATACTGTATGCATATACTGTATGCATGGAAATGGAAAGGGAAAGGGAAAGATACGTCATTATGTGATTTGGTGGGAGGGCAAAATAGTCAGAAAAAATATGTAGGACGAAAATTTCGACCGGAGGAAACAGAACCAGTTCCTCCTTTTTATATATATATATATATATAGTAGAGATTTTAGCCCGAAAGGAAGGCCCGGGGTTAAGCGTGTTGATATTCTCTCAAAATCACCCCTCTGTACCCTTAACTTCGGCCTTTAAGTCCTCCGTGCAATCAATTCTCCTGCCCAAAAGGCTCTCTCAGATTTGCTGTGCATCGGTGCATGGGATGCTAGAAACAAGGAGCCTGGTGGTTATCAATGGGAGAATTAATTGGAGGAAAGGAGCAAAATAATTAGGGGCAGATTTGGAAAGAGATATATGGTAAGGAGGTTCTCCTTACGTGATACTGTATGCATGGAAATGGAAAGGGAAAGATACGTCATTATGTGATTTGGTGGGCGAGGGCAAAATAGTCAGAAAAAATATGTAGGACGAAAATTTCGACCGGAGGAAGCAGAACCAGTTCCTCCTTTTTATATAGTAGAGATTTCATTTAGAAAATCCCGCAAAATAACACCATGGGTAAACATGATTCCAAACTGAGACCTGTCATTTGTGTTTCTCTATGAAAGCCATTTACAAATTAAATATTGAATTCTGCTGTCATTTGTAATTCCTGTGGCAACCAAACAAGTGTCTATTTCTGGAATTACAATGTAAATGAAATGAATACACGTATTTATTTCAAAATGCTACAAATGAAAGGAAAGCCTGGCTTCCAAGCGACTTCTTAGAGGATGGGTACGGGGCATTTTGATCCCACTATCTAAAATAAGAATGGGGACTAAAAGGTCTTGATACGTCCAAAACGTATCAACTTTCCCGAACATTTTTGCTATTGTTTTGCCTCTAATTTGTGTATTTTGGATGCAACTAACACGGACTAACGCTGTTTTCAGCAGAACTGTTCCGGTGTCTCGTTTTTGTACAGAAATCCAACTTTCAGGAAAATCCTCAGAATTTATGCAGAAGGTCCTATTTTCCCAGAATATGGGTGGAGCCAGAAGGGCGAGCCAGGTGGGGGCCCGAGGGCCCCACACACTAGGCCGGCGCGGCCCAGGAGGGGCCCGCGCGGCCCTAGTGTGTGGCGGCCTCGGTCGGCCCCCGATGCCCTCCTTCGGACTACTTATTGCCTTCGACCTAAAACGCACGGGGAAGTCGAAGTCGCCGTAAACCCTCCGAACGCCGCCACATCGCGAAACTCCGTCTCGGGAGCCGAAGTCCGCGTTCGACACTCCGCCGGGACGGGGAATTGGAGGAGATCATCGCCACCATCACCACCGACGCCTCTTCATCAACCAGCCATGTTTCCCCCATCCATGTGTGAGTAATTCCCCCGCTGTAGGCTGAAGGGAATGGTAGGGATTGGATGAGATTGGTCATGTAATAGTATAAGATTGTTAGGGCATAGTGCCTAGTGTCCGTAATTGGTACTTTGATGATATTGTTGCAACTTGTTATGCTTAATGCTTGTCACTAGGGCCCGAGTGCCATGATCTCAGATCTGAACATATTATTATTTCATCATGATATTCATTGTTTATGGTCTTACCCGCAAGTTGTATACACATGTCGTTGTCCGGAACCAATGGCCCCGAAGTGACGAAATCGGGACAACCGGAGGGGTGGTAGTGATGTGAGGATCACATGTGTTCACGGAGTGTTAATGCTTTGCTCCGGTACTCTATTAAAAGGAGTACCTTAATATCCGAGTAGATTCCCTTGAGGCCCGGCTGCCACCGGCTGGTAGGACAAAAGATGTTGTGCAAGTTTCTCATTGCGAGCACGTACGACTATAATTGGAACACATGCCTATTGATTGCTTTGTACTTGGACACCGTTTTATTATTATCCGCAAATGCCACTGCTTGATTGTTACATGAGTTTCTCTCATCCATGCAACGCCCGTTATCCGTCCCCGTGCCTACGGTATTTTAATCCTGCTCGTTTACTATAATCACTACTGCTCTCTCGTTACTCTGCTGCTGCTATTTCACTACTCGCTACTTGCTATAAAACTGTTACTACTGATAAACTCTTGCGAGCAAGTCTGTTTCCAGGTGCAGCTGAATTGACAACTCCGTTGTTAAGGCTTTCAAGTATTCTTTGTCTCCCCTTGTGTCGAATCAATAAATTGGGTTTTACTACCCGCGAAGACTGCTGTGACCCCTATACTTGTGGATTATCAAGACTGTTTTCTGGCGCCGTTGCCGGGGAGCATAGCTTTATTTGGAAGTTCACTTGGATTGATATTGTTCGCTGCAAATTCTCCATCATGGGTAAAACTCGCGATCCTAAAGTCGCCATATTACCATCCACTACAAGAAAAGGTACAACTCTGAGTACCTCTGCTGCTCTTGATTCACCATCGGTGATTGATAAACTTGTTTCACCACCACATGCTTCACTTGTCTGGTACTTCGCTGAATCTGAAAATTCTTATAATATTGATGATGCTTCTGCTGTGCTTGATGATAGTGGTTCATTGGGATCCTTTCTAGATGCTACAATTGCTAGGTCTAGACAAATTGAAAATGCTCGAAACTCCCGATGCTACTACACTCGTTAATTCACCCGAACTTGATTATTCTAGTGATGATCCCGATGAAGATTATGTGGAGCTTAATGATGATTTTATTAATAGATGCAATGCTACTGCTCGATGCAAGTAAAATTAAAAAGTTTCTCACACAATATACTCGTTAGACATATGTTATCTCCTCGATCCTAAATTTGCCACATCTCCTATATGCATTAAGGATAAAGATTATGATTTTTCTCTTGATCTATCTCATATAGCTATTGTAGAGAAAGCACCCTTTTGTGGTACTGAAAAACAAAGTCTTGTAGAACACATGATTGAACTTTCTTCTATGAGTAGCTTGTTTTTCGATGATATCAAGATGCGTACTTATTTTGTCGCTAAAATTTTTCCTTTCTCATTAAAGGATGATGCTAAAACTTGGTATAATAATTTGCCTCCTGGTTCTATTAAAAGTCCAACTGATTTGCGTGATGTTTTCTTTCGAAAATACTTTCCTGCTAGTGCTCAACATGTTGCTTTACAGAAAATTTATAGATTTGACCAGGGAGATGAAGAGAAATTGCCCGAGGCTTGGGCAAGATTTTGTTCTCTTATCGTAGCTCGACCTGGACATGATTTAGAAAATAATGATCTACTTGATATATTTTATAGTGGACTAACCATTGAGTCTAGGGCATACCTGGATAGTTGTGCTGGTTGTGTTTTCGGGAAAAGAACTCCGGACTAAGCTGAAGAATTATTGGCTAAAATAGGCCGGAATCATGATGATTGGACTACGCCTGAACCAATTCCAACGCCAATATTGAAGACGAGGGGTTTAATTAAATTGAATGATGAAGATATGAGGGAAGCCAAGAAGTCTCTCAAGGAGAAAGGTATTAAATCTGAAGATGTGAAGAATCTACCTCCCATAGAAGATATATGTGAGATAATTCCCCCTTCATCCATGATTGAGGTAAACTCCCTTCGGCGCTTTACTAGGGAAGATATTCCGTATTCAAAACCTCCTGCGCAATGCTTAGATGAGTTTGATAATTATATTGTTAAGCAAGAAAATTTTAATATGAGAGTAGAGAATCATCTAATGGAAAATTCTCAAGCTATTAGCAATTTGCATGATATTGTGGAGAGAACCTCCAATGATGTTAAGATGCTTGTTAAACATTTTCAAATGGTTCAAACTCAAATTGATCAACTCACTAAAGTGCAAAATGACTTATTACAAAATAATTCTAAGGAGAAACATGCTTATGAAGTAACAACTAGAGGTGGTGTCTCTACCCAGGATCCTCTATATCCTGAAGGGCATCCCAAGAGAATTGAACAAGATTCTCAACGCATTGAACCTAGTGCTCCTTCTAAGAAAAAGAAGAAGAAACATAAAAATGTTGTAGAATCCTCTGAACATGTTAATGATCCTAATAGTATTTCTATTTCCGATGCTGAAACTGAAAGTGGTAATGAACATGATAATAATAATGGTAATGATAAGAATGATGTTTCTGATAAAGAAGAAGTTGAAGATGAACCTGAAAAGCAAGATAAAAATAAAAAGTATACTAAAGAAGACTTTATTGCTAAGAAACATGGTAATGAAAGGGAACCTTGGGTGCAAAAGCAAATGCCTTTTCCTGCTAAGAAACTAAAATCAAAGGAAGAAGAACACTACAATAAATTTTGTGATTGGATGAAACCTTTATTCTTGCAAATCCCTTTGATCGATGCTATTAAATTGCCTCCTTATTCAAAGTATATGAAAGATATTGTTACTAACAAAAGGAAAATCCCCAATGAGGAAATTTCCACTATGCTTGCTAATTACTCTTTCAATGGCAAAGTTCCAAAGAAGTTGGGCGACCCAGTATACCTACTATTCCTTGTTCTATTAAGAATAATTATGTTAAAACTGCTCTATGTGACTTGGGAGCCGGTGTTAGTGTTATGCATTTTTCTCTTTATAAGGGACTTTACTTAGATAAGTTGATACCTACTGATATATCTTTGCAAATGGCTGACAAATCTACTGCTATTCCTGTTGGTATATGTGAGGATGTTCCTGTTCAAGTTACTAATAACTGCTTGATATTAACTGATTTTGTTGTGTTGGAAATGCCTGAAGATGATAATATGTCTATTATTCTTGGGAGACCTTTTCTTAACATCGCAGGGGCTGTTATTGATTGCAATAAAGGAAAGGTTACTTTCAATGTTGATGATAGGGAGCACACCGTCTATTTCCCCAAGAGGATTGAAAAAGCATGTGGAGTTAATACTATTTCTAATGTGAGAACTATCAAAGTCGGAACTATCGATTGTCCTATATATGAGCCTAAAGAAGAATATCAAACTCTTGTGATTGGATCCATATCAATACAATTCAAGGTAACATGATTGATTTGAGGTTTATTTCTTCTTATGCTATGTAAAATTTATTTGGTGGCAAGACTTGATCAACCTTGTTAACAAATACTTTTTATATGCATAGAGGAGGTAAACAACATTTCTTTCTTCCTCCACTTGTTCTACTTGCTGTAGCACTTTTATTTTGCAAAGTTCCTTAGTTAATTAGAGATTTCAAAAAATTTCCTGGCCAGTAATAATAAACTTAATACCCAGAAATGTGCATTTTTCAAAGTTTTCAAAAATTCGCAAAAATTATACCGTTGGTCCTATTTTTCGAAAATGCACCTGGGAGCACTAGGGATGACCGATGGGGCACCCCAGGGTGGCACCCCGCAGGCCGGCGCGGCCAGCAAGGGGGCGCGCCACCCCGGTGTGTGGGTCCCCTTTGCCCCACTTCAGCATCTCTTCCTCCCACACTCTTCTCTCTCCCGAAAAAATCGACACCAGCTTTCTCTCACTCGTGTTTTTGCTCAAGAACTCCAGATTTCTCGATCTCTTTGCTCAGCCCAGATTTCTATCTGAAATTTGGCACATTTGCTCTTCGGTATGTGACTCCTCCAATCATCCAAGTAGAATTTTGTTTGGTTGAGTATATCTTGAATATTTTGCTGCTGTAGGTAACATGTTTAGTGAGCTTGCATGCTTGTTCTAAGTGGTAGAAATTAGTTTTGATGCATGATTAGTACTCTAGCAAGTTCCTATGGTAGTTTCCCTCGATTATATGTCACCAAATCAAATTTTATATTGTTTGTTGAAAAATTTCAGAAAAAGGGGATGGACAACTTTAACTTTGGAGAAGTGTTCCAAGGGGAGACAACAAGCACAGGGAGGCCCTCTAGGTCATCCACCCGATTCAGGCCATCCTATAATAAGGACCTCATCGCACCAAGCTTTGCACCCGAGGAGGACAATGGAGTCCCCAATGCTGCATCCTTTCCATGTTATGACTTTTTGAGTAATGCAGGGTTGTTGGATGATTTCTTGACCCTCGTCGGTAAGGCGGGTTTAACCACCTATGTGGGAGATGAGAGTGAGCAATGCTATACGCTCACTAAAATCTTTGTGGAGAGCTTCAAATTCAACAATAGGCACTTTCGCCCGACCGTAGAATTTAAGATCTATGGTAAGCCTATTACTATGAAGTTAGAGAATTTTTGTGCTGCATTGGGTATTGTCCCTGTAGGTACAGCAAGGAAGATCGAGGACAACCCCAGGGAATTGTTGGAGCTCTATCGAGGGATCACCAATGATGATTGTCGCACCATTCAGCGTGGCAAGATAAGAAACATTCAACTCCCCGCCATTAAGTATTTTGCTTATTACATTGGTACTAGCATTCTTGGTAGGGAGAACACTAGTAACATATCTAGCTATCACCTTGGTTTCTTAATTGCTGCACTCACTGGGGACACACCTTATCATCTTGGTGCTCTTGTTGCTCGCTGCTTGTCTAACAAGGGGCCTATATTTGGAGGAATTATTGCTTCGCGCGTTTTAGCATATTTAGAGCTTCCTCTTGACCCTAATGATGTAAAATAGCTCCTATGAGGCTCGATATTGCTGCTATGAAGAGTCATCAATTTTTTTACAACCGACTCTAGTTTAGATAAGATTGTCTATAGAATATTGTTTGCTGACGGGGAAGAGAGGGAAATCCTTTTGCCGCAGCCAGATTTGTTCAGTATTGACAGGAAACCATGGTCGCACACTAAGGAGGAGGTGGATGAGCAATTGAAGATACAAGGCTTCCACCAGCAGCATGACTCCGAGGGACGCCGAGCCCTCCTACGACTACACCGTCACGTATCCGGGTGCTTCTTCTAGCACATACCCGGAATATGATTCATCTTCGTACTACGAAGGTGCTTCTTCATGGGCACCATGGGGTTGATCTCCACTTAGGCCAAAAGCCTAAGCTTGGGGGAGGTATACCGGCATCACTCATTCTTTGCATATTATGGTTGCTTTGGATACTTGTACATACTTGTTTAGTTTCTTTGAGTGGTTTTCTAATGAGAGGGAGATGATATTTGGGGAAGTGCTGCTGAAAACAGATTCTGGATCGTTACTAAAAAAATTCGTGCGCACAGCCGTAACGTTATTTTGAGCTTCCAAGTTTTGTGCATGTTCCCCGGGTTGTTATCTAACTTTCATTAGTTGAACACTTTTCGAGCTGAGCATCTTAAGAATTTCTTTAAAATCGATTCTTGTCTTGCATTGTCAAGTTTTGGCAGATTTCTGCCATCTTGCTTTTCTGTGTTTCTTTTAGTTTTCATTTTCTTGTTCTTGCTTTGTTTCTTTCCTAAAACACAAAAAGACCAAAAATATTTCCGTTGTTTCTCTTCACCATTTGTTTATTTTGGTTTTTTGCATTTATTTCGCTTTATTTGCTACTGCTAGTTTGCTATAAGAAAACCCAAAAAGATTTTGCTTTGTTCGCTTGCTTCTTTTTATTCTTGTTCTAAAATTCGAAAACACCAAAAATATTTGCTGTTATTCTTTGGTTTGTAAAGTTCATTATGAGTTCAATGGTCTTCGGTGGCTGGAGCGTGGTTTTCATTTCATATTATCCAAGCTACACAAGTGAAAGACAATAATGACGATATTCGACAATCTGATTGTGGTGAGAGGCTGGTATGAACTCTATTTGTTTTCATTTTTGTACATATACTCATCCATGTGAGCATGCTTAGTTGGTTCATGTGAGGTATATGTCATTTAAGAAAGTCTAGTAGTTCATGATCTCTCATGTTTAGCTCCAATTTATTAATATGAGTAGCATGTCATGGATGTTTGCTTGCATTGTTTTATTCATAGATAGGTATGATATTGTGGTATCCTCCTCCGAATAATTTGTTTGAATTAACTTGGCACATGCTCACGCATGCATATGACTGAACAAAAGTCAATTAAGCCTCGATGATTTACATTGCTTCGAGTTCTTGTATCACTTTTATGCCTCGGTTAATTTATTTTGCCGCAAGCATGATTATGACGATTCATTGCTCTCTTGATTTGTCGCTCTCTAGTCTTTTGCTAGCCTTCACTTGTACTGAGCGGGAACGCTGCTCGTGCTTCCAAACACATGAAAACCAAGTTATTCCGAGTGTCCACCATAAATACCTATGCATGGCATTTCAAACCATTCCAAGTAAATTCTCATGCGCTACCTTTAAACCTTCAAAATGCTTCTCAATTTGTGTTAATGTTTCATAGCTCATGAGGAAGTATGTGGTGTTTAACTTTCAATCTTATCATTTACTCTTGACGGACTTTCATATGGACTAGTGGCACATCCGCTTATCCAATAATTTTGCAAAAAGAGCTGGCAATGGGGTTCCCAGCCCCAATTAATCAACTTTCACTAATAATTCTCTTCACATGTTTTGCTCTGATTCATCCGTAAGCAACTTAATTTTGCAAATAGACACTCCTCCATGGTATGTGATTGATGGAAGGCACCCGAGGATTCGGTTAGCCATGGCTTGTGTAAGCAAAGGTTGGGGGAGTGTCACCCATAATAAAACTAAAATACGTGTGTAAACAAAAGAGAAGAGGGATGATCTACCTTGCTGGTAGAGATAACGTCCTTCATGGGAGCCGCTCTTGGAAGTCCGGTTGGCGAGGTAGTTGGTGTACCCATTACCATTCGTTGACAACAACAAACACCTCTCAAAACAATTTTACTCCTGTTTTAAAAATGAAAAGCTCTAGCGCATGTTAATCCCTGCTTCCCTCTGCGAAGGGTCAATCTTTTACTTTTATGTTGTGTCTCCATCCTTTCTTTGAGCACTTTCTTGAGAGCACAACTGTCATTCTTAGTATAATATGCTTGTCTCAAAATATGATTGATTGTGGTATAACTTTGATGCTTTTATCTTTGACAATCACTATTTCTAGTCTTTCTATGAACTTCGGAGGTGCTCGAGCATTTATGTTTTGTTGATCAAATATGGGCAAGCGAGATACCACTCTATCATACTCTTTTATGAACATTGCAATCCTGCTTATATAAATGATTCATGATGCTTATTATTAATTGTTGGTACCTTTCCATGATTGACATAGCTATTAGATGATCTTATTTGCATGTATCTTATTATGAACTGCCTAAGTGTTAGCCATAGAATGAGAATATTTACATCATATGAACAAATGTGTTCGTGAAAGTTCTTTTATCGCTCAGTTGTTAACTGAATTGCTTGAGGACAAGCAATAAGCTAAGCTTGGGGGAGTTGATACGTCCAAAACGTATCGACTTTCCCGAACACTTTTGCTATTGTTTTGCCTCTAATTTGTGTATTTTGGATGCAACTAACACGGACTAACGCTGTTTTCAGCAGAACTGTTACAGTGTCTCGTTTTTGTGCAGAAATCCAACTTTCAGGAAAATCCTCGGAATTTATGCGGAAGGTCCTATTTTCCCGGAATATGGGCGGAGCCGGAAGGGCGAGCCGGTGGGGGCCCGAGGGCCCCACACACTAGGCCGGCGCGGCCCAGGAGGGGCCCGCGCGGCCCTAGTGTGTGGCGGCCTCGGTCGGCCCCCGATGCCCTCCTTCGGACTACTTATTGCCTTCGACCTAAAAACGCACGGGGGGAAGTCGAAGTCGCCAGAAACCCTCCAGAACGCCGCCACATCGCGAAACTCCGTCTCGGGAGCCAGAAGTCTGCGTTCTGACACTCCGCCGGGACGGGGAATTGGAGGAGATCATCGCCACCATCACCACCGACGCCTCTTCATCAACCAGCCATGTTTCCCCCATCCATGTGTGAGTAATTCCCCCGCTGTAGGCTGAAGGGGATGGTAGGGATTGGATGAGATTGGTCATGTAATAGTATAAGATTGTTAGGGCATAGTGCCTAGTGTCCGTAATTTGTACTTTGATGATATTGTTGCAACTTGTTATGCTTAATGTTTGTCACTAGGGCCCGAGTGCCATGATCTCAGATCTGAACATGTTATTATTTCATCATGATATTCATTGTTTATGGTCTTACCTGCAAGTTGTATACACATGTCGCTGTCCGGAACCAATGCGAAGTGACAGAAATCGGGACAACCGGAGGGGATGGTAGTGATGTGAGGATCACATGTGTTCACGGAGTGTTAATGCTTTGCTCCGGTACTCTATTAAAAGGAGTACCTTAATATCCAGTAGATTCCCTTGAGGCCCGGCTGCCACCGGCTGGTAGGACAAAATATGTTGTGCAAGTTTCTCATTGCGAGCACGTACGACTATAATTGGAACACATGCCTATTGATTGCTTTGTACTTGGACACCGTTTTATTATTATCTGCAAATGCCCTGCTTGATTGTTACATGAGTTTCTCTCATCCATGCAACGCCCGTTATCCGTCCCCGTGCCTACGGTATTTTAATCCTGCTGTTTACTATAATCACTACTGCTGTCTACGTTACTCTGCTGCTGTTATTTCACTATCGCTACTGCTATAAAACTGTTACTACTGATAAACTCTTGCGAGCAAGTCTGTTTCCAAGTGCAGCTAAATTGACAACTCCGCTGTTAAGGCTTTCAAGTATTCTTTGTCTCCCCTTGTGTCGAATCAATAAATTGGGTTTTACTACCCGCGAAGACTGCTGCGATCCCCTATACTTGTGGGTTATCAGGTCTCCCCATCCCCGTCCCCGCTACCCCCGCTATAATTGTATATACATATAAGTTGGTATATTATTATATAAAATATATTGTAATATTATGTTTGGTGTACTATATTTCAATAATATTTAATAAATAATACTAATTTATTGTCACTTCACCAACTCCATATTACAAAAGTTTCTTATCTTTTTGTGTCAAAAGTGTAACATCATGAAATTATGAGAAGATCATTTAAATTTCGCTTCTTGTTGGGGAACCCAATCCCCACCCCGAACCTAGTGGAAATGGGGATGGTGAAAAAGTATGTCCGGTTGTTAAATGGGGATGGGGAAAAAGTATGTCTGGTTGTTAAATGGGGATGGGGATAAGAAAGCACTCCCTAGCGGGAAGCAGACCTGTTGTCATCCCTAATCTGAGTGCTTGTTCGTTTGGGTGCGGCTGTCCCAGCGGTTCGATGTAAATTATATTTTTTTTCGTAAAACTTAAATAAAATATATTATGACAATTTATGTAGGGGTGAAAATGGTAAAACTTAAATAAAATAGATAAACCCCTAGCTGACTAGGGTTCGCACCATGGCCGGCTATTCGTCGTCACCAAGTTTGATGAAGACTCACCACTTCCATGGTTGGGACTAACCCCAAAGGAGATCCAGCTGCTGGCGCAAGCGCATGTGGCGGCCCCGTACACACAGATGCGGGAGGACGTGGTGGCGCGAGTCTCATTTTGCGTAGAAGTGACTGGAAGCATCACTGGCCTAACCTGTCCTGTGCCAGCGCGGACTCCCTTGGCTGAATGAAGGGTCCATCCCCTTTGTAAGTTCGTCAAGCTCGCTACATGCCTTGGCTAGCTCGACGCCTTCTGCTTGCTCAGCTTGGGAGTTGGACCTGCGGACTCCCTTAGCTGAATGAAGGGTCCATCCCCTTTGTAAGCTCGTCAAGCTCGCTACATGCCTTGGCTAGCTCGACGCCTTCTGCTTGCTCAGCTTGGGAGTTGGACCTTCAGGTTGACAACCGGCGAATCGGGAGATCCAATGATGTTGACATAAATACCTCTGATACAGCGGATTACATTATGCGTGGATATTTTTTTCGATAATGGATGTTTTATTACTTTGAAAAGCAATTACACCCAGCTTCTGCATAACCAGGATGCACACAGCCGTTTATATGTCTCGAGTCGAAAGTCGGAAAAAATAAAAACTAGGCGAAATACATATCGAGGTGATGAATCATAAGACGCCTAAGGTGTGGGTGGGGCTTCAATCCGTAAACTATGTTGCCACCCATGTAGGGAAAAAGTTTCCCTCGCTGCGGCCTCCAACCGTGTACAGACCTCCGTAAATAGGTTTCGGTTCTCCACTCGCTGAAGAGGTAACCACAAACGGAGAATACATGTACATCTGTAGATAACCTGCAAGATAGAGCATTTTTTATCGTTAAAAATCTTATCATTTCTACTTAGCCTAAGCGTCCAGATAACTGCAAGCGCCCCCACCCTAAGAAGCAATATGAACCTTAAATCGATACCATGAAGCCAATTACCAAAGACATTGGCTACACTAGTCGGAGGATACATGCTAGACGCTACTTGGATGATTGACCATATAGATCTCGCAAATCGGCACTGGAAAAAAAGGTGTTTAATAGTTTCGTCATGTTGACAGAAAACACACCGAGTACTTTCATGCCAGTTTCACTTAACAAGATTGTCCTAGTGAGGATAACCCCCGACGAAGATACCATCAAAATATTTTTATTTTTAATGGTATTTTCATCTTCCAAATTTCTTATTATTATCAACTGGTATGTTAGAATGAAGTATCGCATTGTATAGTGATTTTATCGAGAATGTGCCATCTTCATGAAGGTTCCACCTAAATTCATCCGATTCGGACGAGTTGTATATCTCCCAGCAGGTGAATTAGAGAATTCCATGCGAATAGCCTTTGCCCAAGCAAGATCCGTCTGAACGTCACATTCGGAGGTGAGGTAGCCATTACCGTGACAATGTTCTCACTTTTGCGACGAACAATAATATACAAGGCAGGATACTGTTCACATAAGGGTGCATGTCTAACCAAATGTTTTCCAGAATCGTATATGTGCTTCATTCTTGATTGAGAAAGTACTATGGAGGAAAAAGAATTTCTTTGCCGCCATGAGACATGTCTAGAAGTGCGAATCGCATGGTTTCCAAGCCACTTAGAATATATTTATCAGGTGATCTTTAGTGTTAACACTAAAATATATTATTTAGTTATTAAAAACAAAATTATAACATATCCATGTATTATATGTAGATACATTCAAGATCTACATGTACCCAGAGTGGAAATGCGGGATCAATACGGACGCGAATCAGGCGCTGGGCGAATATGCATGTGCGTGTGTACTAATGCAAGACGTGTAGATCAAAGTTGTTTTGTAGCTGCCATTTCCTTGCATGCGCAGGTGAAAATCAATCGTTCCAAACAAGTGATGATCACCATTAACAAGCACAAAACAAACTCTGCAACAAATGGGAAGAAAAACAGAATGATTCGAGACCTTACGAAATCTATGTTGAAGGGAATTTGCACAAATATATCTTCCCACACGGCCAAAAACTCTCCAACATGCGCTGTATACACATGGCACTGAAGACTGAAACAAACTCTACGGCCCACACCAATTTCCCAATGCCAACCGCCTGTCAGAATCTATGAACTGAACTTTTCATCAAGCTTCCAAAAAAAAAAGAATACTCCTATTTCAGATTTAATTTCAGTCCTCTCAGTGGAGCCTGATGTTGAGCCTCCTGAGCCAGATGGAGTGCAGGATCATGTGGAACACGTCGAAGCGCTGCGGCGGGCCGTTCACCATGAAGTGGCGGCGCACGATCCTCACCCGCCGCTTCATCCGGATGTACTGCCGGGGCGACACGCCGGCGAGGATCCTCTTAAGGTTCGGTATGTCCGGCACGGACACCCGCACAGAGAACGCCGACCAGTTGAGCACGTCGCTGAAAGGCAGCACGTAGTCGTCGCCGATGACCACCGGCACGCACTCCAGGTAGATGGCCTCCACCACCCTGGGGCTGGCCACCTCGTACCCGCTGGGGCAGAGGCAGAACTTGCTCTGCCGCATCACGTCGATGTACGACACGCCCTGAGGCAGGTACTCGCTCACCTGCACGTCGTCGTCCTTGCCCTTCCAGTGCTCCAGGAGCACCGGCCTGACGGGGCCGTGGTCGCCGCCCGCGAAGAATGCCAGGATGGGGCGCTGCGACGCCGACGGGCCGCCAACGACATGCTTGTCGATGACGTCGCTCCGGAGGTTGATCTCCGGCAAAGAGACGTCCTTGGAAGGATTGAAGCCTTCCGACGTGTTGGCGTTGCACAACACCCGGATGGAGTTGGAGAAGAGATGGCCGTCCGCCGACGACACATACGGCCCCTGTCACAGAACAGAACCATCCGCCATCAGAGTCCATCTTTTACTGAATATTTCCTATGTTAATACCCCTTCAAACTGACAGCCACTGATGTGCCCAATTAACATAGATGAGCATTTGCAAGATTGGCCAAAACCATGCCCACCATTATGTTCAACAACCTCCGGAAATGCTACACTACATGTTTGCTTACCCAGTCGTGGCAGGAGAGCATGAAGTGATCCGCTCCGACGCTCCGGTTCCAGTACGGGTACTTGGTCGACAACACATCGATGTAGTCAAAGACGGTCCGTCGCAGCGGGCTCATGTCGTGCGAGTTGGGCTCATAGATCATCTTCACCATCTTGACAACACTGAACGGAAGGAAGAAAACATGGGCAAGCTCAGGATCCGTCGTGCGCATCCGGTTTTCCATCTCCATCGCGTATATGAACCTGCCCTCTGTCGAGTATATGCTGCGGCACGGCCCGTCGTGGAACACCGGTGGCTCGCCTTCTTCGTAGACATAGATCTTGAACAGCTTTTCCATCTCCAAGTAGCTCCTACCGAAATGAGCAAACAGAGATCAGATTCGGTGGCACCGAGACTGTGTGCCATTACTGAATAAAATGTAGTCAGACATCTTTCTCGGTACTATTCGTCATCCATCTCGATCCCTGATGGTAAAATGTTCATGAGGGGCAAAAGGAATTAGAGTACCTGTGAAACGCATAGGCATTCCTATACACCGGTCCAACCGGCACATAGTCTTTGTCTGTTAACGGAGGCCTGTTGTCCTTGTTTCGAATGGCTTCCCTTATCACGGAACGAGCTTTTGCAAGACCGAGTTCTAACCTCTCTAATTTCACATTCCTCCTCCTCTGTTGTATTACTGGCACTACTTCAATCACGCCGTCCGACGTTGCAGCATCGTCAAATCCACTTTCCTGTCATACAAAAGATTACATCTAAGCAACTCATCATACGTGTATAACCAGTTCAAAACGTTTTAGAATATTAGTAGATTCGATTAAATCATGCTCCATACAAACAAAGCAAAGGATGTAAACTTTACTTTCTGAATACTCAAAACCTATTGCCAGTTCTAAATCATACATAAACAGAACAGGCATATGGATCAATGCAAAGTTTCAACTTTTTAAGTGCAGACTGAACAAACGAAGCAACTGTTTGATCCAAACAGATTTAGTTAGCAACAGTTTCTGTTCTGATATGCAATTTTGGGCCCATATATATAGCACAGTGACAACTGGTTGAATACTTATGGACGAATAGTGCGTTCCTAGGAATTAGATCGCACATGTGATCGGATGATGCTCTCAAGAGCAATGGTCATTGGCAAATAACACTGATCATTCTTGTGCAGACTATACAAACATGAAACATGTATTCTTGTGTGTAAGGTTATTCAGAAAGGTTTCCTTCTTGGAGGCGTCGTTTTTTGGAGATTCTGTATTTCAGGTGTTGTCTTGGTGGTTGTTATATTTCTGTTGCTAAGCCTAGGAGGCTATAGCAGCACTTTTGTTTCTTAGTTTTCTTTTATTATTTTAGCTGTGTGCATCTGTACTGCCATTAGAGTGTTGCGTTGTTGCAGAGCCTAGGTGTAATTGGTATCTTATGATATTAATATATTCCTTTTATCGAAAAAAATAACACTGATCATTCTTGTGCAGACTATACAAACATGAAACATGTATTCTTGTGTGTAAGGTTATTCAGAAAGGTTTTATCCAACAAACCGTGTGACACAAACGTTGTTAAGGATTTTGGCAAGCAATTTCATTTTGCTGTAAGCTTTGTGCGGCCCAAAAAACAGAGTAGAGCCAGTGCCGGCCGGTTTGGATCAAACCGTCCAAATCCCTACTTGTGTGGTCCTCTACAATCCTGGATGCATATTATACACGTATACAGCAATGATCCAGAACTTTGTGCCCTCATGTCAAGTCCAAGTAAGGGACGAATATGTCTTTCCGTGTGACTTGAACCTGTTAGCACCAAGACAAGAGCATCTCGCATGTTTTTTTTTGTCTCGATAGCTAGAAAGAGAGAGGAATATATCTTTTTCTCTAGTGTATACGCCATCTGATCCATGAACAAAACTATTGATGTGGTTCTTTTAGGAAACTATTGATGTGAATTTTATACGTGCCAGTTCATTTCTGGCAGGAATAGAAAGCAATTATTGTCGTTCGAAACCAAGGATTACCAGATAAGAAGGATACAAAGATAAACCAAAATCGGCATATGTCCACATTTCGAATATGGCAACCCTATCAGCAAATTCTTAACTATTGCTATTTCTACACGGAGAAATTTAATAGGGGTACAATTTTTACGTAAAGGTAAACCATAATTAACTTTTGTTCACACCTTTCTTTTTTTGGGGGGTTGTCAAAAAAAAGAAAATCACGAAATTTCTGTGCGCGCGAGAGAGGTTGCGTCGCGCGCACCGATGCACGCGTCTCCGATGCCAGCAGAATCCATACGGAAACTACTGAAACTAATTCCGTTTCACACTTACAGAGCAGAAGTAACTGGAAACAATTGAAGGAAAACTAAAATGGAATTGATTTAATGTATTTTCGACGAGATCGAGAGGACAAGCTGGAGAACATTCTTACCGGAGCCGGAGAAGGAGCCGGCGCGACGGAGACGTGAGGCGGCTGGTCGTCGACGTAACCAGAGTCAGCGTTGGCGAAGGACGCCACCAGCGGGTCACGGCCACCGCCACCGGTGAACAGCACCTCCTTGCCGGTGCTGTTCTTGCCACCCGAATCGCCGCCAGCGCCGTCACTAGAGGTGGCCAACAGAGGGCCACCGCTGGCGCCGCTGCCACCATTGCTGCCCCTCGCAGTTGGCAGCAACGGGGAGAAAACGCCGGGAGAAGAAGAGGAAGAGGAAGAGAGGAACCAGGACGAAGATCGAGTCCTGGGATCCAAGGCGACCACCAGGAAGGTCACGAACGCAAGGCAACCGGCCACAGCACAGACGGCCTTGCCGCCATGCCCATGCCCATGCAAGCACGGCATGGTCGCTCTCATGGCCGGCTACCTCCTGTCTGCTTCGGTGGCAAGGAAAGGATGCCGCGCGACCATGGCAAGATAGCTCTCCTATTGGACTTGGAGCCGGATTGCGATGGCACCAAGCTTAAACAATCAGGACGCCTTGGTGATCGAGAGGGTGGAAAGCTAGGCTCTTCCGATGCTTGCCACGGAGAAGAAGAAAAGGATGTGTGTGCGAGTCTGCGTTCGCTGACAAAGGAAAGAATTATACGGAGTGTGCGGCTCACAGGATTCAGTGAAGCCAGTATTATACCCCGGCACAGCCTGGTCAATGTGTGGATTTTCGAGTCACGTTCCTTCGTTCTCCCATTTTGCATAGTATGAACGCCACACGGATTTACGCTTATGTATATCTGGAAGTATCTCAAGCTTAGGAAACTGTCAATACGGCGTCGAGATATAGTATGGTGTGACATCAATACGTACCATATCTTGTACCATATCTTGCAATAAGATACCATGATCGTAATAATAAACGTGGCTAATGCTACAACATTGATGAATTCCGGTGTTTTGCACACCATTATATATAATATTTTGTATGTATTTCAGACACAATAAAAGGGAGATCTTGGAGTATATACAAGTACAGCAAATAGGACAAGGCCATATACAGCACAGAGACGTCAGTTTCTTAACAATGTTAGTACAATGTTACCTCGGAAATTCAATTCAGCAATCAGGGTGCATATGCTCCTTCTACCGAAAAAACATTTTTCAAAGTGTTAATTTTTTTTTGGCAAAACATTCTACATGTATATCCCACAATATATGTATATTCGTCAAGTTTTATGAAAAATCAATATTATTTTTGGTATATGTAAAAAAATAGAATCTTTTTGTGAAAAACCTTATTTTTAGCACCAAATTCTATTTTTTTACACATGTCACACGCCAAGTCAATTTTTTTTCATGAAACGATTTTGTGGGTGTGTAGGAGGTGAAGATGTACGAGAATTTTTTTATTTTAACCTTTTTGACATTTTAAAATATGTGTAAGTTGGATTTCAAAATATAGGAAGCATATACTTCCATGTGCCAAAACACCACTCCCGGTCCGTTATAAAATATAAAATATTTTGATAGGCTAATATAGTTTACAAAGATGTGCTATATTCTAATACAGAGGTACTAGGTTATTAGTTTGGATAACATAATATCACTTATATCACATAAAAATTATGTCACTAAAATGTTAAACATATGAGTTTTCTAATATTATACATTTTATAATATATATCTTGTATCATTATGTTTAAATTTACGATCTAGGCATATGCGCAAGCTCTATGAACCAAGACATAAGAAGTAGTAGAACATATTTCAGGTGAGAGACTAGTCACAATGCATAATATCATATAACTAGTATTATAGTATCCTTGTATTAATTGATTTATAGAATCTCAATGCAAATATATGTACAAGATTTATTTGACACTAAAATTTTCTAGTAGTATGTGCTATGATACGGTATCTACCTATGATACTAGCATTATCTCTCATAATTTAGTCAGCTGATAAATATTTTTGGTAGTAATATTTTTTATATTTTGCATTTTAGCTTTTTGTAATATCTGTTTTACATATATTACTGTTTTTTTACTACAATTTAATTATATTTTAATTGTTGCCGAAATGATTATCCTGTGATCGAGTACTTTGAAAATTTAAGATCGCTCACAACGGCGAGAGTTAGTTTAATATTAGAGCTGCCCATCGATGGTTAATATATCATACACTTCACATGTTGATTATAATTCAAAAATGTATTTTATTTCATTATTTGTCATATTTATAATCATCATTTGATATTTTTATTTGGAGAAAAAAGTCTTGCAAATAAGATGTAAAACTTTCGGTGCAGTATACCCTTTGAGAAAATCCTGAGTCCGCCACTGCTTGTGGGTAGTCGGAGAGAGAAAACTGAGTTAAGATAAAACTTTTACGTCATACGGCGGGAAGAACACGAGCCCCCTCAGAAAAAAAAGATCGAGTTTAGAACTGCGAGTGCGGGTGTTAATTAAACGAGGGGCCGCAGCGTGAGAAACACGCCGTTGGCCACGACGCATCGATCCTGAGGCGGGATCATGGAGAGGAGACGGGCTCCGTGTCGGATCCACGCGAGGAGATACAGGAACAGGAGCCCATGCAACGCAAGAGACAAAGCCAAGCGCGCGTCGGCCGGCTGCTGGTGAGCGGTGATGAGCCGGTGACTCGGACGGAACTAGCCGCGTGGCGGCACAGCCACGACGAGGCGCGACACGTCGCTCAGCCGCCTCGTGTTTACTGCTATACTACAACTGTACGGGTCGCGTCGGTGTCGATCGCTAGTTACGAAGCAGAGCGATCAACGGTTTCAATGCTTCTGCTCTTCTGCATGCATGCATGCTAGCGTGCTGCCGCGCGGCTGTTTCCATGGCTATCGCGTGGCTCCGAGAAACGCCTTGCTCTAGTTAGCGCGATATACTATAATCCTACATCGGTGTATTTTAGCGGATAATTATCTAATATACCTTTGTCTTTTGAAAGTATTTTTGATGATATATTTTATTTTAGACACTAAACGTATCTGTTAGCTGCATTTCCTAAGACTACTCATAGTGGGAGTAACTTCACTAGTAACTAAGTGTCCAACTCAGCAAACTTACTTATGTGGCAGTGAGTTAATGAAGAGAGAGGAGGATGGAGTAACATAGCTAGTTACTGTAACATCGCACTTCTCAAGGTACAATAAGTCTATAAACTAATTAATGAAGACATATATGATACTACTTTGATGTTACTAACCACTATGTTAAAGATAGTAGTAACATAGAATAGTAACATGTGCATGTTACTACTCTATGTTACTTCCCACTATGACTAGTCTAAGACTTAAATTGCTCAGAGTACTGACTAATCAGGCGTATGGAATGCTTGACTTAAACCGTCGGCAAGTGAGTCAATGAGTGTAGACTAATTAGCACAAATATGCGTAGACTATAATTATTGTACGATACAGGAGATGGAAAACTTTTGCAAGCCAACAGACTAACATTTGTGGGATGGAGAAAGAAGATGGTGCTCATGCCTTGTACCACTGTTTCTATGCGTTCGGTATTTGGCGAAATATGAGAATGTCTAGAACCTTTCACCAAATAAAAATATGCAGCTCTCTTCTTCAACTTGGTTTAGATCGCTACTAACCTTTGTACCTAAGCAGATGATTGTTCTGTTCTGGTAGCTTGGCGTGCCTGGCACAATCGTAATGAAGTAACACATGAAAAGCTCCGGCCATCAGTTGAGTCTTTCAAAAGGTTTCTCTAAAGATCCTAAGAAGTTTCTCTAAAGATCCCAAGAAATTCGGATGAACCCACGGAAGCGATTATAATGAGCAAACAACTGATTGTCAATGCCGTCTCAGTAGTTCGACCTGAGCAGCCCATGAAACCACTTGGTAAAATCTGATTGAAACCCGTGATGGATGGGTTAAATTAACTATTGATGGCTCATTTAAATTGGATGAAGACACGGTACACTAGTGGAAAACAGGCCTTTTGATCCGGGTGGTTAGGGCCTTTTGTCGCGGGCGGCCAGCCGCGACAAGCAAGGCGCGATAAAAGGGTGGCCTTTTATCCCGGGTCACTTACGACCCGCGACATAAGGTCCACCACGTGGCAGCCGCGGGGCGCGCAGGGCACAGGCCCTTTTGTCGCGGGCGGTATTACCACCCGCGACAAAAGGCCCTCTACGTGGCGCGCGCACAACGCTTCGCTTTAGGGTTTGAGGGGTGCAGCACCCCTCCCCCCGCCACCGACCGCCTGTTATTTCATTTTTTTCGTCCGAAAATAAAAGTTGCATATATTTGTACGCTACTAGAAGTTGTACACATTCATTCATTATATATATATAGATCGATCAAACAAAGATTGGAAGCGAAGTCGATTCCCCTTACACATATTCGTAGGTTCCCTACATATATACATGGAGCTCACGATCGACAAACGGTACTAACGACCGTCTATTTGGAGGTAGAACAACTATCTGGACTAAACAAGCCTTTGTTGTTTATTACTTCTCTAACCAAAAGTCCCGCCAGTTCCTCCGCGATTCCTAGTGCGTGTTCCTTTGGTTGGAGTCCGTCCCGCATGAAGTCGACCTATATACGAAAATGAGATGAGTATGACTATATCGGTCTTGATAACGAAATATTGATGATAATAAATAAAGTTGTGAATGTTATTGCTTACGTTGAATTTATTTCTGTTACGCTTCTCGGTGGTTAACATGCGAATGGACTCGCAAACGTAGTATCCACATAGATTCGTCCCTTGTGGCTGCTGGGGGCACGGTACAGGATTAAATGTTAGCTTGTTTGCAAAGGTAATCTCCTTATGAACATTCTTCAAAGCTTGCCAAGCCCTGCCATGCAAAAGAATGATTGAATGAGTGGATAATTAATTGATATCTCACGAAAGATAAAGCGCGGCGATGAAGGAAATTACACTTGGAGCAACTTACGCAAGTCCTGGAACCCGTCCGGGCCTCTACTCGGTGGGTCTTTTACTTCAACTATTCCCTTATCGGGTTGAATGTCTAGTAGAATCCGAGTGGAAGCTGCACATGTTATGCATATACGTCGGGAATTACACTTAACATCGAGTAAGAAAAATTGAATGTGCATATATAAAAGATCATTAAGACTCTCACTCGTAGTTGTAAGGAAACAATATTGAATCACGAAATATTGCTGCCCCAAAAACCTTAGTAGGTTTCCCCCGTTTCTTCGCGTTTATGCTTCACCGTTTCAACATGTATTTTATCCGGGTCAACAAACCCAACATTGATAATATTATTACTTTTGCACTCAACGATCTTCGATCCGCAAAAGAGAACCCATAAGATATAATGAGTATATATATGCAATGAAAACGAACATGAACTGAATGAAAATGAACTTATATGTAGTTAACAACTTACAAGCAATAGCAACTCATGAGAGATTTGTCGAGGGCTTCTAGATTGAATAACTGCCAGAGTTCATTCATCTCAATATGGATCTCCTCCTTTCGGTAGTAATATTCCCATGGTATACTCGCCACGATGTACATTTTTTTCTCCTTGCATGCATCAAGGTACCACTGATGCAAATTCCGCATATGTGTTGGTAGTTTATGCAGCTGCTCTCTGCTGACCAAGTCGGCCCCGTAGACAAATTTAGGAGCTATATCAGCGGTGGGTAGTGCAGCATCTGCTGCAAGTAGCAATTCCTCCACGGAAACTTTACAGGCAGCCGCTAGGCTAGCAGCTTCTTCCATATCGAAACCACCATGTTCCTGGTATACCTTGGGAACATTAAACACTTTGAGTGCTGGGATCGATTGTTTGGGCTGAGCACCGAGGAGGGGAACTTCCTTTCTCTTTTTGCCTTTTGTCGTTTGCTTGGCCTTGAGGGGTGCACTTGTTGAACTTGACCTTTTCTCATCTGCACTTCTAGGCGATGATTTGCTCGTGCCGGCAATGTCCTTCTCCTTAGCCTTTTCATCCTTCTTTTGGTCAATTACCTTCGCAAGAGTGCGTGTATAGTCATCCTTCTTCTCGTGTAACTCATACTTGCGATGGTGTGTTCGGAAAACTAGTAGCATATTCTATTTGCTTCTCTGTGTATGGCTCGGCGGCTGGAGGTTTTGGCTTATGGAAATGATCATAGTTGTGTTTCGCAACAGCGGCCGCATTTTCCTCGACGGTAAGATCCCAAGGACGGGGGGAGGAACCTTTGGTACTTTTGGGAGGGGCGACCTCTTGGGGACAGGACTCTTGAAACGCTTCCGGCTGGGTGCATTCCGAGTCTTAGTGGGCGGAGGCGGCGGCGGCTGGAGATGGAGATGGAGTACCGATGTCGTGGTCGACGTCGTACCCACGGGGTGATGGTGTCGACATGTGATCGGTAGGAGGAGGTGATGGTGGCCTGCGATCACCTGGAGGAGGTGATGGTGACCTGCTTGGGACGACCGGTACTAGGTGCTACCCAGCACTGGCAGCTCGATGTTCTTCTTTTCCCGAGAGAATGATTTCTCCCGGCACCTCTCCGAGTGTAAGCCCCCATCACCTCCGGGGATATGGAGCTCCAATGTCTCCCACTGCGGGACAAGCTGAATCCACCCCGACACGAGCATAGCCAGCTGGAATCGGATTGCCATGCCATGTTGCCGGCTCACCTTCGGGTCCAAATGCCGGTAAGACATAGCCGACCGCCACCTTAACGAAACCTTCCCGAACACCTCATGGAGATCACAAGGTGTTGTCTCCTTGATTCCATCCAAGGGGTCGCCGGGACCGGCATCTATCATCATCCGTGTAGGAGGGGCCTCCGAGTCGGCCACGCTGCTTGTCTCGTCGGCTGAGATATTTCAGCGGTATTATCCGGCGGGCGCTGTCCTTTTAGTTCATTTATCTCCCAGCTGCTGCTGCTGAAGCTCCCGCTGCTGCTGGTCAAGTCGGCGTTGGAACTCGGCCATCCGGTCATTCTGCACCTCCGGTGGCGTTGTTTAGCTCTCGCTCGGCTTCTATAAGTCTCCGCGTCGGCCGGAAACCCAAGCGACCACGGAACACTAGGGCCGAAGCCTCTTGTTCGTCCTCCCTTCTCGGGATTACCGAGGACAAGCGTCGGCAAGTCTTTCTCTCTATCGGGAGCAAACTTTAGTTTTCCCGCCTTTATATCTGTCGTCACTTCAATCCATTTTTGCTCGGGTACCCTAACCACTGGTGTCACTTTCAACAATGTTCCCTGTCTTCATGTCATACTCACGGCCATGCGCGAGGAACCAATTTCGAGCCCTTATGTCCCATCCTTCTCGCGTGGGTTACGGAGTGATCCCGTTCAGCTCCATCTCAGCCTCTTGTGCATCCCACTTAGGCATGGCTCTTCCGTAGCCCCCTCGCCCCGTATGATGGTGATATTTCTTCTCGCTTGCATTCTTCTTGTTTTTCGTCGACGGGTTCACAGCCTCCTCGATTCTTTGTACCTCACAAATTCTTCCCGAGTTATGCTCTGCTTCGCTAGGTAGTTCTCGAATACTTGGAGGCTTCTTGTCTTTCTTATAATTTTTCCATAACCGGTTCTTATACGCCGGAAAAGTTCGCCCATCTTCTTAAGAGCCCATTTCTTCACTAGCTCTCGCTGCTTAGCATTCTCGGACTCCGATCCCAAATCGGCAAAGTGAAATGTGCCATGAGGTCTACGAAAAGTGTGTCCTTGTACCTATCGGCAACCTGATTTTCGGACACATTCTTCGTCTTGTTCCATTCTCTGACAGTGATCGGGACACGATCTCTAACCACAACTCCGCACTGATTTTTGAACTTCACTCCGACATTCTCGGGTGCCACCGGTTGGCCTTCCGGTGATATAACTTCAATTGTGAAGTGGTCTTTCTTGGTCAACTTCTTTGCCGGGCCTCGTTTCTCTATCTTATCTTCGGAGGCCTAAGAGAATACATATAGAATTGCATTAATGCCTCTATACTAATGCCTCAATACATATGTACATATAGAATTCCATTAATACCTCGTCACCGGAGCCGTCGTCGGCTTCTCCGTCACCGGAGCCGTCGGCTTCTCCGTCACCGGAGCCGTCGGCTTCTCCATGACCGGAGCCGTCGGGTTCTCCATGACCGGAGCCGTCGGCTTCTCCATCACCGGAGCCGGCTCGGTCGGCTTCTGTACCATCGCGGATCATGTCCTCGAATATGTCTTCCTGTTCCAAGTCCCGTTCGAATTGATCCATTGTTTCTGCAAAAGAATTAAATCGATAAGTAAATGTTCAAACACAAACCAAACCCTAACCCTAATCAAACACAAACCAAACCCTAACCCTAATCGGCGACACGTGTTTGCGAGAGGGAGAGGGGTGTCGGCGACGCGTGTTTGCGAGAGGGAGAGGGTCTCGGCGGCGCGTGTTTGCGAGAGGGAGAGGGGTGTCGGCGCGTGTTTGCGAGATGGAGAGTGCGCGTGTTTGCGAGAGGGAGAGGGGTGTCGGCGCGTGTTTGCGAGCGGGAGAGGGCGCGTGTTTGCGAGAGGGGAGGGTGTCGGCGACGGGTTTTTGCGAGGGGGAGGGAGTCGACGTCAGTTGTTTGCGAGAGGGGTCTCGGCGGGTGTTTGCGAGAGGGGTGTGTTTGCGAGAGGGGTGTGTCGGCGGGTGTTTGCGAGAGGGGTGTGTCGGCGGCCGATCCGAATTTGAACTAACTAATCAAATTTAAACTACAAATTTGAACTAACTAATTACATTTAACAAAAATAAACTAACTAATTACAACAAAATACTTACAAAATTTAAACTACAAATTTGAACTAACTAATTACAACAAAAATAAACTAACTAATTACAACAAAATACTTACAAAAATGAACTAACTAATTACATACTAAAATGTCTATATACAAAAATGAACTAACTAATTACATACTAATTATCTAACTAATAACTAATTACTAAAATGTCTATATACAAAAATGAACTAACTAATTACATACTAATTATCTAACTAATAACTAATTACTAAAATGTCTATATACAAAAATAAACTAACTAATAACTAATTACAAAAATGAACTAACTAATTATACAAATTATCTAACTAAGAAAAAAAAAATTAAAAAAAAAGAGGGCCGGCCGGGGGCGCCCGCGCCGGCGCCTGCGCACATGGCCGGCGGCTTGTACCTGCGGAGGGCGCGGCGGCGCGGCGGCGGGGCCGGCACGGGCACGGGCGGCGGCGGCGGGCGCGCGGCACGGCGGCAATCGACGGCGCGGGCGGCACGCGCGGCGGCAATCGGCGGCGGCAATCGACGGCGGCAGAGGCGCGGGCGGCGAGAGGGCACGCGCGGCGAGAGGGAGCTCGAGGAGGCCTACGGCGGCGGCGGCGCGGCGAGAGGAGATCGACGGCGGCGACGGCGCGGCGGATCGACGGCGGCACGGCAAAATCCGGCGGCTCGGCGGCGTGAATTTCGCTAAGTGTTGGCCTCCGTGTGTCGCGGGTGGGGGCTCCGCCCGCGGGGTTAGGTATTTATACCTAACCCCTTTTGTCGCGGGTGGTGGCACGACCCGTGATAAAAGGCCCCCTTTTATCACGGGTCGTGCCACCACCCGCGACTAAGGGGTCCTTTATCGCGGGCCGTGGCTCGACCCGCGACAAAAGGGGGTGGGAGGGAGGCGGCCGATCCGCGTGAAGCGCATCCAACGGCTCCGGGCCGTTGGATTCAAACGGCACTGGAGCCGTTGGATGCGCTTCACGCGGATCAGGCCTGCAACGATTTTTGTGTTTCTGTTTTTTTCTGTTTTTTGTTTTTCTGTTTTTTTTTAATAAAAACTATTATTTCAATAACTTTTAAATGGTAACTCAAAAAGAAAAGTTTTATATATGAAAATTGATCAGAAAAATCCAATGAACATGAATATGATATCCATATAACTATTTGCATCTCGCATCATATCCACTCGTGTCGCGTCCCCGTGCCACGTGTCGCCACCTCTTCCACGTGCCTCGCCCCGCCGACGCCGGCGTGCGGCGTGTAGCCACCGCTGCCACGTGCCTCACCCCGCCGACGCCGGCGTGCGCCGTGTAGCCACCGCTAACACGTGCCATGCCCCGCGTGCGCTATATAGAGCGACGAGTGCGGGCGCAACCACACGTCGCCACCGCCTCCGCTCATTCATCTCCGGGATGCCTCCATGTCGTCGAGGGCGTCCGGTTTCCGTGGCGTTCGAGTGCATCCGAGCGGTAGGTTCACCGCCGAGATACGCGCCGGTGGCTTCCGCCTCACCCTCGGCACGTACAACACGCCGGAGGAGGCGGCGCGCGCTTACGACGCGGCGGCGTGGCGCTTTCGGCGGCCGGGGCACGACATCAACTTTCCGGATGTTGAATCGCTAGAGGAGGCGGAGTTCCTCGCGCCACCGCCGTGCCTCGTCACCGACGAGGACCGTCGCCGGCATCGCCGGGTGCAGCGCGGGATCGCCATCGCCGAGCGCGACGAGCGGTTGATGCGCCGGTGGAGGGCGCGGTCCCCGACGCGTTCTTTGCTAACCTTAGGGCACAACGCAGGTCCAACGGGCGCAACCGTCGGGCCGTCGCCGCCTTCGAGCTCGAGAACTCGAATACAACTTGGACCAGAACGACCCTCGGTGGGATGACCTTTGGACGGAGACAACCTCCGACGACGAGTAGAGACTAGACTAGTAATTTATCTATTTTATTGTAATTTCAATAAAGTCGTTGTCGGTTCTATTAGTTTAAATTTAGTTTATAAAGTCGTTGTCGGTTGTTTTTGTTCAATAAAGTGGTTGACACGAAATTTATTACGATTGAACTGAAATTAAAGTACGAGCTCAAGCTGAAAAATAAGATACATGGCTAGATTCGAATGTTGGAGCCATTCAATCATAGTCGTGCCTAGTCCTATACACGTCGCCACTTGTAGTCATCAAAGTCGCCGACGTCATCGTCGCTAGCATCGGGGTCGCGGTTGTCGAACCTCGGCGGATGACCACGCGTGGGCTGGGATTGAGGGTAGCGCAGGGCGGGGGCCACGATAGGCCGGGACGCTGCGGAGAGTCCGGCCGCGCCACCACATCCGACGGCCGGCCTCGTTGAAGTTCGAAGGAGGCGGGCCGTCCTCCTCGTACACGGCAACCGCCCTCTCACGCCGATTGATGAAGAAGCTGTCCCAAGTCGGGCTGTAGTCGGGATGCCCGCGGGGATTCCTCCGCTGCTCGGGCGTGAGCTCGAAATAGTAGTGGTTCGTGATGGCCATCTCGCGTGGCACACCTACAGGGATAGGAGGGACCGGTACGCCTCCGACGCTCGGCAACCGGCCGGTCGGGACGCGGTAGCCGGGCGGGCGAGGGGTAGTTCGAGGCGCAAAGCGCCTCCGCCTCCCGGGGTGTTAGACATACGATGGAAGCCATGGGAGAGAGTGATGAGGTTTGCGGATATGAGAGTCCAAGCCTACATATATATAGTGGAAAATGGCGGGAATGCGGGAAGAAAATAGGCGGGAACGAAGTGGCGCGCGAAACTTTCATCCCGGGTGGAGGCTCAAACCGCGACAAAAGGCGGGGAGGCTTATCTAGGAGGGCCTTTTGTCACGGTTGGTGGCTGCAACCGCGACTAAAGATGTCGGCAGGATAATAAGGATGTGTCGGTAACCTTTTGTCACGGTTGGTGGCTGCAACCGCGACTAAAGCTGTCGGCGAGGATAAGGATGTGTCGGTAACCTTTTGTCACGGTTGGTGGCTGCAACCGCGACTAAAGGTGTCGGCGAGGATAAGGACGCGTGGGTGGACGCACTGCTCGATGAGATAAAGCATGTAGCGCACGACGGCTGTCGAAGTAATAAGACAAAGTAGAAGCGGTGCCGTGCCTATAAAAGGAGCATCGATACGCCTTGCCAAGCGAGATCAACAAGCCAAGCACGGTTTAATCTTCATTATTACATAAATGTAGAGATTGTCTTGGGAACTATATATGAAGAATACATTATTACATCGCCATCTAGTGTTGTGATCTTCTACGCCGTAGCCATGGAGAATCTTCATCATTTAGCAAGATGCTTGGGTCAATTTTCACCGTGAAGGGCGGAATTTCTTTAAACTTATTATAATCTTCGACATGTACTGTCTTGTCATCCACTCCCACGATGTTTCTTTTCCCCGAAAGAACTATGTGGCGCTTTAGCTCCTCGATTGATGTATTCTTTTGTTGATTTCTTTTTCTTGATTTGCTAGACATGTCCTTCACGTAGAAAACTTGAGCCACCTCGCTGGCTAGGACAAAAGGCTCGTCCAGGTACGCAAGATTGTTGGGATCCACTGTTATCATACCGTACTTATCGTCAATATGTATAGCGCTGAGCTTCACCCATTTGCACCGAAACAAAGGGACCTTAAAAGTGGGACCATAGTCAAGTTCCCATATCTCCTCTATGTATCCATAATATGTGGTGGTACTGCCCATTCTCGTCATGTTGCATCGAAGCGGACACCGCTGTTTTGGTTGGTGCTCTTCTTATCTTGGTCGATCGTGTAAAATGTATTCCCATTTATCTCGTACCCTTGGAATGTACATATGTTTGAAGATGGTAACCTGGCCAACAAGTACAGCTGCTCCACCGCGGATGGGTCATTAATGAGATGTCTTTGCAACCAAGCTGCCGAAGGTATTCATGTGTTGACGTGTAATCAAGGACTCGGGCTGGCCCGGGTTTATTTCTCGTAAAACATTCTTATGTTTCTCGATGTACGGAGCCACCAAGCTGGAATTGTATAGAAGCGTGTAGTGCGCTTGATTGAAAGAAATCTTGTCCCTCCACACCGTTGCTTTCCTTCCTAGTGTGCCTTTTCCGGTCAGCCTCCCCTCATACCGAGATTCGGGAACACCAATCGGCTTAAGGTCGGGAAGAAAGTCAACACAAAACTCAATGACCTCCTCGGTTCCGTAGCCCTTTGAGATACTTCCTTCCGGCCTAGCTCGGTTATGAACATATTTCTTTAAGACTCCCATGAACCTCTCGAAGGGGAACATATTGTGTAGAAATACGGGACCGAGAATTCTAATCTCTTCAACTAGGTGAACGAGGAGGTGCGTCATAATATTGAAGAAGGATGGTGGGAACAACAACTCGAAGGCGACAAGACATTGGACCACATCTTCCTGTAATCTCGACAAAGTTTACTGGATCCATTACCTTCGAGAAATTGCGTTCGGGAATGCACATATCTTCACAATGGCTAGTCGAACATTTTACGGTAGAAGTCCCCTCAATGCAATCGGAAGCAATTGTGTCATAAGCACGTGACAGTCATGGGACTTCGGGTTACTGGAATTTTTCTCCTTCATATTTACTATCCCCTTTATATTCGACGAGAAACCGAGACGGAACCTTGATGCTGAATAGGGCTTCAAAAAAGATCTCCTTCTCTTGTTTGGTAAGAGCATAGGCTGGCAGGCCCTACAAACTGCCCTGGATGATTGCCGTTTCGTCCTTTATGAAGTTCCTGGTCCTCCCGTGCTTCTGTTGTATCTTTTGTCTTTCCATACACGCCCGAGAAAACCTAGAATATTCACACAAAGATTCTTGGTCGGGTGCATCACGTCGATTGCGGAGCGGACTTCCGGGACTTTCCAATATTCTAGCTCCCGAGAAAATAGATTTCTTCTTCCACATGGGCGCGTGTCCGTCATCGTCTTTCGGAACAGGTCGACTGCCTGGACCCTTTCCAAAGATAACATTTAAATCCTTGACCATGTCAAATATATCAGCACCACTACGGGGGACGGGCTTCGGACGGCGGTCTGCCTCGCCATCGAAATGCTTGCCTTTTTTCCTTAAGGGATGCTTGCGCGGAAGGAAACGACGATTGAACGGGTACACAACTTTTCTGCTTTTTCCCAAATATTTACTTTCAGTCTCATCTAAACGGTGTGTGCATGCATTGTATCCTTTGTTCGTACGTCACGAAATGTTACTGAGAGCGAGGCCAATCATTGATGGTTACGAATAGCAACGCTCGTAGGTCAAATTCTTGCTCCGTGTGCTCATCCCACACACGTACACCTGGTTTGGCCCACAACTCCAAAAGTTCATCGACTAATGGCCTTAGGTACACATCAATGTCGTTGCCCGGTTGCTTTGGGCCTTGGATAAGCAACTGGCATCATAATGAACTTCCGCTTCATGCACAACCAAGGAGGAAGGTTGTAGATACATAGAGTCACGGGCCAGGTGCTTTGTGACTGCAGCTTCTGCTCCCCAAAAGGATTCATGCCATCTGTACTTAGACCAAAGTATAAGTTCCTTGCCTCACACGCAAAATCCGGAAACTCTCTCCCGATGTTTCTCCACTGCCGACCATCAGCGGGGTGCCTCAACATCGCGTCTTTCTTACGTTCTTCCATGTGCCATCGCAACAACTTGGCATGCTCTTTGTTTCTGAACAAACGTTTCAACCGTGGTATTATTGGAGCATACCACATCACCTTCGCGAGGAACCCTCTTCCTGGGTGGCTCGCCCTCAACATCACCGGGGTCATCTTTTCGATCTTATACCGCAATGCACCACATATCGGGCATTTATTCAAATTCTCGTACTTCTCACCGCGGTAGAGGATACAGTCATTAATGCATGCATGTATCTTCTGCACATCTAATCCTAGAGGGCAGACAAGCTTCTTTGCTTCATATGTACTGACGGGCAATTCATTATTTCTTGGAAACAGCTTCTTTAATATTAT
>NC_061514.1:203267169-203327366 GCF_022539505.1 Lolium rigidum | reverse complement strand
GAGGCCCAACAACATCTACAAGAATAGAAGCACCCGTAGACATCAAGCACTTTTACAGCGCCGTTGCCGGGGAGGAAAGGTAAAAGGCACTCATACTCCGGTCCCAGGTAACTAAGTACTTTTCTGTTGTCGTTGTGTGTGTGCTCGAAGCTATTTCCTTTAGATCCTGCAATTGCATCTTTTTGTTTCTTGTTTTATACTAGTAAGGCATAATGGAAAACATCTGTGAGCTTTTTGTACTATTTCCTGAGTCAAGACATGAATGGTTTAATGCGAAAATTAAAAAACCTATGGAACCTTATTTTCATGCTAGTAGTAATATTAGTATGAACGCTTTGAACACCATTGTTGATAATGATATAGAAAATTCTAAGCTTGGGGAGGTCGGTTTTGATGAAAATGATCTCTTTAGCCCTCCGGGTATTGAGGAGAAAGTTTATGTTGATTATGATATGCCTCCTATTTATGATGATTATAATGATAGTGGTCTTTTGGTGCCACCTACTATGGAGGATAAATTTAATTATGATTACAATATGCCTCCTATATTTGATGATAGCTACTTTGTTGAATTTGCTCCCACTATTACTAATACAATTGATTATGCTTATGTGGAGAGTAATAATTTTATGCATGAGACTCATGATAAGAATGTTTCAATTGATAGTTATATTGTTGAGTTTGCTCATGATGCTACTGAATATTATTATGAGAGAGGAAAATATGGTTGTGGAAATTTTCATGTTACTAAAACACCTCTCTATATGCTGAATTTTTTGAAGTTACACTTGTTTTATCTTTCTATGCTTGTTGCATTATGCCTACATGACTTGTTTATTTACAAGATTCCTTTTTATAGGAAGTGGGTTAGGATTAAATTTGTTTCATATTTGCTTCTTGATGCTCTCTTTTGCTTCAAACTCTTATTTCTTGCGAGTGCATCATTAAAACTGCTGAGCCCATCTTAATGGCTATAAAGAAAGCACTTCTTGGGAGATAACCCATGTCTTTATTTCACTACAGTACTTTTGTTTTTTATTTGTGTCTTGGAAGTTGTTACTACTGTAGCAACCTATCCTTATCTTTATTTTATTGCATTGTTGTGCCAAGTAAAGTCTTTGATAGTAAAGTCAATACTAGATTTGGATTACTGCGCAGAAACAGATTTCTTGCTGTCACGAATTTGGGTATGATTCTCTGTAGGTAGCTCAGAAAAATCTGCCAATTTACGTGAGTGATCCCCAGATATGTACGCAACTTTCATTCAATTTGAGCATTTTCATCTGAGCAAGTCTGGTGCCTCTTTAAAATTCGTCTTTACGGACTGTTCTGTTTTGACAGATTCTGCCTTTTATTTCGCATTGCCTCTTTCGCTTGAGTTGGATGGATTTCTTTGTTCCATTAACCTCCGGTAGCTTTGTGCAATGTCCGGAAGTGTTAAGAATGATTGTGTCACCTCCGAACATGTGAATTTTTGATTATGCACTAACCCTCTAATGAGTTTGTTTCGAGTTTGGTGTGGAGGAAGTTTTCAAGGGTCAAGAGAGGAGGATGATATACTATGATCAAGGAGAGTGAAAAGTCTAAGCTTGGGGATGCCCCCGTGGTTCATCCCTGCAAATTTCAAGAAGACTCAAGCATCTAAGCTTGGGATGCCCAAGGCATCCCCTTCTTCATCGACAACTTATCAGGTCACCTCTAGTGAAACTATATTTTTATTCCGTCACATCTTATGTACTTTACTTGGAGCGTCTGTATGTTTTGTTTTCGTTTTTGTTTGAATAAAATATGATCCATCATGCTTGTGTGGGAGAGAGACACGCTCCGCTGTTGCATATGAACACATGTGTTCTTAACTTTATTTTTAATGTTCATGGCGAAGGTTAAAAATGCTTCGTTCATTGTTATATGGTTGGAAACAGGAAATGCCGCATGTGGTAAATGGTATAATGTCTTGAATAATGTGATACTTGGCAATTGTTGTGCTCATATAGATCATGTTTAAGCTCTTGCATCATGTACTTTGTACCTATTAATGAAGAACTACATAGAGCTTGTTAAAATTTGGTTTGCATGATTGACCTCTAGAGTCTAGATATTTTCTGGTTGAGGTGTTTGAACAACAAGGAGACAATGTAAAGTCTTATAATAGTTACAATATGTTCATATGTAAGCTTTGCTGCACCGTTTCATACTTGAGTTTGCTTCAAACAACCTTGCTAGCCTAGCCTTGTATTGGGAGGAATTCTTCTCGTGCATCCAAATCCTTGAGCCAAAAACTATGCCATTTGTGTCCACCATACCTACCTACCACATGGTATTTCTCTGCCATTCCAAAGTAAATTACTTCATGTGCTACCTTTAAACAATTCAAAACTTTATTACTCCTTATTTGTGTCAATGTTTTATAGCTCATGAGGAAGTATGTGGTGTTTTATCTTTCAATCTTGTTGGGTAGCTTTCACCAATGGACTAGTGGCTTCATCCGCTTATCCAATAATTTTGCAAAAAGAGGCTGGCGCGGGGTTCCCGACCCCCAATTAATCAACCTTCATTAATAATTCTCTTCACATGTTTTGCTCTGATTCATCGATAAGCAACTTAATTTTGCAAATAGACACTCCTTCATGGTATGTGAATGTTGGAAGGCACCCGAGGATTCGGTTAGCCATGGCTTGTGTAAGCAAAGGTTGGGAGGAGTGTCATCCATAAATAAAAACTAAAGTACATGTGTAAACAAAAGAGAAGAGGGATGATCTACCTTGCTGGTAGAAATAACGTCCTTCATGGGAGCCGCTCTTTGAAAGTCTGTTTGGCAAGGGGGTTAGAGTGCCCACTACCATTCGTTGACAACAACAAACACCTCTCAAAACTTTACTTTTATGCTCTCTATATGATTTCAAAACTTAAAAAGCTCTAGCACATGATTTAATCCCTGCTTCCCTCTGCGAAGGGCCTATCTTCTACTTTATTGTTGAGTCAGTTTACCCATTTTTTCTATCTTAGAAGCAAACACTTGTGTCAACTGTGTGCATTGATTCTTACATGTTTACCTATTGCACTTGTTATATTGCTTTATGTTGACAACTATCCATGAGATATACATGTTATAAGTTGAAAGCAATTGCTGAAACTTAATCATCATTTGTGTTGCTTCAATGCCTTTACTTTGAATCTATTGCTAACTCTTATGCAAGTCTTATTGATGCTTGTCTTGAAAGTATTATTCATGAAAAGTCTTTGTTATATGATTCATTTGTTTACTCATTATCTTCATAATTGCTTCGAATCGCTACATTCATCTCATATGCTTTACAATAGTATGATCAAGATTATGATAGCATGTCACTTCAGAAATTATCTTTGTTATCGTTTACCTACTCGAGGGCGAGTAGGAACTAAGCTTGGGGATGCTTGATATGTCTCAAACGTATCTATAATTTCTTATGTTCCATGCTACTTTTATGATGATACTCACATGTTTTATACACATTATATGTCATTTATATGCGTTTTCCGGAACTAACCTATTGACGAGATGTCGAAGGGCCGATTCTTTGTTTTCGCTGTTTTTGGTTTCAGAAATCCTAGTAAGGAAATATTCTCGGAATCGGACGAAATCAACGCCCGACATCTTAGAATTCCACGAAGCTTCCGAACACCGAGAGCAACCGGAGGGGGCCACGGGGCCACCGGATGACGAGGGTGGCGCGGCCGGGGGCCGGGCCGCGCCCCTATTGTGTCACGCCCCGTCGGCCCTCCGACTCCGCCTCTTCGCCTATTTAAAGGTCCCTGACCTAAAACCTCGATACGGAAAAGCCACGGTACGAGAAACCTTCCTGAGCCGCCGCCATCGCGAAGCCAAGATGCGGGGGACGGGAGTCTCGTTCCAGGCACGCCGCCGGGGCGGGAAGTGCCCCGGAAGGCATCTCCATCAACACCACCGCCATCTTCATCAACGCTGCTTGTCTCCCATGAGGAGGGAGTAGTTCTCCATCGAGGCTAAGGGCTGTACCGGTAGCTATGTGGTTAATCTCTCTCCTATGTACTTCAATACAATGATCTCATGAGCTGCCTTACATGATTGAGATTCATATGAGTTTTGTATCATTATTCATCTATGTGTTACTCTAGTGATGTTATTAAAGTACTCTATTCCTCCTCCACGGTGTAATGGTGACAGTGTGTGCATCGTGTAGTACTTGGCGTAGGTTATGATTGTAATCTCTTGTAGATTATGAAGCTAATTATTGCTATGATATTATTGATGTGATCTATTCCTCCTTCATAGTGTGATGGTGACAGTGTGCATGCTATGTTAGTACTTGGTGTAATTGCAATGATCTATCATGCACTCTAAGGTTATTTAAATATGAACATCGAATGTTGTGGAGCTTGTTAACTACGGCATTGAGGTGCTCTTGTAGCCCTACGCAATTAGTGGTGTTCATCATCCAACAAGAGAGTGTAGAGTGGTTTTATTATGTGATCAATGTTGAGAGTGTCCACTAGTGAAAGTATGATCCCTAGGCCTTGTTTCTAAGCATCGAAACTCCGTTTATTTACTGTTATGTTGCATGTTTACTCGCTACCATATTTTATTCAGATTGTTATTACCACTCATATCCATCCATATTACTTGTATTTCACTATCTCTTCGCCGAACTAGTGCACCTACACATCTGACAAGTGTATTAGGTGTGTTGGGGACACAAGAGACTTCTTGTATCGTGATTGCAGGGTTGCTTGAGAGGGATATCTTTGACCTCTTCCTCCCCGAGTTCGATAAACCTTGGGTGATCCACTTAAGGGAAACTTGCTGCTGTTCTACAAACCTCTGCTCTTGGAGGCCCAACACTGTCTACAAGAATAGAAGCACCCGTAGACATCACCCACCCCATAGCTCGGCGCGCCCCCCCCTCTTGGCCGCGCCGCCAGGTGGTGTGGGGCCCCCTCGGCCCCTCTTCGTCTCTCCTTCGGTGTTCTGGGTCCGTCTCGGTAAAATAGGAGGTTTGGCTTTTGTTTCGTCGAATTCCGAGAATATTGCCCGAACAGCTTTTACGGAACCAAAAACAGCGAGAAAACGGAAGCGGCACTTCGGCATCTTGTTAATAGGTTAGTCCCGGAAAATGCATAAAAACATTATAAAGTTTGAGCAAAACATGTAGGTATTGTCATAAAACTAGCATAGAACATCAGAAATTATAGATACGTTGGAGACGTATCAAGCATCCCCAAGCTTAGTTCCTACTCGCCCTCGAGTAGGTAAACGATAAAAAGAATAATTTCTGAAGTGACATGGTACCAACATAATCTTGATCATACTATTGTAAAGCATATGAGATGAATGAAGTGACTCAAGGCAATGATCTATAGTTTGCTAACAAATAGATAACATATAGCAAAAACTTTTCATGAATAGTACTTTCAAGACAAGCATCAAAAAGTCTTGCATAAGAGTTAACTCATAAAGCAATAAATTCTTAATAAGAGGTTTGAAGCAACACAAAGGAAGATTTAAGTTTCAGCAATTGCTTTCAACTTCAACATGCATATCTCATGGATAATTGTCAACACAAAGTAATATAATAAGTGCAATAAGCAAGCATGTAAGAATCAATGCACACAGTTGACACAAGTGTTTGCTTCTAAGATAGAAAGAAGTAGGTAAACGAGACTCAACATAAAGTAAAAGAAAGGCCCTTCGCGAGAGGAAGCGAGGATTAAATCATGTGCTAGAGCTTTTCAAGTTTTGAAATCATATAGAGAGCATAAAAGTAAAGTTTTGAGAGGTGTTTGTTGTTGTCAACCAATGGTAGTGGGTACTCTAACTACCTTATCAACCAGACTTTCAAGAGCGGCTCCTATGAAGGACGTTATCTCTACCAGCAAGGTAGATCATCCCTCTTCTCTTTTGTTTACACATGTATTTTAGTTTCATTATTGATGACACTCCTCCCAACCTTTTGCTTACACAAGCCATGGCTAACCGAATCCTCGGGTGCCTTCCAACATTCACATACCATGGAGGAGTGTCTATTTGCAAAATTAAGTTGCTTACTGATAGATTAGGGCAAAACATGTGAAGAGAATTATTAATGAAAGTTAATTAATTGGGACTGGGCACCCCATTGCCAGCTCTTTTTGCAAAATTATTGGATAAGCGGATGTATATGCCACTAGTCCATTGATGAAAGTCTGTCAGAAGTAAATGACAAGGTTGAAAGATAAACACCACATACTTCCTCATGAGATATAAAACATTGACACAAATAAGAGATAATAGCTTTTGAATTGTTTAAAGGTAGCACATGAAGTATTTACTTGGAATGGCGGGAAATACCACATAGTAGGTAGATATGGTGGACACAAATGGCATAGGTTTTGGCTCAAGGTTTTGGATGCACGAGAAGCATTCCCTCTCAGTACAAGGCTTTGGCTAGCAAGGTTGTTTGAAGCAAACACAAGTATGAATCGGTACAGTAAAACTTACATAAGAACATATTGCAAGCATTATAAGACTCCACACTGTCTTCCTTGTTGCTCAAACACTTTTACTAGAAAATATCTAGACCTTAGAGAGACCAATCACGCAAACCAAATTTCAACAAGCTCTACGGTAGTTCTCCACTAATAGGTTTAAACTACATGATGCAAGAGCGTAAACATGATATACTTGAGAGCTCAAAACAATTGCCAAGTATCAAATTATTCAAGATAATATGAAGCATCACTAGTGGAAAACTGCTCTTTTGCACCGGTTCAAAAGGCCCATATGCACCGGATGGCCAACCGGTGCAAACCATCCGGTGCAAAAGGCCCCCCCCCCTTTTGCACCGGTTCGGTTACAAACCGGTGCTAAAGGGGCACCACGTGGCCGTACTGTGGAGAGTCCGGCGGGGGACTTTTTGCACCGGTTCGTAATACGAACCGGTGAAAAAGGGTTGTGCCGCGGCAGGGTTTTGGTGCCATTCCCTGCCGCGGTAGACTCTGCGCGGCAGAGAATTGCACTAAAACGGCTGCCGCGGCAGACTTCTGCCGCGGCAGGAATTTTCACTAAAACGCTGCCGCGGCGAGCTGCGCCTCCATTCGAAACACGGTATAATATTAATGCAAACAATTCAAATATATATATAGGAAACCATTGTATTACATATATCAATCAAAGTGACACACGTTCATGCATATATATATATATATATATATGTCTACATCAACTTTGATATTGGCGGTTGTCCACATAGTGTTCTCCATCCGGAGCTATGACTTGCTCAAGTAAGAACCCCGCCGAGTTCTTCTTGAATTGCTCGTACACGCTCTGTTGCTAGAAGACCGTCCCGTAACCGTTCGATCTAATAATTTGAAGAAGGTACGATGGTCGGTATATATATATGTGTGTATGTGAATGAAACACAAGGTGATAAAATAAAGCCATGAATGTTGTTTAATTACTTACATCAAGTTGTTCCAAAATGTCCCTCACATGATGGGTATTACGGCGGATGAACTCGCAAACGTAGAACCCGCATAAATTATTCCCGTCCTCTTGCCTCAAGCACTTTACGAGAACAAAGTTCAATCAAAATAATATATATATAATCAAGGATGATAATAATTGTATTGAAACTAGAATCAAAGAGATGCGCGGCCTAGCCATTAGTACTTACCGGTACATGTTTTATTCGAAGTTCTTTATTCTTTAAACCGGAGCTTTGTTGGTGAACCGTTTCCAAGCCTTGTGGAGGATATCAGCCATGTCCCCCACGCCTCAAGGGGTTTACTCTTCGAGTCCATGACTTCTACTATCCCGGTGTCGGGTTCAATGACTAGCGAGGATATAGTGAAACACTGCGGACACACACATATATATATATGCATAACTCATCAATTACACTTAACACATGGAGTAAGCGAAAAAGATTTAATGTGTGAAGAGAGTAACACTCACGCGAAGTTGTAAGGAAATAGTATTGCCCTTTTGTATGAGTTTTTCCTTAAGACATGTACCAAGTTATTCTCCGTGTCCTTGGGAGAGTTGTCGACAGTATACCCATTCACGGTATATGGGTCAACAAATCCAAGATCATAGATTTTCCCCTTGCGGCATTCGCGAATCTTCATTCTGCATAATACGGTGAGAGTATGGTTATATGCATGCAATAATGGACGAGCCGCGGTAGAGACTTAATTACATAAATAATACTTACGAGACAGTATGCACTCAGCAGAGATTTGTCGAGGGCGTCTTGGTTGAATAACTGAAATAATTCACAAAATTCGATGTTCATCACGTCAGTTCGCCCGTAGTGCTCATCTCTTATTGCCACCATGATCCAGTTCTGGCCGTCCTTACATGCATCCAAGTACCAATTATGTAGTCTTCGCAGCTGTGTTGATAGTGTTATCACCAGAATTTTACCAAGTCAGAGGTGGGCCGGGATCAAGATGGGCTTGAAGATTATATACGGAAGAAATACGTGAATCGGCCTTATATGCAAAGTTTGGGCTAGTTTGCCCTTATATCTGTAACATAGTAGATTACGTGTCGGTTAGTTAGAGTTTGCCTCGTGCACGGTTGGGATTATTCCCACGTTAGAAAGTCTACGGACTATAAATATGTATCTAGGGTTTATGAAATAAGCAACAACCAACGTTCAACACAAACCAATCTCGGCGCATCGCCAACTCCCCCGTCTCGAGGGTTTCTTCCGGGTAAGCACCATGCTGCCTAGATCGCATCTTGCGATCTAGGCAGCACTACGTTTATTCGTCTTCCATGCGTTGCTCGTCATCTGAAGCCTTTTTGATGGCGAGCAACGTAGTTATCATAGATGTTCTAGGGTTAGCATTGTTCTTCGTATCATATGCTATCGTCGTTCAACCCTTAGGCATCTAGCCGCCCTTACGCCTGTCACGGGTGTAAGGGCGGCACCCGCTTGATCATTGTTTAGTAGATCCGATCCGTTATGATTGCTCCTTGTTCTTCAAGGATTAGTTTAATATCTGCATTGTTAGGCCTTACAAAGTGTTGGAGGATCCGGCGGCGTGTAGGGTGTCGTTTGCTAGCCCTAGACGAGGACGTTCGAGGATCAACCTCGTGTTGGTTTTTAGGCCCTGTCTAGGATCGGCTTACGATCACCGTGCGCGAGCGCGAGGCCCAATCACGAGTAGGATGTTCCGATTATGCGGTGAAAACCCCAAATCGTAGTAGGTCGCTTTAGCTTTATCTTGATCAAGCGGGACCACCATCCGATCGTACACCTCGTACGTATCATGGGTGGATCGGCTCTTTGAGCCGATTCACGAGACAACTTGAGAGCCGATCGAGGCTCGTATTTAACGTTTACGTGTATGCCATGCGGGAAACTAAGCGAGACATCATCCCACACCTTCACGACCGGGTATAGGTCGGGTGGCACGCCCTTGCGACAGCATTGGACGTGTGCGCGAAGGCTTTGCGGGCCGTCGCTCGGAGGGACCGGGGGCCGGCCGCGATCCGGGAGATTCCCGGCTCTACGGTGTTGCCCGTCGCTGCCCGCCGGTGGGTTTCTGACCACAACAGATAGATTAGGCAACTCCGCAGCTCTGACAAAAGGTTCCCCGTATGTGTAATGGTATGCTAATTGGACATCGTCCGTGTCCATGAATTCGATGCGGCTTAAGTACTCAGGAATACTCATACCGGCCGCATCTGCCTCATCTTTGTATAGTTTTACCATCGTTGGATCAAGGCACGCTAGGACATCGGGATACACTTGGAGCGGGGGGCACGAGTTTTTACGGGCTCCAAGCTGAGGAACCTGGTTTCCCATCTACCTTAATTTTTTCCCACCGCTCTCTTGCTAACACATTTGACTTGCGAATAGACCGGTCATAGTTCGATGAAAGACTTGGCTCAGGTTGATGAAGGTTCTTCATCAGTTTCAACTTCTTTTCCAGAGATATAGCTGGCTCCGACTCAAGCTGGGGCTTTTTAAGTTTCAACATTTGTTGCTTGTCTTTGTTCGGCTACGATCTTGGCATTTTCCTCAAGCTTGTATAGTCATAAGGTCTCTTGGGAGCAACCTTAGGCACTCTTGGGAGGGGCTCTTGTTTGCGTCTCGGTGATTTGTTACGACTCAGCTGTGTCGTAGCGGTCCGCCTAATTTTCCTCTTATACTTGGGCGGCGGAGAAGGCTCACGCGGCGGCGGAGATGGCTCACGCGCCGGCGGGGAAGGCTCACGCGGCGGCGGAGATGGCTCACGCGCCGGCGGGGAAGGCTCACGCGCGGCGGGGAAGGCTCGCGCAGCTGGAGACGGCTGCATCGGTGGAGAATGCGGCTCGGTGGAGACCTTGTTGGCGCCTTCCAACCCGGAATCACAATGAATTCCTTTCGCCATAGAGCCGTAGTGTTCTTGGCCTCTCCCGGCTCTAGCAAATCCCCTTCACCGGCGGGGTGGTCAAGCCTCGGCGGCCCATACCCATCCATAACTTGATCCACCCCGGCAACGAGCGTATCCGGGTGGAACCGGCTTGAAGTGATATCTTTGATCGGGTACCGGCGGTAAGACATAGCCGATCGCCGCCTTGAGCGTTAAGTAGCCCATCGTTTGGAAATGTAGCTCACAAGGTGTCGACTGCGTGATAAAGTCCACGGGGTAGAGATCAGAAGGCATCTGCGGATCCACAGGGGAGGGAGGAGCCATCTGCGGATCCACATCTGCATCATCACCAGGCAGCTCCGTGGAAGCCACGCTGCTCTTCCGCTGAGATCCCTGGCCGGTAGCATCGAATGCAACTTCTTCTATCCGCGGATTAGGTTGAGGTTGGGTGAGCTGTGGCTGAGCCGACATTATCATCCTCACTTGCTACTCTAGCTTAGCAACGCGTTCTTGAACCACATCCTTTTGCCTCCGACGGCTTCTATCGGGATATTTCTTCGTTTACGCGGAAACCCAATACACCACGGCTTGCCACCTGGTATGGTTCGTGTTCGTCCTGGGTGTTCGGGATTCCCAAGGGCGCGTGTGAGCTGGTCCTTCTCTCTTTCGGGACGGAACTTCCCCTCTTCAACTTCCTTTGCAGCATTTCTAAAGGCTTCGATGGGAAGTGGGTTTTCCCGATGTCTTTGTGTATATATGCAGAACCCTTGTGCGTCCAACGTGCCCCCATGCGCGTAAAACCAATCCCTTGACCGCTGGTTCCATTTAGCAGCATTTTTGCCAGCCTTGTAGCCTCCTCACCCCATGGTATGGAAGTACATCTTATTAGCAGCATTTTTCTTGTTGGTGTCTGACCTTGTCTTTGCCCTCTCCGATGTCTTGTACTTCACAAATGCCTCCCAGTGGTCTTTTATCTTCTCATAGGGGCCCTTGAAATCTGGAGTCTTATTTTTCTTGACAAAGGAGTTGTCCAATTTCTTCTTGTAGTCATTGAACTACGTTGCCATCTTCTTAAGAGCCCACTTCTTGACTCTTCGTTGTATGCTATTCAGCTCGGGATCCTCAGGGTCTGGCCTTTTATTATCACTATCAGAGTCAGCTGGCTCCGGAAATGTGAAATTTACCATGAGTTTCCTAAACATCAGATTTTTGGATCTCGTATCGACGTAAGTAACTCCTTCGTCCGCCTTTGCAGGTTTCTTCCATTCTTGAGTGGTGATCGGGATGGTGTCCCTAACAATAACTCCACATTGACTTACAAACTTTTTTGCGTGATCCTTGGGAGAAATCGGTTCGCCGTCTATAGCGATTTCCGTGATGATGCACCTTTCATGCTCTTCCATCTTTCTGGCCGCGCCTCGTTTAGTTCTGCCGGTAGAGTGTGTTGATTGGGAGGTCTAAAAGAAGAAACAACGTTAATATATGTATATGCACATATCCGTAGGCTTGGTTAATTAATATATATACCTCGGCGTGGTGAGCTTCTCCCTCGCAGTCGTCACCTTCTCCCTCACCGGAGTCGTCTCCACGGTGGTCTTGCTCATCTTCCTCATCGGAGCCGTCTCCTCGGGTTCGCTCGTCTCCCTCGCCGGATTGGTTTAGGTAAAGAGAGGTGATATCGTCATCATCACGGATAATCTCCTCAACGAGATATTCTTGTTCTAGGTCTCTTTCCATAGTTTACGCAAAGACTTAAAAGTTATTCTAATGCTATAAACACAACGAAGCAAGATTCCGCAAAGACTTACAAGTTTACGCAAAGACTTACAAGTAATTAAGAATAATGCTCAATACATGATCAAAATATTAGAGTTATACATATATATGTAGGTACTAATTAAGGATAATGCTCAATACATATATAGTTCTTAACTAAGGATCGATAATAGTGCTGAAAGCAGATAGTGCAGTTACATGCGCATACATAGATCGATAATACATCAATCACTACTACAAACACTCAACCGCGCAGACCGGGTCCTAGAGGGCGCCGACCGGGTCCTGAGCCGCGCTGGGTGTACCCCCAAAGCCACGGAACAACAACGGGAGCATAGCTAACATGAGATCCCTGCATAACGCTCCATCCGGTCCTATACATGTTGTCTAACGCATACATGTAACGGCGAACGTCGCTGGTCCTCCGCTTCAATGCGGCTGAGCTACCTCCTCCGGCGGGGCCGGCTCCTACGAAACGAACGTGGCCCATAAGACCTCCACCGGAGAATATCCGGGTCGACGACGGGAGCCGTATTCCGCACCAAGGTGCGCGCCCGGAAGATAACACCTCCCGAGTGCCACCCGGCGGAGCCCAGTCCCGGACTTCCCCCATCTGCTGCATCTCCTCTAAAACTGTCCTAGCTCCAGGACGCGGAGGCCGCGGCATCGTATGCAAACTAACAAATATAATATTGAATTTGAATAAAGTACTTATGAATATGAATCAAAGTAATTAAAAATTTTCTAACACATACTAATATAGTACTGACATATTCCATCTAATTTTTTTCTAACACATCTAAAATAAAGTACTTACATATTCCATCTAATTTTTTCTAACAAATACTATTTAAAATCTAACACATACTAAAATTTCCTAACACATCTAACACACTAAATTTTTTCTAACTAAAATTTCCTAACACATGTAACACACTAACTTTTTTCTAACACACTAAATTTTTTCTAACTAAAATTTCTAACAATTTCCTAACTAAAATTTCTAACAATTTCCTAACTAAAATTTCTAACAATTTCCTAACTAAAATTTCGTAACTAAAATTTCCTAACTAAAATTTTCTAACTAAAATTTCCTAACTAAATTGTTTCTAACTAAAATTTCCGAACTAAAATTTCTAACTAAAATTTCCTAACTAAAATTTGTAACTAAAAACTAACTAAAACAAAAAAAAGGAGGGGGCAGGGGCGGGCGGCGCAACTCACCTCGAGGGCGTGCGGCGGCGGACGGCGCGGAGGGAGGAGTAGGGCGGCGCGGGTGGGCGGCGGCGCGCGGGCGACGACGCGGAAGAGAGGAAGAGGAGCAGGCCGGCGCGGCGCGGTGTGGAGGAGGAAGAGGAGGAGCAGGGCGCGGCGCGGGTGGGCGGCAGCGCGCGGGCGACGGCGCGGACGGCGGGCGACGGCGCGGGCGGGCGGCGGGCGACGGCGGCAGGGCGTGCAAAAATTTGGCAGCCTGCCGGCGTCCAAAATCTCCTCGCGCGAATGGGGAAGAAGGAGGGGCGCGGGCAGTTAAGTAGAAGGGGTCTTTTGCACCGGTTCGTGGCTGGAACCGGTGCAAAAGACTCTTTTGCACCGGTTCCAGCCACGAACCGGTGCAAAAGACCCAAATTTAGGCTGAAAATTTTGCGTTCTTCCCGCCTTTTTTCTCTGTTTCGCGCGGGATCGAGTTCCCGCCACGACGCTGCGCGGGTTTCCGCCACGACGCCGCGCGGGATATGTTCCCGCCACGACGCCGCGCTGGACATTTCCCGCCACGACGCTGCGCGGGATATGTTCCCGCCACGACGCCGCACTTGACATTTTCCCACCACGACGCGCAGCGCGGAGATTTCCCGCCTAAACGCCCTCTATAAATAGTACTCCCCCGTGTCTCCCATTTCACTCATCACTGAACCCTAGCCCATTGCACAATCCCTCGAAAGCCGCACCCACCGCCGGTGGAGGTGGACCCGCAGCTCGCGGAGATAGAGGAGTGGGAGGAGCTGCAGCAGCAGCTGCGGCAGGAGGCGGCAGCCAGGAGGGGAGCAGCGGATGAGGTGGACCCGCAGCTCACAGAGATAGAGGAGTGGGAGGAGGCGGCGCTAGCGGCTACCATAGAAGCGTTTGAGAGGCAGAGTCTCCAGGAGTTGCATAAGCGGCCGCGTGTGGCGGATCTGGATAGTGAGGAGATGCATAAGCGTCGTCGTGAGGAGGAGGCTGCGGCAGAGGCGGCAGCCGGGAGGGCGGCAGCGGATGCGCGGAAGAACTAGTAGAAGTTGTTATTGTTGAATTTCAATAAAGCAGTGTTGTCGTTCTTTTAGTTTAAGTTTAGTTAACGTATCTTGTTAAATTTCAATAAAGTCGTTGTCGTTTTATCCCGGTTAATGGCTGGAACCGGTGCTAAAGACGGTTGATTAGTTTATATACCCCGGCGGAGTTTCTCGAAGATGTCTTAGATGGACGGCCGTCTTAGACATCTTCGGAAGCTCCGCCCGAGTAACTCTTCCCGCAAGTCCCGCTCGGAAGCTGCTACTATACACCCAACAACCAGTAGGTGAGGATAAATTTCCAAACATGTGTATCTAGAAAAATAATAAACTTGGATAATTGCATTTAGTTAAAACGACCAATGTTACAGATACATATCACAACAAACGCTTCACAATATGAGCTCAAGGTACATGATAATAATTAATACATTATGATCGCTTCGACCAGTAACCATGGAGTATCTTCAGCATTTAACGCGATGGTTGGATCAATGTTCACCTGTGAAGGGCGGAATTTCAGCAAACTTATTATAATCTTCCGACATGTCTGTCTTGTCCTCGACTCCCACGATGGTTCTTTTCCACCGAAAGAACTATGTGACGCTTTGGCTCATCGGATGAGCTCGTTTCCTTATGTTTTCTTTTCTTCGATCTAGAGGACATGTCCTTCACATAGAAAACCTGAGCCACATCATTGGCTAGGACGAATGGTTCGTCTCTGTAACCAAGATTGTTGAGATCCACTTGTTGTCATTCCGATACAGCTGGTCTACCTTTACCCCTTTTCCATCCAGACTTGAACCATTTGCACCGAAATAAAGGGACCTTAAAAGAAGGTCCATAGTCAAGTTCCCATATCTCCTCTATGTAACCATAATATGTGTCCTTTTTGCCACTACTAGTGTTTGTTGCATCAATGCGGACACCACTGTTTTGGTTGGTGCTCTTTTTATCTTGGGCGAACGTGTAGAAGGTATTTCCATTTATCTTGTACCCCTGGAAAGTCACTATAGTCGAAGATGGTGACCCAGCCAACATGTACAACTGATCTACAATATTGTTGTTATTAATGAGATGTTCTCGGAGCCAACCGCCGAATGTCTGCATATGTTTATGCGTAATCCAGGTCTTCGGACCGCCCCGGATGTTCTGAGCGCACAATATTCTTGGGATCAGTGATATACGGGGCCACCAAGGTGGAACTTTGTAGAACTGTGTAGTGTGCTTGAGTGAAAGAAATGCCGTCCCTTGATATCATTGATTTCCTTCCTAGCGTGCCTTTTCCACTTAGTCGCCCCTCATGTCGCGATTCAGGAACACCAATCGACTTAAGGTCAGGAATGAAGTCAACACAGAACTCGATGACCTCCTCTGTTCCATAGCCCTTGGAGATGCTTCCTTCGGCCTAGCACGGTTATGAACATATTTCTTTAAGACCCCCATGAACCTCTCGAAGGGGAACATATTGTGTAGAAAGACAGGACCGAGGATGGCAATCTCTTCGACAAGGTGAACCAGGAGATGTGTCATAATATTGAAGAAAGATGGTGGAAACACCAACTCAAAGCTAACAAGACATTGCACCACATCCTTCTGTAACCTTGGAAGACTAGCTGGATCGATTACCTTCTGAGATATCGCATTAAGGAATGCACATAGCTTCACAATGGGTATTCGAACATTTTCCGGCAGAAGCCCCCCAGTGCAACCGGAAACAAGCTGCGTCATAATAATGTGGCGGTCATGCGACTTCGGGTTACGGAATGTTTTCTTCTCCATATTTATAATTCCCTTTATATTGGAGGAGAAGCCGGACGGGACCTTGATACGTCAAAGGACTTCAAAAAGATATCCTTCTCTGCTTTGGTAAGAGCGTAGGCTGGCGGGACTTAAGCGACTCCCCGTATCCTTGTAATCCTGTTCTTGCTTGTCTTTTGGGACTTTCATACGATACTCGGTCCTCCCGTGCTTCGGTGTATCTTTTGTCTTCCCATACACGCCTAAGAAACCTAGCAGGTTCACGCAAAGATTCTTCGTCACGTGCATCACGTCGATTGAAGAGCGGACCTCTAGGACTTTCCAATAGGGTAGATCCCAAAATATAGATTTTTTCTTCCACATGGGTGCGTGTCCGGTAACGTCGTCATTCGGAACAGATTGACCGCCGAGGACCCTTTCCAAAGATTACTTTTAGGTCCTTGACCATATCAAGTAAAGCATCACCGGTACGGAGTTCGGGGTTCACCCGGCGATCTGCCTCACCTCCGAAATGATTGCCTTTCTTTCGACGGGGTGCCTCTTTGGAAGAAATCGACGATGCCCCGGTACACAACCTTCTTACATTTATGCAAATAGGCACCTTCGGTCTCATCTAAACGGTGCGTGCATGCATTGTATCCCTTGTTTGTACGTCACGAAAGGTTACTAAGAGCAGGCCAATCATTGATGGTCACGAAAAGCAACGCTCGTAGGTTAAATGACTCCTGTTTGTACTCATCCCATGCATGTACACCTGGTTTGCTCCACAAGCTGTAAGAGTTCTTCAAATAATGGCTGTAGGTACACATCAATGTCGTTGCCGGGTTGCTTTGGGCCTTGGATGAGCACCGGCATCATAATGAACTTCCGCTTCATGCACAACCAAGGCGGAAGGTTATAGATACATAGAGTTACGAGGCCAAGTGCTATGACTGCAGCTCTGCTCCCCAAAAGGATTCATTCCATCCGTACTTAGGCCAAACCTTAAGTTCCTCGCGTCATCTGCAAAATCCGGGAACTCTCTATCGATTGTCCTCCACTGCGACCCATCGGCGGGGTGTCTCGAGCATCTCGTCTTTCTTACGGTCTTCTTTGTGCCATCGCAACAACCTGGCATGCTCTTTATTTACGAACGAGACGTTTCAACCGTGGTATTATAGGAGCATACCACATAACCTTGGCGGGGACCCTCTTCCTAGGGGCTCGCCCTCAACATCACCGGGGTCATCTCGCCTGATCTTATACCGAAGTGCGGTGCATACCGGACATTTTCCAAATTTTCATACTCGGCGCGGTAGAGGATGCGGTCATTAATGCATGCATGTATCTTCGACACCTCTAATCCTAGAGGGCGAGAGAACCTTCTTTGCTTCGTACGTACCGTCGGGCAATTCGTTATTCTTTGGAAACCTCCTCTTCATTATTTTCGGTAACTTCTCAAATGGCTTGTCACATATACCAGCCTCTCGCCTTCCATTGCGGCAACTCCGGGGTGGCACCGAGCTTTGTGTTGCCATCTTAGCAATTTGGGTATAACTTCTTTTTGTGATCATCTAACATGCCCTTTAACTTTCGCTTCTCGTTTTCGTTTCGCATCTCTGTGTGCATCGGCGATGGCCCGACGAAGATCATCATCAACGGGCTCATCCGATGCCTCTTCGTCTTGATCACCTCCTCCTGCATCTTCATCTTCATCATGCCCTCGTTGCAGTATCACCGTAGTTAGGTTACATATCATCATCCTCTTCTTCTTCTTCGTCGTCTTCCATCATAACCCCTCTTTCTCCATGCTTGGTCCAACAATTATAGCTGGGCATGAAACCTTTCCAAAGCAGGTGTGAGTGAATGACTTGTCATTCAGGGTATTGCTTCAAGTTATGGCAATCAACACATGGACAACACATAAAACCATCCGCCTGTGGGTTTTCCTGAGCCACACGGATAAATTCTTCCAGGCCCGATCCGAACTCGGGTAGACGTCGGTCAACGTACATCCATTGCCGCCGGTTCATCTACATCAAATAATTAATTAAGTTTATCAATAAACAATTACAAAACATCATAATATTTATAGATAGTGGAAATTAGCACCGTACAAATGAAAGGGTTAAGTTCTTGCTTAAACCTTGATCGAGGAGGAAAGAAAGAGGAGAAAGCTTAAGTGTCGCTCCGGCACCTCATCTCATTTTTGTTGGGTGTAAAATCAAGCGGCATCACTCTCTCACACATTTCATCGAGCACCTTATGTGCATGCCAAAGAGAAGCAACTTAGCACTCAACACACACACCTTCTCCTAGCAAAAATGAAGTGAGTGGGCTGTTTGGCCGGGTAGCTGAGCTGAAATAGGGCTAGGGACCTTTAGCACCGGTTCGTGTTACGAACCGGTGCAAATGGTCTATCTTTTGCACCGGTTCGTAACACGAACCGGTGCTAAAGATTCCTCGGCCGACACGTGCTCGGCGACGAACCTTTTGCACCGGTTTGTGTTACGAACCGGTGCAAAGATAGATCATTTGCACCGGTTCGTAACACGAACCGGTGCAAAGTCCCTCGGCCGGCTGCTCCCCACGAACCGGTGCTAATGACCCCTTTTAGCACCGGTTCGTGCCAAATCCGGTGCAAATGACATCTGGGGCAAAAAACCAAAGCCCTTGTTTCTACTAGTGCATTTTCTGTTTCCAACCAAATATCAATAAGTGTTGCGGCTCTCAGCTTCGCTATGAACATGAAAAATAAAGCGAAGAACACCAGTGTTCATATGAAAAAGCGGAGCGTGTCTCTCTCCCACACAAGGATTGCTAGGATCCGAATTTATTCAAACATAAACAAAAATAAAAGCACACATACGCTCCAAGTGAAGCACATATGATGTGGAAGAATTAAAATATAGTTTCACTAGAGATGACCTGATAAGTTGTTGATGAAGAAGGGGATGCCTTGGGAATCCCCAAGCTTAGACGCTTGAGTCTTCTTGAAATATGCTTGGGTGAACCACGGGGGCATCCCCAAGCTTAGGCTCTTCACTCTTCTTGATCACATTATATCACCCTTCTCTCTTGACCCTTGAAAACTTCTGCCACACCAAACTTCTCATAAACTTCATTAAAGGGGTTAGTACTCAAAAAAATTTAATCCACTTTAGTTCTGTAGTGACATATTGCAAGAACTCAATAAAACATTAGCTACAGCTCTCCACGTCTAGAAAGCCTTACTTAAAGTCCACAAGAGACAATGCAAAAAAACAGAGACAGAATCTGTCAAAACAGAACAACCAGTAAACACAGATTTTTTCGAGGTACTTCCGTTGCTCAAATCAGAAAACTCAAAACTAATGAAAGTTGCGTACATATCTGAGGATCACGCATGAATTTTTTCAGAATTTTACGAGTTTCCTGCAGAGAGATCAACTCAAATTCGTGACAGCTAAAAATCTGTTTCTGCGCAGAAATCCAAATCTAGCATCAACTTTCTATTAGAGACTTTACTTGGCACTACAATGCAAGAAAATAAAGATACAAAGGTATTGCTACATTAGTAACAAGCACCTTGACTCAAATATAAAACAAAATTGCAGAAATATAATAATGGGTTGTCTCCCATAAGCGCTTTTCTTTAACGCCTTTCAGCTAGGCGCAGAAGATTTTAATGATGCTCACATGAAAAATATAAAATGAAGAAAAAGGAGCATCAAGAAGCAAATTCAAAACACATTTAAGCCTAACCCACTTCCTACGCATAGGAATCTTGTACACAAATAAATTCATGAAGAACAAAGTGACAAGGATAGGAAGATAAAACACGAGTAACTTCAAAATTTTCAGCATGTAGAGAGGTGTTTTAGTACCATGAAAATTTCTACAACCATATTTTCCTCTCTCATAATAATTTCCAGTAGTATCATGAACAAACTCAACAATATAACTATCACATACAGCATGCTTTTCATGATCTACAAACACATAATTTTTATCAAGCCAAAAATAGTGGGATCAAAACTTTCAAACCCACTTTTTAATAATCTATAACAAGATGATTTATCATTCTCAAGAGATATGGGACTCCTAGATAAAGTCAAGACCTCTCCAATCCCATTTTCATTAGTAGTACAATTAATATTATCAAGTAACATAGGACCATCATCTAGAGCTTTATCATAAACATTTGCTAAGCAGAACTCTTTAGTACCATGCATTTCGATATCAGGCACAAACAAAGTATTATCATAAGATTTATCAAAATAGCATGGATTATCATAGATAATAGTAGCATAATTATTCTCACAAGTTTTACTCATAGGGAATATTTCAAGAGAATCCACAGGAACATAACATTCATCCTCCTTTGGTAAGCATGGAGGACAATCAAATAGTGTAAGAGATAAAGAGTTACTCTCATTAGAAGGTTGGCATGGGTAGCTAATTCATTCTTCCTCCTTTTGTTCATCACTCTCCTCCTCTTTTTCATCCAATGAGCTTTCAAGTTCAGCAATTTCTTCTTTCACAGGTTCCTGCAAATTGTGAGTGCATTCTTGTGCATGAATGAGTCTCTCTTTATAATCAATGATATAAGGATTATCGCTGTAATGTTCTATGCAATAATCAAGGATGGAAGAGACATAAGCTTTAAGGTCCTTACAAGCAACACAAGTTTCATAATTTTTAGACATGAAGGATTCTATTTCAGAAGCTCCCATGAATAAAACAAATTGTTCTACTTTTTTGAACCCAAGATGAATATAGTTATTCCAATGATAGTTCACAATTAAAACTTCTTCACTAAAGCCACATTGGAATTTAAGATGTTTAGTATCCTGTTTAGAGCAACAATTTATATCATGGCGTTTAAGCAAGATTTTAGCAATTGTATTCAGTTTTTCTATAACCGCACTCATGACTTACCCTTCCTTGATTCTCTATAACTATTATATAATTCTATAAGCTCCATATAGGTTGTGGGTTCTTCCATAACAACAGTTTTTAATTTTTCGGTTTTTCAAATTTTTATGGATTTTCGGGTATATAAGAAAAATAAAACAAGACAAAAACAAACCAGACAAAAGTAAACTAAGCAAAATAATACTAGACAGAAATAAACTAAGCACAAACAAACTAGACAAAAGTAAACTAAGCAAAACAAAATAAAATAAAAACAGAGAGAGAGATAGAGTGTACTCCCCAGGTGAACTTATGAGTAGAGCTATGCCTCCCCGGCAACGGCGCCGTGAAAATAGTCTTGATAACCCACAAGTATAGGGGATCGCAACAGTCTTCGAGGGAAGTAAAACCCAAATTTATTGATTCGACACAAGGGGAGACAAAGAATACTTATAAGCCTTAACAACTAAGTTGTCAATTCAGCTGCACCTGGAAAAGCACTAGTAACAGGGGTGATGTGAAAGCAGCAGTAATATGAGAGCAATAGTAACAGGAACACAACAACAGTAGCAGTAACACAGAGGCGATGGCACCAGAAAATAGTTGATACTACTTCCAATGACATATAGGATCGAGTGAGTATTTGATGATGAAAGATGGACCGGGGTTCCCAGCTATCTACACTAGTGGTAACTCTCCAATAACAAGTGACAAGTGTTGGGTGAATAAATTACAGTTGGGAAATTGATATGATTGAAATAGCATTAAGACAGAACATCAAGTCTATTAATCATGTAGGCATGTTTTCCATATATAGTCATACGTGCTCGCAATGAGAAACGTGCATACCTTCTTTTGTCCTACCAACCGGTGGCAGCCAGGCCTCAAGGGAATCTACTGGTAATTAAGGTACTCCTTTTAATAGAGCACCGGAGAAAAGCATTAACACTTGGTAAAAACATGTGATCCTCATATCTAAGCCTTCCCCTCCGGTTATCCCAGTTGCTGTCACTCTGGGGCCTCGGGTTCCGGACATAGACATGTGCAAACAACTTGTAGATACAATCTAAGCAATAATTATAGAGCTCAAATGTAAGATTATGCCACTCATGCACTAGTGAGAAGCATTAAACACAACAAGATTGCAGCAACAATAACTTCACAAACTTATATAGATAGACTGATCATAATGTAACAATTCATCGGATCCCAACAAACACAACACCGATTACATCAGATGGATCTCAATCATGTAAGGCAGCTCATGAGATCATTGTATTGAAGTACATGGGAGAGAGAGTACCAACTAGCTACTGCTAGAACCCGTAGTCCATGGGGGAACTACTCACGGAGCATGATGGAGGCGGTGGCGTCGATGGAGAAGGCTTCCGGGGGTCAATCCCCGTCCCGGCAGGGTGCCGAAACAGGAACTTCTGACCCCCGAAACTATGTTTCGCGATGGCGGCGGCGCTCCTGGAGTCTTTCTGGAATATGATCTGTTCATGTAGGGTTTTCGCGTCGCGAGGAATATATAGGCGGAAAGGCGGCGCGAGGGGGTGCCCGGGGGGCCCACCCAATAGCTGGGCGCGCACCCCCTCTTGGCCGCGCCGCCAGGTGGTGTGGGGCCCCCTCGGCCCCTCTCCGTCTCTCCTTCGGTGTTCTGGGTCCGTCTCGGTAAAATAGGAGGTTTGGCTTTTGTTTCGTCGAATTCCGAGAATATTGCCCGAACAACTTTTCTGGAACCAAAAACAGCAGAAAACGGGAGCGGCACTTCGGCATCTTGTTAATAGGTTAGTCCCGGAAAATGCATAAAAACATTATAAAGTGTGAGCAAAACATGTAGGTATTGTCATAAAACTAGCATGGAACATCAGAAATTATAGATACGTTGGAGACGTATCAGTACGTCACGTTTGGAGGAGTGTAGGTCCACGAAGGATTCCCGTGCCACGAAGGCTCACCCTATTCTCCGAACCACACCCATGAAGGATAATGGCCCTTTCCTTATGGTTAGCTTTTCCTCCGCTCCGGAGATGGCAAGCTCCACAACCACTTCACAAGCTCCACGAAGGAGAAGCCCGGGCCTCTTCACAATCTTCCTTGAAGAGATCACCGGAGCACCAACCGTCAAGCCAACTAGGAGGTCTCCGTCCAAGAGTAACAAGCTCACGATCTCTCACTCGAACTAATCGTGGTGGAGAGCTCAACACTATGCAATGATGCAAAGCAAGAACACTAGAGGTGTTCAAGTCCTTCACACTCAAATTCCACCCAAGCAACAAATGCTAGGATGAGATTGGAGAGGAAGAATAATGGCGAAAGTCAACAAAAGACTCCAAGATCGAGATCCAATGGGTTCCCCTCACTTAGAGGAGAAATTGATTGGTGGGGATTGTAGATCTAGATATCCTCTCTCAAATCCTCAAGAATGGGCAAGAATCATGGGAGGAATCAAGAGGGGAAGGTTGTTCTTCAAATAGCAACAATGGAGGTGAAGAAAGCGGAAGATATCTCTCAACTCAAGGTGGAAGAAGGCTATTTATAGGTAGAGAGAAGAAATAACCGTTGGGGGAAAAGTCAAGCAAAACTGTTCAGAAAACGGGCAAGATTTCGGCCCAGCCGGCCAACCAGCCGGTCCGCCAGGCTAGGCACCGGACAGGTCAGCGTGCAGGCCGGCAGAGCCGGACCTGGCACCGAGCGGGCCAAGCAGCCCAGCAGGGCGACCGGTTAGCCGGGCCAGCAGGCCGCGCGCCAGGGAGTGGCCCAGCAGGGGCAGAGCCCAGTCGGGCCGGCGGCAGCCGGACCCTGGGCCGGACCAGGCCGGACGGCCTCTCAGTAGACGGCCCGGCTGGCATCAGCGCCATGGCCGGCGCGGACCGGGTGGGCCGGCGGCTGGGCCGGTCAGGCCGGTCGGTTGGCTGGCCCTTCTCTTTCTTTTTCTTTTTATATCGCTTTTTTCCTTTTCTTAAATAACAAATGCTCCCGAACTCCGATTTGAATGAAACAAATTTTGTTTGAAAGATAACAACAAATGTTATCCTATAGAAAGTGAAAATACAAGAATCTGTAGGAGGGGATTTTATGATGAATACAAAAAGGTAGAACCTTATATCATGAATAACCGGTAAAATCACCCAACCTTGAAAATGCCATAGAAGAGTCATACGAACTCCTTTGATGAACTTGGGCTTGTTGTAAAGCTAGCAACAAGTTTAAGAACCTCACACAGAGAAACACCAAGAAGCAATAGGGATATGAAAAGTATGCAAAGGATTGAGCTCCCTAAGACGATGCGATCAAGTTACCCAACCGAAAGCCCCTCTTAATAGTGCGGCTATCTATCCTATAATCCGGTCTCCCATCAACTACCTTGAGACCGGTAAAAGGAAAACCTAGCAAGGCCATACCTTTGCCTTGCGCATCCCGCTTGATCTTGATGATAGCTCTTCAAGCTCCACTCAAGCCGGAATGCCTCAACTTGATCATCGTTGCTTCGTGAAGACTCACAAATGCTCCCCCATACACCATGATGGGAAAGCTCCATTGATGCACATCTTCACATGTCCATTATCACCAAATGGACGGCAAGCTTCAAGTATGTGATCCACTTGAGATGCTCATCTTGAACTTGCTCGACTCAACCTTGTATCTTCTCATACTCTATCATACTATCTTGAGATGTATAAATAATTCTTCACTTGGAATCAAGCTCTCAAGATCTTGATCATTCATTGCTTATCACATAAGATAGAGCATGGCTAATATTGAGTTCCACATAAGAACTCCATCTTCATTTCTTCTTCTTGATCATATCACATATATATCTTCAAATCGATGATCTTGATGCCAATACACAAGGTATACCTTTATCTTCATGGCATCCATACTTGAATCCAACACATGGAATACAAGTAGTATACCTATGGAATATTCCTTCATATAAACTCAATGAAAACATTAGTCCATAGGGGTTGTCATTAATTACCAAAACCACACATAGGGGCAATATACCGTTACACCTGTCCGAACTCGACTAGGTTACAACAAGATCTATTCTAGTCTTTCCTTGTTCGGTGTCTTCTTGCCTTGTTCGTCAAGAATCCCTCTTCGAGTAGGTATCCTTCGCTAGAACCGATGTATAGGCCCACCCCTGTTGTTGGGCAATCTACATGGGCCCCTAGTTGGACCGGAGGAGGTAGACTAATGTTGGGTACCCGAAGGGTAATGCCCACATCAAAGGGGTTTCCCGATCTTCTCAGTAAGCAAGGTGGATGGTGATGAACACGCGATGAATATAGCGGAGATACACGGTGATAAGTGGATGATAACTTGTATGACGCTGACGAGTCTTTCGATCGATCCCTGTCGCCAATGCAACAGCTCTCAACCCTGCAAGATATTCGCAACTCCACACACTTGCGCACATAGCCGCCGACCATGAAGCGGTAAATTGCAATCTTCTAATCCCCAATGGAATAACAAATCACGCGAACTTTCAGTAGAAACACACCAGATCGATACATGCGGATTGGTGTATAGAATTCAATAGAGTTGCGTAAAAATCAGTTATGAACTAGGGTTTATCTTAAACGTGGTCAACCAAATTTGGGGACATCCTTGGAACTTATATAGGGGTCCCGGACGACCAGAGGTTAAAAACTAGGGGTACAAACCGACCTGGAACAGGTTCGGCCAATTCTAGTTTGGACTCGGTCAGACCGGTGTATGGTCCGGCGGGACCTGGCCCAGGACCGGGCCGGTCGGCAGAAATCGAGCGTGGCGCCGGGCTTCCACTGGGCGAGCCTCCAGGCTTCCTGGACGGGTGTCCGGTGTGCACCGGCATATGGGCTTCGGCAAAGAACGGGCCATCCGGCGTGGCAGCCGGCGGCGCCGGGCCTAGTGCCGGGCAGTCCGGCGTGACGGCCGACATGGCCGGGCTAGGTGCCGGCGTCGACATCTTCTTCCTTCGCGCCTACCTCCCTCACGCGTTCATGGAATGTGTTCACGTCCAGCACCATGTCCAGCTGCTTCTCTTCTCCTCGTGCAATGCTTGCTCCATCTTTGTACCTGATCATACACAAGTCAAAAGACTTAGGCAGTATAAAGTTCTCATCGATCAAAGTATCATTCAGGAGTGGATTCACCTATTGTTTAAGTAGCTTCGCACGAGCCCTTGTAATGGGTCCAATCCTAACTTCATTGGACTTGAGCTTCACATCAACATCGTCTTCATCTTGCAATGACGGAGGTAGTAGTTCGGTAGGGATGTCCTCGTCATCTCTCCCCCCCGTCAAAAGGCGTCGACCTCGACGCTCCAAGGTCTTCTCCATCATAGGGTATCAAATCAGCAAGATTGAAAGAATTACTGACACCAAACTCCTCAGTTCGAAGATCTATAGCATATGCAGTATCATTGATCTTGGCAAGAACTTTGTAAGGACCAGCACCACAAGGAAGCAACTTGGACTTCCGTAGCTTGGGAAACCTGTCCTTGCGAAAATGAACCCATACCATATCACCAGGCTTGAACAACATCTCCTTGCGCTTCTTGTTGACTCTTGCAACATTGTTCTTGCCTTTCTTCTCAATGAGCTCTTTAGTCTTCTCATGTATCTTCCATACAAAATCTACCCTGTTTGATGCCTCCATATTGACTCTCTCATGTATGGGTAGAGGCAACAAGTCAAGTGGAGTAATGGGTTTGAAATTATACACCACCTCAAATGGACACAGCTGTGTGGTAGAATGTATCGCCCTGTTGTAAGCAAACTCCACATGCGGCAAACACTCTTCCCACTATCGCAAGTTGTTCTTGATCATGGATCTCAACAGTTGTGACAATGTTCGATTCACCACCTCAGTTTGACCATCGGTTTGGGGATGACAAGTAGTGCTGAAAAGTAGCTTCGTCCCCAGCTTTCCCCAAAGTGTCTTCCAGAAGTAGCTCAGGACCTTGACGTCAAGATCAGAAACAATAGTCTTCGGGACTCCATGTAGACGTACAATCTCCCTGAAAAATAGGTTAGCAATATGCGACGCATCGTCGCTCTTGTGGCAGGCAATAAAGTGCGACATCTTAGAGAATCTATCCACTACCACAAATATAGAATCATGACCTCTCTTAGTACGCGGCAAACCCAACACAAAATCCATACTAATATCTTCCCATGGTGTAGTAGGTGGCGGTAAAAGAGTATATAAACCGTGAGGCTTCAGCTTGGACTTGGATTTGTTGCAAGTAATACAACTCATCACATACCTATCCACGTACCGCCTCATCTTTGGCCAATAAAAATGATCAGCAAGCATGAGTAGCGTCTTCTCACGCCCAAAGTGACCCATCAAACCTCCATCATGTGATTCCTGCAATAAGAGCAAACGCACAGACGATTCTAGAACACATAGTTTGTTAGCTCTAAACAAGAACTCATCATGTATGTGATATTTTTTCCATGCTTTACCAATAGCACACAAGAGATATGGTTCAGCAAAATCATGATCAGTAGCATACAAATCATATAGCACTTCTAATCCAGGAATTTTAACATCAAGTTGAGTTAATAGCATATTTTTCCTAGATAGAGCATCAACAGCAACATTATCTTTTCCCTTCTTATTCTTAATAATGTATGGAAAAGACTCAATGAACTCAACCCACTTAGCAAGACGCCTATGCAAGTTAGATTGAGCTTTCAGATATTTTAAAGCTTCATGATTAGAATGTATGATAAATTTTTCTGGCCACAAATAATGTTGCCAAACCTCAAGAACTCTAATTAAATCATACAATTATTTATCATATATGGGATAGTTCAACTTAGCACCAGAAATTTTCCCAGAAAAATATGTAATTGGGCGACCCTCCTGCATCAACACATCACCAATTTCAATACCACTAGCATCACATTCAATCTCAAATTGCTTATTGATACGTCTCCGACGTATCGATAATTTCTTATGTTCCATGCCACATTATTGATGATATCTACATGTTTTATGCACACTTTATGTCATATTCGTGCATTTTCGGAACTAACCTATTAACAAGATGCCGAAGAGCCAGTTGTTGTTTTCTGCTGTTTTTGGTTTCAGAAATCCTAGTAACGAAATATTCTCGGAATTGGACGAAATCAACGCCCAGGGTCCTATTTTGCCACGAAGCTTCCAGAAGACCGAAGAGGAGTCGAAGTGGGGCCACGAGGGGCCGCCACCATAGGGCGGCGCGGCCCGAGGCCCTGGCCGCGCCGACCTGTGGTGTGGGGCCCTCGTGTGGCCCCCATGCTGCCCTTCCGCCTACTTATAGCCTCCGTCGCGAAACCCCCGATACGAAGAACCACGATACGGAAAACCTTCCGGAGACGCCGCCGCCGCCAATCCCATCTCGGGGGATTACGGAGATCTCCTCCGGCACCCTGCCGGAGAGGGGATTCATCCCCGGAGGACTCTTCACCGCCATGGTCGCCTCCGGAGTGATGAGTGAGTAGTTCACCCCTGGACTATGGGTCCATAGCGGTAGCTAGATGGTTGTCTTCTCCTCATTGTGCTTCATTGTTGGATCTTGTGAGCTGCCTAACATGATCAAGATCATCTATCCGTAATGCTATATGTTGTGTTTGTCGGGATCCGATGGATAGAGAATACCATGTTATGTTAATTATCAAGTTATTACCTATGTGTTGTTTATGATCTTGCATGCTCTCCGTTATTAGTAGAGGCTCTGGCCAAGTTTTTGCTCTTAACTCCAAGAGGGAGTATTTATGCTCGATAGTGGGTTCATGCCTGCATTGATACCTGGGACAGTGACAGAAAGTTCTAAGGTTGTGTTGTGCTGTTGTCACTAGGGATAAAACATTGATGCTATGTCTAAGGATGTAGTTGTTGATTACATTACGCACCATACTTAATGCAATTGTCTGTTGCTTTGCAACTTAATGCTGGAAGGGGTTCGGATGATAACTCTGAAGGTGGACTTTTTAGGCATAGATGCGGTTGGATGGCGGTCTATGTACTTTGTCGTAATGCCCAATTAAATCTCACTATACTTATCATGACATGTATGTGCATTGTTATGCCCTCTCTATTTGTCAATTGCCCGACTGTAATTTGTTCACCCAACATGCTTTTATCTTATGGGAGAGACACCTCTAGTGAGCTGTGGACCCGGTCCATTCTTTTATCTTGAAATACAAATCTGTCTGCAATACTTGTTTTTACTTGTTTTCTCTGCAAACAATCATCTTCCACACAATACGGTTAATCCTTTGTTACGACAAGCCGGTGAGATTGACAACCTCACTTGTTTCGTTGGGGCAAAGTACTTTGGTTGTGTTGTGCGGGTTCCACGTTGGCGCCGGAATCCCTGGTGTTGCGCCGCACTACATCCCGCCGCCATCAACCTTCAACGTGCTTCTTGGCTCCTCCTGGTTCGATAAACCTTGGTTTCTTTACGAGGGAAAACTTGCTGCTTGTGCGCATCATACCTTCCTCTTGGGGTTCCCAACGAACGTGTGAGTTACACGCCATCAAGCTCTTTTTAAGCGCCGTTACCGGGAGATCAAGACACGCTGCAAGGGGAGTCTCCACTTCCCAATCTCTTTACTTTGTTTTTGTCTTGCTTTATTTTATTTACTACTTTGTTTGCTGCATTATATCAAAACACAAAAAAAATTAGTTGCTAGTTTTACTTTATTTACTGTCTTGCACTCTATATCAAAAACACAAAAAAATTAGTTACTTGCATTTACTTTACTTGATTCATCATGTTTCCTTTTAATTTTATCACAAAAAACATACCGGTGGGACAAGGGTCTATAATTGGAAGAGATAATATAGAGGAATTTTTCACCCATGTTAGTATGCATGAAGATCTTAAAGATATACCACTTGCAAAAGCTGTCCCTACTTATGAAGATGCCTCTGTTTGTTTGGTGCGCATGATGGAAGCTAGATTTATTAGTCTCAACCCCATGATACAACACATGTTTCTTACACTTTCTGATATGGAGCGGGGAGAGAAGAGAGATTTTATTTTAAAAGTCTTAGTGCGAGAATTTGAAGATATAGCTATAGAAGCTAGAAAAGTTTTTATTAAGCATAAGAGGCTTGGCTTTTATACCGACTTTAAAAGAACACTTGAAAAAATGGATATGTATAGAATGAAATATACTGATAATGCTAATGATGGTGGGGAGATCAAAGCACCAATACCATGTAAACTCCTAGCTATGAATGATGCACTAGAAAATAACTATGCTTGGCTTGTTCCTGAAAATTTGTTCGATGAGAGTAGCAAGCCCAAGACTAATGAAAAGGGAGACGCTGAAACTTATGTATCCAATATACTATGCATGGTTGAGAAAACTCCAAACCCGCTGTAGATGCACCACCCTTTGATAATACTTGATTTACACTTTACTGCGCCTAGCTGAAAGGCGTTAAAGAAAAGCGCTTATGGGAGACAACCCATGTTTTTACTACAGTATTTTTGTTTTATATTTGAGTCTTGGAAGTTGTTTACTACTGTAGCAACCTCTCCTTATCTTAGTTTTATGTTTTGTTGTGCCAAGTAAAGTCTTTGATAGTAAAGTAAATACTAGATTTGGATTACTGCGCAGAAACAGATTTCCAATTTACGTGAGTGATCCTCAGATACGTACGCAACTTTCATTCAATTTGGGCATTTTCATTTGAGCAAGTCCGGTGCCCTAATAAAATCCATCTTTACGGACTGTTCTGTTTTGACAGATTCTGCCTTTTATTTCGCATTGCCTCTTTTGCTATGTTGGATGAATTTCTTTGATCCATTAATGTCCAGTAGCTTTATGCAATGTCCAGAAGTGTTAAGAATGATTGTGTCACCTCCGAACATGTTAATTTTTATTGTGCACTAACCCTCTAATGAGTTGTTGCGAGTTTGGTGTGGAGGAAGTTTTCAAGGATCAAGAGAGGAGTATGATACAATATGATCAAGGAGAGTGAAAGCTCTAAGTTTGAGGATGCCCCGGTGGTTCACCCCTGCATATTCTAAGAAGACTCAAGCGTCTAAGCTTGGGGATGCCCAAGGCATCCCCTTCTTCATCGACAACATTATCGGGTTCCTCCCCTGAAACTATATTTTTATTCGGCCACATCTTATGTACTTTGCTTGGAGCGTCGGTTTGTTTTTGTTTTTGTTTTGTTTGAATAAAATGGATCCTAGCATTCACTTGTATGGGAGAGAGACACGCTCCATTGTAGCATATGGACAAGTATGTCCTTAGGCTTTACTCATAGTATTCATGGCGAAGTTTCTTCTTCGTTAAATTGTTATATGGTTGGAATTGGAAAATGCTACATGTAGTAACTCTAAAATGTCTTGGATAATTTGATACTTGGCAATTGTTGTGCTCATGTTTAAGCTCTTGCATCATATACTTTGCACCCATTAATGAAGAAACACTTAGAGCTTGCTAATTTGGTTTGCACATTTGGTTTCTCTAGAGTCTAGATAATATCTAGTATTGAGTTTTGAACAACAAGGAAGACGGTGTAGAGTCTTATAATGTTTACAATATGTCTTTTATGTGAGTTTTGCTGCACCGTTCATCCTTGTGTTTGTTTCAAATAACCTTGCTAGCCTAAACCTTGTATCGAGAGGGAATACTTCTCATGCATCCAAAATACTTGAGCCAACCACTATGCCATTTGTGTCCACCATACCTACCTACTACATGGTATTTATCCGCCATTCCAAAGTAAATTGCTTGAGTGCTACCTTTAAAATTCCATCATTCACCTTTGCAATATATAGCTCATGGGACAAATAGCTTAAAAACTATTGTGGTATTGAATATCTACTTATGCACTTTATCTCTTATTAAGTTGCTTGTTGTGCGATAACCATGCTTCGGGGACGCCATCAACTACTCTTTGTTGAATATCATGTGAGTTGCTATGCATGTCCGTCTTGTCCGAAGTAAGAGAGATCTACCACCTTAATGGTTGGAGCATACATATTGTTAGAGAAGAACATTGGGCCGCTAACTAAAGCCATGATTCATGGTGGAAGTTTCAGTTTTGGACATATATCCTCAATCTCATATGAGAATAATAATTGTTGACACATGCTTATGCATTAAAGAGGAGTCCATTATCTGTTGTCCATGTTGTCCCGGTATGGATGTCTAAGTTGAGAATAATCAAAAGCGAGAAATCCAAAATGCGAGCTTTCTCCTTAGACCTTTGTACATGCGGCATGGAGGTACCCCATTGTGACACTTGGTTAAAACATGTGTATTGCGATGATCCGGTAGTCCAAGCTAATTAGGACAAGGTGCGGGCACTATTAGTATACTATGCATGAGACTTGCAACTTGTAAGATATAATTTACATAACTCATATGCTTTATTACTACCGTTGATAAAATTGTTTCATGTTTTCAAAATAAAAGCTCTAGCACAAATATAGCAATCGATGCTTTCCTCTTTGAAGGACCATTCTTTTTACTTTTATGTTGAGTCAGTTCACCTATCTCTCTCCACCTCAAGAAGCAAACACTTGTGTGAGCTGTGCATTGATTCCTACATACTTGCATATTGCACTTGTTATATTACTCTATGTTGACAATTATCTATGAGATATACATGTTACAAGTTGAAAGCAACCGCTGAAACTTAATCTTCCTTTGTGTTGCTTCAATACCTTTACTTTGATTTATTGCTTTATGAGTTAAATCTTATGCAAGACTTATTGATGCTTGTCTTGAAGTACTATTCATGAAAAGTCTTTGCTTTATGATTCACTTGTTTACGCATGTCATTACCATTGTTTTGATCGCTGCATTCATTACATATGTTTACAAATAGTATGATCAAGGCTATGATGGCATGTCACTTCAGAAATTATCTTTGTTATCGTTTTACCTGCTCGGGACGAGCGGAACTAAGCTTGGGGATGCTGATACGTCTCCGATGTATCGATAATTTCTTATGTTCCATGCCACATTATTGATGATATCTACATGTTTTATGCACACTTTATGTCATATTCGTGCATTTTCCGGAACTAACCTATTAACAAGATGCCGAAGAGCCGATTCTGTTGTTTTCTGCTGTTTTTGGTTTCGAAATCCTAGTAACGAAATATTCTCAGAATTGGACGAAATCAACGCCCAGGGTCCTATTTTGCCACGAAGCTTCCGGAAGACCGAAGAGGAGTCGAAGTGGGGCCACGAGGGGCCGCCACCATAGGGCGGCGCGGCCTAGGCCTTGGCCGCGCCGACCTGTGGTGTGGGGCCCTCGTGTGGCCCCCCACGCTGCCCTTCCTCCTACTTATAGCCTCCGTCGCGAAACCCCTGATACGAAGAACCACGATACGGAAAACCTTCTAGAGACGCCGCCGCCGCCAATCCCATCTCGGGGGATTCTGGAGATCTCCTCCGGCACCCTGCCGGAGAGGGGATTCATCTCCCGGAGGACTCTTCACCGCCATGGTCGCCTCCGGAGTGATGAGTGAGTAGTTCACCCCCGTACTATGGGTCCATAGCAGTAGCTAGATGGTTGTCTTCTCCTCATTGTGCTTCATTGTTGGATCTTGTGAGCTGCCTAACATGATCAAGATCATCTATACGTAATGCTATATGTTGTGTTTGTCGGGATCCGATGGATAGAGAATACCATGTTATGTTAATTATCAAGTTATTACCTATGTGTTGTTTATGATCTTGCATGCTCTCCGTTATTAGTAGAGGCTCTGGCCAAGTTTTTGCTCTAAACTCCAAGAGGGAGTATTTATGCTCGATAGTGGGTTCATGCCTGCATTGATACCGGGACGGTGACGAGAAAGTTCTAAGGTTGTGTTGTGTTGTTGCCACTAGGGATAAAACATTGATGCTATGTCTAAGGATGTAGTTGTTGATTACATTACGCACCATACTTAATGCAATTGTCCGTTGCTTTGCAACTTAATATCTGGAAGGGGTTCGGATGATAACCCGAAGGTGGACTTTTAGGCATAGATGCGGTTGGATGGCGGTCTATGTACTTTGTCGTAATGCCCAATTAAATCTCACTATACTTATCATGACATGTATGTGCATTGTTATGCCCTCTCTATTTGTCAATTGCCCGACCGTAATTTGTTCACCCAACATGCTTTTATCTTATGGGAGAGACACCTCTAGTGAACTGTGGACCCCGGTCCATTCTTTTATACTGAAATACAAATCTGCTGCAATACTTGTTTTTACCCGTTTTCTCTGCAAACAATCATCTTCCACACAATACGGTTAATCCTTTGTTACAGCAAGCCGGTGAGATTGACAACCTCACTGTTTCGTTGGGGCAAAGTACTTTGGTTGTGTTGTGCAGGTTCCACGTTGGCGCCGGAATCCCCGGTGTTGCGCCGCACTACATCCCGCCGCCATCAACCTTCAACGTGCTTCTTGGCTCCTCCTGGTTCGATAAACCTTGGTTTCTTTCTGAGGGAAAACTTGCTGCTGTGCGCATCATACCTTCCTCTTGGGGTTCCCAACGAACGTGTGAGTTACACGCCATCACTTATTGAAATCAGGAAGTGCAAGCAACGGTGCAGAAGTTAACAATCGTTTCAGTTCATCAAAAGCATGATCTTGGGCTGCGCCCCACTCAAATACAACACCCTTTTTAGTCAATTCATTCAAGGGTGCAACAATAATACTAAAATTGAGCACAAAACGTCTATAGAAACCAGCAAGACCATGAAAACTTTGTACTTGACTCACATTCATGGGAGTAGGGCAATTTTGAATTTCTTCAATTTTAGATGAATCTACCTCTACTCCATGCTTAGAGACAACATAACCCAGAAATATGACCTTATCTTTGCAGAATGTGCACTTCTCAAGATTACCATAAAGTTAATTATCACGCAACACTTGCAAAACATGTCGAATATGCATAGTATGATCAGATTCATTGCGGCTGTAAATTAATATATCATCAAAGTACACAACCACAAACTTGCCAATAAAATCATGCAAAACATGATTCATCAATCTCATGAAAGTACTAGGTGCATTAGTTAAACCAAAAGGCATCACTAACCAATCATATAAACCAAATTTTGTTTTAAAGACTGTTTTCCATTCATCCCCCTCTTTCATCCTAATTTGATGATAACCACTACGCAAATCAATCATAGAGAAAATAGCAACACCACTCAATTCATCTACCATATCCTCTAAACGGGGAATAGGATGACGATATCGAATAGTAATGTTGTTTATCACTCTACAATCACACACACATGCGCCATGTACCATCTTTCTTAGGAACTAAAATAACAGGAACAACACAAGGACTTAGGCTTATGCGAATATAACCTTTGTCGAGAAGCGCTTGCACTTGTTTCTGTATTTCCTTCGTCTCTTCGGGGTGCGTCCTGTATGGCGCCCTATTGGGCAACGAGGCACCGGGGATCAAATTAATTTGATGCTCAATACCACGCAATGGTGGCAATCCTACGGGCACCTCCTCCGGAAACACATCGTTGAATTCATGCAAAACATGAGAAACACCAAGAGAAATAGGGGTCATGTCGTTAGAAACCAAAACCTCACCCTTGTGCATGAGCACAAGAGGCATGGCTGTATGATCCTCACTAAATTCTCTCATATCCTCTTTGGTGGCTAATAAAACTAAGAAATTCACTCTCTCACTTTTCGTTATATCATTCACGACATTACAATTTTCTCGCCTATCTTTGGGTGCATCTTCCAAGTTTACTTCAGTTTTCTGACGAGATTCATTGACAATTTTCTGTGGTGACATAGGTTGCAAGTTAATTTTCTTACGCTTGAACTCCAAGTGATATGTATTGGTGCAGCCATTGTGTTGCACATAATGGTCATAGAGCCCCAAGAGTAGATGACACACCGTCATAAGAACCACATCAAAATCAATGGAATCTTTCTATGGTCCTATCTCGAAATCAACACGCACCATGTGGTTTACCTTCATCTCACCATTGTCACTCAACCACTGAATATAATATGGATGCGGGTGCGGTAAATACTTCAACTTCATCTTGGCACATAACTCCTTGCTTGCTAAATTGCGACAACTCCCGCCATCAATCATGACCTTGCAAGCTTTATCGGGACCAACTAGTGCCTTTCTTTCAAATAAATTGCAGCGTTGAGTAGATGCACTCCGCTGCATATTGAGAGCATGTTGTGACACAACAATAGTGCGAGCTCCAGAAGGAAAAGCAACTATACCATCATTGTCATATTCATCATCTTCTGGAGCATCCGGATCAGCATCATCTCCCGTCTCATACTCATTGTCCTCATTAATAATCATGACATTGCGGTTAGTACAATCTCTCTTAAAGTGACCCTTGCGACCACATGTATGATACGCCATATCGCGGTTGCGCATTGTAGACATGCTAGAACCACTTCCACTTGCAGCAGGTGCGGGCTTCTTTGTGTTGGACACATTGAAGACCGGCTTGCTAGACGAAGTAGAAAAATCTGCGGGGCGTGAAGATAGCACCGGCGCCATAGCGGGTGGCGCCCAAGACGTGTAACGCCCAACACTAGTAGCATGGCCCTTGATTTGCGCCTCTTCAGCCAACTGTGATTCAGCTTTCTCTTACATGATGTAGTAGCTCATTCATAGTATCATAGCGGTGATGACGAACAATACCCTTGATGGTATATTTCAGACCATGAAGAAAACGCTGCATTTTCATCTCAAGGGACTCACAGACACGGGCACGCTGCATAAGCATCTCCATCTCCATGTAGTAAGCATCAACCGTCATAACACCTTGTCTCAAGAGGGTCAACTTATCATATATTGATCGCAAATAATTAGTGGGAACAAAACGAGTTCGCATAACCTCCATCATGGTGCGCCATGTAATAATGGGCAACTCTCCATATTCTTCGCGGGCACGAGTAATTCCATCCCACCAACGCAATGCATAGCCATCAAATTCTGAGGAAGCAACCTTGATCTTCCTATATTCAGTATAATCATGTGGTCGCCATAACTTCTCAATTTTGAGCTCCCATGTGAGGTATTCTTCAACATCTGGACCTCCTTCAAATATGGGTATTGAGAATTTTGGCTTACCCAGACCATCGTCTTGCGGTTGTGGAGGAACACGACGGGCTCCGACGGGGACAAAACCACGACCGCGGATACCATGTCCAAGATCACGCCCACCACCAGGCTCACGGGCAGCAGGTGCAGCCTCAAAATCACCATGAACACTTTCCTCATCTTCATGTTGCGACTGTTCTTTTTGTTGAGTCAGGTTATCAATAGCTAGATTCAAAGCTTGAAGAGTATGTTGAATATCTGTTACTTGTACTTGGATAGTATTGTCGGTCTCATTAGTAGTGTCAAGCTTCTTGGTAACGGTCTGAATGTCATCATTAAGTTCTTTGCCCTGCTTACGAAACTCACGCCGCACATCGTCACGAAGAGCTTCATACTCCCGCCAAGAAACAAGATCAACTCCAGCCTTTTTCTGTGAAACAACATCAACATCCCTAGAAGACATGATTAGTAGGTTAGTGCACTAAATCAAAAATATGTGGTGGTACTCTCACAACTCACTCAAAACTAATAAGAAAGGTAAATCTTACCGCTCCAGAGTGAATTAGTGTTGCTTACCACTTGGATTGACGAACTAGTGCACGGATGTAACGAAGCGAATATCAAGGATATAAGAACAATCACACGACAAAGCATGATATATGAGGAGCTGTAGGTAGGCTACCTATATGCACCAATAACAAGCTGTAGCGCTGACCGTATAAAACACCCTAAGAAACGTACACAAGGCGATAAATGTGGCAATGCAACTATATGGATGAACAGGCTGCAATGCACTCGAGAGACACTAGCAAAGCTCAACGGAATAGGCACAAGATTGCTCAACTACGGGTGCAGAAAAGTAAACTAGGCCCTCACCTGATTTTACTAGCACGTCACTTTTTTTATTTTATCACACGCAGCAATGTAACTCTTTTTGCTTCTTTTCAAAAAAAAAATTGATTTTTATGACTCTTCTCCTTGTAACATGGCCAACAGAAATTGTAAAGCACCAAAAACCTAATGAGCAGCCTGTCGAGCGGTAAAACTAGTCTCTTTTGGGAAATTTCCTAGTCACGTATATCGATAGGTTGTGTCTACGGTTCAGCTAAAGCAAATTATACGCTATGTGGACTCGGAGCAACAAAAAGTATGACAAACTAACCACGACAGAAAATTGTACCACGGTAGAAAACTGACCAAAACGAAAGAAAACACGAGATTGGATTAAAAGCTAAGCACGAACAGCTACAAAACTCGAAATTGATGCAATCTAAGGCTATGGCAAACCCTAACCCTAATATTTTTGGCTTTTTTCTGGATAGGAAACAACTCACAACTCAACTATGGGGTGGATTGTGGATGGATTACCGAGGAAACGCTGAAATCTGATACCAAGATGATAAGAGGTTGCCCGATCTTCTCAGTAAGCCAGGTGGATGGTGATTAACACGCGATGAACACAGCGGAGATACACGGTGATAAGTGGATGATAACTTGTATGACGCTAACGAGTCTCTCGATCGATCTCTTTCGCTAATGCAACATCTCTCAGCCCTGCAAGATATTCGCAACTCCACACACTTGCGCACGTAGCCGCCGACCACGAAGCGGTAAATTGCAATCTTCTAATCCCCAATGGAACAACAGATTACACAAACTTTCAGTAGCAAAACATCAGATCGATGCGAATTGGTGTATAGAATTCAATAGAGTTGCGTAGCAATCAACTATGAACTAGGGTTTATCTTAAACATGGTCTCAACCTAATTTGGGGGCGTCCTTGGCACTTATATAGGGGTCCAAGACGACCAGGGGTAAACAACTAGGGGTACAAACTGACCTGGAACATGTTCGGCCAATTCTGGTTTGGACTCGGTCAGGCCGGTGTATGGTACGGCGGGACCGGGCCCTGGACCGGGCCGGCCGGTAGAAACCAGTCATAGCGCCGAGCTTCCACCGGGCGAGCCTCCAGGCTTCCTGGATGGGTGTCCGGTGTGCTCCGACATATGGGCCGGCAAAGACCGGGACATCCGGCGTGGCAGCCGGCGGCGGCGGGCCTAGCGCCGGGCCGTTCGGCGTGACGGCTGCAGTGGCCGGGTTGGGTGCCGGCGTAGACATCTTCCTCCTTCGTGCCTGCCTCCCTCTCCTCCCTCGCGCGTCCACGGAATGTCTTCACGTCCAGCACCATGTCCAGCTGCTTCTCTTCTCCTCGTGGGATGCTTGCTCCATCTTCATACCTGATCATACACAAGTCAAAGGACTTAGGCAGTATTAATTTCTCATCAATCAAAGTATCATTCATGAGTGAATTCACATGTTGTTTAAGTAGCTTCACACGTGCCCTTGTAATGGGTCCAATCCTAACTTCATTGGACTTGAGCTTCACAGCAGCATCGTCTTCATCTTGCAATGACGGAGGTAGTAGTTCGGTAGGGATGTCCTCATCACTTGTGTGGCCACAACGACGACATTGGTGGCGACGATGGTCCGTCGAAGGAGACAACACTGTGAAGCAGAATGTTGAGACCATCTCACAGAGCAAGCTGGGGGACCTAGCCCAGTGGGAGGCTCTTGATGTCCAACTATAGGAGTCTGTGTGCGCTGACACATGGTATACCTGCCACGCCCCAAGTAACCCTACCGCCCAATCAGGTGTTGGTGTCAGCGCCAATGCCACCTCCTCAGCTCTAGTGGCAGCACCTCGGCACCAATTTGGCCATGGCCATGGCAGCCGCCAGTCTTCATCAACCTAGCTGACGAGGATTTGGTGCCAATGGCACAAACCCTGGTCAGCTAGGAATTGTTTTATTTTTATTTAAGTTCGTAGTGTTTCATTCGTCCTATATGTGAAATATGTATCACATCTAGAGAAGCTTCTATTTCTGTCTTTCTTCAATATGGCAGCAAATCTAGTAGCAAATCTAGTAGCAAATCTCTGGGGTTATTTATGCCTTTTGGCTCTCGTTTTTTGCCCAATATGGCAGCAAATCTAGAAGCTAGTATATGATAAATTCACAACAGCATAATCAGAAAACTAAGTATAATACATAAGCTGCATACAGCAGCCAAAAGCAGCCAATAACGTTGTTAATGTTCACGACAAACTAAGCTGAAAAATATACAAGACGCACGCAATGTATGGACAACAAGAAGATTAGGATAGGGACCCCAGGATGAATGAATTTGTTCTTCATTCCTCCCCATATATTTCTTCCTCCCTCCATTCGTGCATTACCCCAAGGAAATATTCATTGAACTCCTTCCGTCTGCAGTGTGAGGCCAATACATCCTCCAAACGGTATGGCCTGTGTTCATTTATCATACCGTAGAGTCCTATTCTATCCACACGTAGTGGCCACTCATCCCAGGCCTTTGTATCATGAGAGTACTCTCTGATATAACCCAAATCCGTGTAGTAGATGCTGCCGAGTCGAAGTGTCGGGTACACTCGCGGTGTCGACGGAGATACACCGGATATAATTCACGAAGAAGGCATTACTGCCAATGTTACTGACCGGATGGAGAGAGCGGCTCGAGTGTCCACACGGTACACCAATGGTTTGCCCGCCAAAGCCTCGCCGACCAACAACACAAGCAACGGATCACCATCCGACTTCACAAGGTAGAACTTCTAACGTCCAAGTTACGGAAATGAAATTAGTGTCTCCATCTTGACGGTGCTCGCGCGCTGCTGTAATCGTACATTGGTGCACACTATTCTTCCGATCTCAAAATTGTCCGCAGCCTACGCATACGGTTCACCGTTGAACGGGGTAATGCAACGCAGATAATGGTTCTTGATCGAAAATCTTCCTTCTCCCCAATCTTCATTTATATCCTTAGTTGGAGTGCTCTCATCGACCCAACCAATTTCCGGCGGGTAATGTGCGGCAACGAAGACCATAGTCGGGGATTTGATAACAGCGACTGATTTCAGAAAAACAGATGGCATCTGCGCCTCAAACATAGTGTTCGATTTCTTTGTGAGTGGGTTCAGAAGCCGTATCTTGTGCGGCGGGTTCTTCTGGGCAAGCACGATGACGCCACGGCAAAAGCCGACGAAGTAGTATCTAAAATATATTGATGAAGATAACATTCAGCACTAAGATGTTTAAGATTGAAAATAAAAAGGTAGATATGGAGGAATTTGAACCTTGTATGAACTTCCAATAGATCTATGGTGACGTAGCGTGATGTGCCGAGTTGGAGGAAGGTGAACTCAGCGACGCGTGGAAGGGCGTGGTCTAGCATGATCCATTCGTCCAGGTGCACGTCGGGCTCAGGCAAACCTGAGCGCCAGTTTCTACAGACTTGCCTCATAGCAGAGTAGGTGTCGGCGTACTCCTCGTTCGCCAGTAAGCATTCGCCGATCTTGTAAAGTGGTCCATCAGCCGAGAGAGAGGCCCAGTTCACGGAGGTGCCGCGCTTGGATGCGCCGCCCTCGGAGGCGACGCGCTCGGCGGCGACGGGCTCGGCGGCGAGGGCTCGGAGGCGACGGGCTCGGAGGCGACGGCCGCCGGTGCATTCTTCTTCTCCATCGCCGGCAGGGTAGCGTGTGTACGGCGGTTGGGGTTTTTTCGATTTGGAGACGTTGATGGGACGTGAGAGGGGTGGTTTCGTGCGTGAGCGAGAATGAGACGACTGTGTGCAGAGGGAGGGAGGGGCTTACGCGTCCTAAATGCGACCCGCGTCCTACGCGTCCACTATTTGCACGTCTGCACCGTGACACGTGTCAACAATGGCACGTCTTCCACTTCTGCACCGCAACACGCGTCCTCGGGTCTAACCCTGGAAATTTAGATATACTCAGGTATACCCTCGAGTCATATACTAGCATTTTTTGTGTGCTCAGTTTTCCCCTTGAGTGCTAATACTGGCTAGTGCAATATACTCAGTTTTACCCTCAAGTGGCTGGTCAACAGAGAGTCAACAAATGGGATTAACTAGTTAAATGAGTTATTTAATGTGCAAAAAATTCTGAAAAAGAGTGGCACTTACTCATTGAGTGTTTACCACAAATTGCCACTTCTCAAATCATAGATAAATCATAGATAAATCAAGTTTCACCACAAATTGCCACTTCTCAAATCACCTAGTAGCTATGAAGGTGCATGGTTTTCCATAATAAGCCCTACCCAAAACAGCTTTCCCCGAAACATACTTTGTCTGAATGAGGCCATAATTTTCACACTCATGTAGATTTGTATTGCAAATAGTTTGAGGTAGGCCAAGATGGGTTTCATTGTACAAAACACGCATTTTCCATTTTTTAAATCTCATATTTGAATCCCTTAGTCTGTTTAATTACTACTCACTTGCCCTTGGTTTCTTAATACTACTCAGTTTTGCCCTCTCCCTTCACAAACTCTCACAGACGCCCAACATTGCCCTGATTGGTCTAGCCCATGTCACGCGGATCGTGCCCGCCGACCGTTGATCGTATGATCTAACGGGCAGGATAACCCCTATCTCTCTCTGGTCGGGGCCACCACCCTCTCTCTCTCTGTCGTCGGTTAGCTTCACGCAAAGTTTGGTTTTCTGCATTATTTTTCACGAGCTAAATTATAAACTCTTTTTAGGCATTACTTTTCACGCAAAAAATGATAAACCATCACCGATTTTTTGTAGCCATTACTTTTCACGCAAAAAAAGATACACCATCACCCATTTCTTGTACCCATTACTTTTCACACAAAAAACGATAAATCATCACCGATTTTGTTGTAGCCATTACTTTTCACGCAAAAAATGATACACCATCACCCATTTCTTGTAGCCATTACTTTTCACGCAAAAAACGATAAACCATCACCGATTTTGTTGTAGCCATTACTTTTCACGCAAAAAATGATACACCATCACCTATTTCTTGTAGCCATTACTTTTCACGCAAAAAACGATAAACCATCACCGATTTTGTTGTAGCCATTACTTTTCACGCAAAAAATGATACACCATCACCCATTTCTTGTAGCCATTACTTTTCACGCAAAAAACGATAAACCATCACCGATTTTGTTGTAGCCATTACTTTTCACGCAAAAAATGATACACCATCACCTATTTCTTGTAGCCATTACTTTTCACGCAAAAAATGATAAACCATCACCGATTTTGTTGTAGCCATTACTTTTCACGCAAAAAACGATACACCATCACCCATTTCTTGTAGCCATTACTTTTCACGCAAAAAATGATAAATAATCAACGATTTGTTGAAGCCATTACGGTAAATGATAAACTATCACGAATTACCATTTCTTTTAGGCATTACTTTTCACGGTAAAATGATAAACTATATCACGAAGTTCCATTTCCGCAAGATAGTCCGCATTACTTTTTTGTTGAGATATATACCCCCACAACGGTCGTCTCCTCCTTAATTTATTGTGTAAACCCCCACAACGGTCATCTCCTCCTTAATTTATTATGTAAACCCCCACCAACGTTCACCTCCTCCTTATTTTATTGTTTAAACCCCTACAACGGTCATCTCTCCCTTATAAACACCCTCACGGCCATCCCTTGTGTCAATAGGTTCTGCCTCTCTCTTCTTCGTTCACATACACTTGATCCATTGCCATGGCTTCCACGTCTCGGACGCGGACCGGAAGGGGAAGGGGAAGTGGATCATCATCATTGCCACCACCACCGTCAACACTGCCATTGATCATAGAGGAGTTCTTCATCGTCGTCTATGAAGACCCTTTGGTCAAGAAGGTACGTACGCGTTCCCACATATATGATGCATGTGATTAATTATGGGCATGTTCTAAAAAACCTTTAATTTCAAACGATCGGCGCTCGATCTCTTTGCAGGAACTCCCAAAAAAAATTGTGGACTATCTTGATGGCCAGGAGCCATCTAAGGTGTATCTGCGAGCAGCTGACTGCGGTCCTCGTCTCTGGACCGTGGAGGTCCTATTTGACGGACAAGGCCGGATGTACCTCGACAAGGGCTGGGAGAAATTCGCCATCGCGCACGGTGTGGATTTCGGCTGCTACGTACACTTCAAATATGAAGGCGATGATGTGCTCATAGTAAGGTGTTCGACGGAACAATGTGCAGGAGGTACTACTACTCAGACGACGAAGATACTGACGATGAAAGCGACGACGACGTGAAGCCATGCATCCATCCCCTTTAGATAAGGGGATTATGACCAAGAATATATATGTAGCTTCATATGCATCGATTTAGAGATCTAGCTATTTTCTATATATTATGCATGTAAAAAATAATATCGCATTTCCACTATTATTCGAGCACCACATCCTCCAAACGATGCCGATGCCGATGCCGATATCGGCATGGTCAGAACGGCTATGCTTGCCGCCACTGCTAGGTCAACGTCGGGATGCACAATGTTTAGGATAAGAGTCACTTTTGCGAAAATAGTCACCTGCCACAGCGGTCATTGGCTGCGGAGGCCCCACAGAGCGGCAATATAATTTTCTATAAATAAATAGACGACCCACTGGTCATTGGCTGCGGCAGCCCCATAGAGCGGCCCCATTTGTCATTGGCAGTACCGCGTATACAATCAGGAGATAAAACGGCCCACGCGTCAGCGGTAGATGGATGGCTACCCGTCAGCACGAGACGGTCAGAGAGGAACTGACCTGACGGTAACGGTAAGGCCTCTGACCTGACGGCAACCCGCGTCTTCGAGGGGTTTCAAACTAGAGGGAGGGGAAAGCTGAGGAAAAACTAACGAGCTGAGGAAAACTGAGTACAACTAACGAAGCAGCGCACGAAAATAGAAATCCTTTTTTAAATGGCAAGAGAACTGGAGCTTGGGAGGCGGAAGTATTTTTCGCGGCCTAGGATATGTTGCGTTGTTTCTTCGCGGCGATAGCCGTAGGTCAAGCGGGCAACTTTGTCCTTGTGGTTGTGGTTGAATGGAGGAGAGGAAGTGGTGGCCGGCGCAGCGTCGCCCGTAATTTCGCAAGTACACCAGTCCCGTCTTGAAGGGCACATCACAGCAGTGGCGACGACCTAGAGACGTGTCGGTCCTTGACATATCAAATCACTAGGTGCAGGAGCCCAGGGTGCGACTTGTGACAGCTGACAAATGTTGGAGCCCAAGATCGGCAACCAGGAGGTGCAGTGCAGTGGAGAGAGGAAATGCAAATGAATCCTTTCTCCCGCGGGAAAAAAACAGACCCCACGTACTGTACTGTATCAACCAAAATATTCCCGTTCCCTCCCTAGCTACTGTGGTACTGTAGGAGTAGTATGATAGCATAGGGATGTTCTGGAATATTCCTGGTATACCTATATACTTATACCACGCGTATTTGTACGTTATACGCGTAATTCTGTACCCCCGCCGTCATTTTTCTCTGCACGTATTTTGGCATGACAAAGTCTTATTGGTGTGCCTCTCCTCTGTTTACCACTTACTAGAAGGTATCATAGCATGCTGAAGTCTTTCATATGCTACTTCAGATAAACAATACATATTTAGTAGACTTCTTTTTACAACAGAAATCATCTGTGCTTAATTTAAGAAGAGGCAAAATGATCAGCACACATTCTTTGTTTTCATTCTGATTTAAAAAAGGAACAACAAATATCCTTCAAAAAACCCTTACCTATTCAGGAACACTACATCACAACACTAGAATCCCAACAGATACCATCGGTTCACACAATAAAACATTCACACTTGTGCTGGTAATACTATCAGTTTCTATAGCCCAACATGTCTTTCTCAACACATCATCTTTTCACGGAAATTCAATTCGGCTCCCGGGTGCGTATGCTCTCTACACCAAAAAAATATATTTCGAGTCATTGAAAAATTTTGAAAAAAAATTCTACACGTACATCTCCATAATATATGTGCATTCGTCAAGTTTCACGAAAAATCGATATTTTTTGTGGTCTATGTAAAAAAGAGAAAATTTATCTTGTAAAAAGCATTATTTTTAGCACTGAGTTTTGCGCGAAAATGCCAAACGGAACCTGGGTACGCGCGCACCCAGTTATGAAAAATTCAAAAAAATGCTATTTAAAAGTTTGAAAAAATGTGAAGTAAAATTTTGCATGTTCATATTATGTTGATACCTACCTGTGTGCGTTTTCACGAAGAAATACCATTGTATGTGGCCTACACAAAAATGACAAAATGCAATTTTCGGATCCTGTGGATAGTACAAATTCCTATTCACTATTGTCATCAGGGCATTTTGTCATTTTTGTGTAGGCCACATACAATGATATTTTTTCGTGAAAACACACACGAGTAAGTATCAACATAATATGTACATGCAAAATTTTACTTCACATTTTTTTAAAACTTTTAAATATCGTTTCTTCATGTTTTGGAAAACTGGGTACGCGCGTACCCAGTTTTCCAAAAAATGAAAAAATGATATTTAAAAGTTTTACAAAAATGTGAAGTAAAATTTTGCATGTACATATTATGTTGATACTTACTCGTGTGCGTTTTCACGAAGAAATACCATTGTATATGGCCTACACAAAAATGACAAAATGCAATTTTCGGATCTTGTGAATATTACAAATTCCTATTCACTATTGTCATTAGGGCATTTTGTCATTTTTGTGTAGGCCACATACAATGATATTTTTTCGTGAAAACGCACACGGGTAGGTATCAACATAATATGAACATGCAAAATTTTACTTCACATTTTTTTGAAACTTTTAAATAACATTTTTTTGAATTTTTCATAACTGGGTGCGCGCGTACCAAGGTTCCGTTTGGCATTTTCGCTGAGTTTTGTCTTTTTTACACACGTCACATGACAAGTCCATTTTTTATGAAACAACTTTGTAAGCGTGTAGCACGTGAAGATGTACATGCGAATTTTTCGTTTCAATTTTTAAAAAATTCAAAATATGTGTAAAATGAATTTCGAAATAGAGGGAGCATATGCTCCCATGTTCCAAAACACCACTCCCATCTTTTCATCCCTTTTAAAATAGACTTTTGCTCCGTTTCGAATAAATTTAATTAGCCAAACTAATACAAAGTAATGAGGGAAATGTCAAGATCAAAGATTAAAAAAAAACGAAAATCAAACTTGCCACTAGAGCACTGCCAAGGGATACCGAGACTCCACGACGACGCCCCCCAAGAGGGTAACAATGTAGCGCGTTGCTGTTGTCGAGACCAGCGGTCGAGGGTTTTCACGCGGACCTCTCCTGTAACGAAGGTACCCACAACAGCCTCCCAAGATAGTTACATACTTGAATACTTGTAGGCATCATCGTCAATGTCGCTGAAGCGCCGAGGTTTCACGTCAAAAAACTTCCACGCCACACACAATATGTCAGATTGTCCACTGCCCCGAGCCAGGTTTCCTAAACGTGATCTAGGAGTTGTCTTTGCTGAACCGCCGCAAACACCAGCATCCCCCACCTCCCGATCCTCACCACCCCACATGGATAGGGAGAAAGACCCACCACCGCCACGCCGCTCGTCGTAGAGACGCCCCCGTGATCCACCTTATGGGGTCACCGCCCCAACATCCATGAACTCTAACACCGAAAGATCAACAACAATGCATTGCGAGACCAACGTGTCGAACCATGTTGGTTGGGGACAAATCGAAGCCCGCGTGGGCGGTAGCCGCAGCCGATAGGAGAAGATCCACCATCCTCCACAACCAAAGGCGGTTAACGGCAAGACACTGCAGGGATAGCCCGTGGGTCCCAAATCAGGGCTAAGTATCCCTGCCGGTGTAGCATTGCCTTTCCCGCCGAGAATGCACCGCCATGCCCCACCTCCCACCGAACTGGGCTGAGCTTGCCGCCCCGGCAACCCTTATGGTAGACACCACCGCTGACGTGTGATACGTTGTAAACGTATCTATAATTTTTGATGCTCAATGCTTGTTTTACACCAATTTCTATATATTTTGTCTACACTTCGTGGCACTTTTTTGCATTTTCCGGAACTAACCTATTGAAAAGGTGCCATAGTGTCAGTTCATGTTTTTTGCCGTTTTTGTATTTCAGAAAAGTTGTACAGGAAATATTCTCGAAATTTGACGAAACAAAAGCCGAAGATCTTATTTTTCCGTAATGAAGACGAAGTCCAGAGGGGGGACGGAGAGGCGCTACAGGGCGGCCACACCACCCCATGGCGCGGCCAAGGGTGGGCACGTGCCATGGCATGGTGTGGGCCACCCAGGCAGCCACTGACCTTGCCCTTCCGCCTATAAATTCCCTTCGATGCTAAAACCCTGAAACATCCAGCCTCCGTCCACGAAAAGTTCCGTCGCCGCCACCATCGTCCAGACAAGTTTCGGGGGTCAGAAGTTCCTGTTCCGGCACCCTGCCGGGACGGGGATTGACCCCCGGGGCCATCTCCGTCGACTCCACCGCCTCCACTTCGACTCCATGATGGTTTGTGAGTAGTTTCCCCCTGGACTACGGGTTCTCGACTGTAGCTAGTTGGTACTCTCTCTCCCATGTACTTCAATACAATGATCTCATGAGCTACCTTACATGATTGAGATCCATATGATGTAATCGGTGTTATGTTTGTTGGGATCCAATAAATTGTGGAATTATGATCAGATTGTTCATCATATTATCATACTGTTGTTATTTAAGATCTTACATGCTCTCCGGTATTTTTAGTTACCTTGATCAAGTAGTTGCATGTATCTACAAGAGGGAGTATTTATGCTCGATAGTAGGTTCGTGCCTCTAGTTTTATGACAGAGTGACAATAATTTCTAAGATTGTAGATGTGATGCTGCTACTAGGTAGAAAACAACAATGTTTTGTCTAACGATAATTCTATTGTTTACTTTACACACATTGTTTAATGTGATAATCTGTTGCTTGCAACTTAATACTGAAAGGGGTTCGGACGATAACCTGAAGCTGGATTATTAGTCATAGATGCAGTTGAATTACGGTCTATGTATTTTGTTGTAATGCCCAATTAAATATTACCGTAAACTTTATCTTATCGTAGCATGCATTGTCATGCCTCACAATTATCAATTGCCCAACTGTAATTTGTTCACCCAACACATGTTATTTGGAGAGTTAGCACTAGTGTAAATAGTTGGGAACCCCAGTCTTTCTGTCATCATTATTGCTCTACAGTCAACTAAGCACTAGAATATTTTCCGGTGCCATCTCCTATGTGTTACTGGTACTGCTGTTGTGTTATTATTGTCATTGCTCTCATATTACTGCTGCTTTCACATCACCCATGTTACTAGTGTTTTTCCAGGTGCAGCTGAATTGAGAACTCCGCTGTTAAGGCTTATAAGTATTCTTCGTCTCCCCTTGTGTCGAATCAATAAATTTGGGTTACTTCCCTCGAAGACTATTGCGATCACCTATACTTGTGGGTCATCAACGTGTCGCACGCTGCCAGCCGCACCCATCTGGACTGAATCTCCGCCGCCACCAACACGCACTGCCGCTAGGCCGTGGGGGCCCGGTTTCCACTCCTAGTGCGCACGTTAAGATGAGTCCACCAGCGCCGCACAGGAGTTGCCTGGCGGCCCACGCCAACGACGACAGATGGGAGAAGGTTGTGGAGGGAGGCCGACCGCCGAACACGAAGGAAATGCTCCCGCCCCCCTCTCGTTATGTAGGAGTTGAGTGGTGTGTTTTGCATGGGTTGTTTTCTAATGCATGGTGGAAGAAATTAACCATGCTTCTAGGTATTAATACTATTTGTAAACTATAATACTCCCTCCCTTTCACAAAAGTTGTCTTAGATTTATCAAAATTTAGATGTATGTAGAAGTTTGTTGATATGTCCAAATTTAGACAATTATCACAAAAGTTTGGTATAGAACAGATGGAGTACATTTCTCCTTAAATCACGCAAATTACATGGAAAAAACACAACAAACCCAGCATTTTTTTTAAGAAATCTATATGAAAGGAAAATGACATAGGAATCCAAGTTCCTTCTTTTTAACTGTCTCGATTATAGGAATAGAAGAATCATAGTAGAAAAGTTTGTCAGCTAGCTACCTTAATTTTTGACTGACCTTTCTTAATTGACATGATAATTAGAGCATCATATGTTTCTAAACAAACTCTCTATTGCCGATGTGGACGCATTGGCTTCCCTTGGCGCCAGCGCTGCAGCATATGATATCTCTTGCCTCTAGAGTCTCGAGTCTAGACCAAGCAGCTAGGCACCATAAATCTTAGCGCCGCAGAGATTTCACTTGCTTCGGCAGAGTGGAGACAGAGATATCTTCTCCCTCTTGACGGGTCTTGTACTACTCAAGTACTCCGGTATAGCAAGTAGATTCGTCAGGTAGACAGCCAAGGCAGGTCGACGTGACGGAACATGTCAAAGCGATGTGACACTCGCGCATCATGTACCCTGTAGGCGCATACATGGCGACTACAGTAATATTTGCCTAGCTACGTAATGTTTCGGTCATGACAAGAAAGCTGTCTTTTCAGTCGAGACATTTGGCATAGCAATGTTTTTATCTTCAGTTCTTTCTTCTCACGAACTCTGAAAAATTCATGGGCAAGCAATGCAAGAGATTTTTGTCTTGGCTACCACCAGCCCGATGAAGCAAAGCGGTAAAAGTTTGATCTGCTGCTGCTCCTCCACCGTCTCCCTGATCACCAAGGAGCTGGCTCTTTTTATCGTTGGTGTCCATCATGCTATATTTGCTGTTGTATCGCAAGTGTTTTGCAAGTTTTAACAAAACTGACCAATGAGACTGTGGCCACATTTATGACAAGATTATTCTTCCTAGTAAGTACTATGACAAGTAATTCGCAAAAAAAAAGTACTATGACAAGTTTTGTACATATTGTACCCGGAAAAAAAAAATTGTACATATCGGCAAAATGTGACGCTTCTTCTTTACATCTCTAATTCTAGACATAGACTGGCAATATGAAGATTCTTCTTTATATCAATGAAAATCGCATGAGAAACTCAAGTCACACAATCTTTTGCTTTTCTACAAACTCGAAGTAGCGATCGGGCAAGATCTGCATACCCACAGTAATACTAGGAAGCAAATAAATAAATGCGTATCCAAGCCAGGATCCTGCGACGTAAAGCGGTCGGCACGCACCGCGCGACACGCTTGGTCCTTCCCGAGGTTGCCCTCGCTCTCGCCACCCAACAGCATACTCCCTCCACCGGCCGATGCTACGGCTGTGCCGTGAAGCGCCAGATGCATGGCATGGCAGCATGGCCACAGTCCAGCAGCTTTGTGCGTAGCAGTATTGTTCAGCCCGCGATGGCAGTGAACATTTCGAACCAGCCACTCCTTTTATTTGGGGTTGATTGTTTCCCACACGTAATTCTGTAGCCACGCTTGTAGATCGTCACGCTTCAGTATACTCAGTGTGTGCCCGGTTTTAAATATTGGTAGTTTCAAGTTCTAAGAAATTACATTTTTTTATGCGAATATCGTATAAATTCCAAGGCAAGATCACTAGTTCACACACAAATGCGTTTTCCTTTTAAAAAAAATACTGTGCTATTAAAAAAGGCCTTGGTTGTTCAGGAAGTTCTTAACAATGTTAAAAAAAAAACCAAGGACTGCACGATGAAGATATCACACAATGCTGAGATATCACATACATTAGAGTAGGCGATCTCTGTCCAAAAAAATAATCAAATGCACAAAATAAACAAATTAATGGGAAAAAGTACTCGCTTTTACATATTATATTACCATTCCCATGAATGTAACGATCCATGATGATGGACCCTTGAGGATAAGAAAACCTACAAAAATACATGCTTAGGTCCATTGGAATATATACTAATAACATAGGGCAATAGAAGGTTTCATAAAATTTTGCAAAGGGGGTTTCTCACGGTTTTGCTTGTATTGTGTGTGTTTAACACACTATTAACCCACTATTCTATTTTTGGATAATGTGCATTATATCACGTCATAATGGAAAATGGACCTGCAATTACTGAAGAAAATCGCGTCAGGTGCATGGCAAAGTTGACTACGCTCGGAAAGGCGGTTCCAGGGGCTTTAACGGGCACCGGTACGGGCAAGCCGTCCGCCCTTACCGTGTGCCGCTGCGTTTCCGAGGTCAAACTCTATAAAAGTCGTGAAGAGACCGATGCCAAAAGGAGAGCCATTCATCGCCAAACAGAGCCATCATCCACCAGATCCATCTAGAACACTAAAGGAGATCCATCCCCATAGTTCATCAATTCCATCCTCCATCTCCTCCATAGCCATAGCCATCACCATTGTAATAGAGATCTCCTTGAGAATTGGCGACCATTGTAAGAATATTGTGATTTTAATCTAAATATTTTGCATAATAATTTCTATGTTTGATCTTGATCTTGATATTATGTGTGAGTAGTCCTCACGGGCTGCAGGTTGGGGTGAATCCTCACATCAACTATGTGCATCTAACCTTATGTTTATGTGTAAGGATTTAACAGGAGTTTTGCGATATTGTATCCTTGTCTCTTTGCCTCGTCTTTGATAATCTGCAGGTACCCATGTCATTAGAGAGGATCAAGGAAAGAGGTGAGATGAGTGGAGAACGGCGTGTACGCGCGAAACCTTAGTGACAGAAAGGGGAAAATACCGGTACATGTTTAGTGGTTCATTCGGGATCATATCACAATCATCTAGCTTAAGGCTTTGGTCTGTAGTTACTTAATAACTATTGTTGCTTGCGGCTGTGAGGACAATGATTGGACCATTAGGCTCTTGTCACCTCTGGCTTTAGGGACAAGGGTATCTACGGATGTGCTACCCACAATCTCTTATTTATATTTTATATGTTACACATATGAGCTTTATTTATATATGTATGCATAGCTGCGCGTGGAATCTTAACCCTGTCCTATTTCCATTATTGAACACAACCCCCTCAAAATTAAACTAGATATGTCCGGTAAACCGAAAATAAGATACAGTAGCAAAGTCTTGTAGATGTTTCCTTTATTACACCATTTAGCAGTGCTTCCCAAGGTTCGATTAAACCTAGGTCTTCTAGCGAAAAAGCTTACCATACTACAATCCGTAATCCGGATCGGAGGTATCAGGTAGATTTGCCTCAACCTGCGCATCATAATGCAAACGTCCATCCTCGATATAGAATAGACCATTAGGCAAAGGGGCAGCGATCAAGTGATCACCTCCCGGTATGTTGAAGTAGTATGCACCATTAATATTTCTAACCATACCACATGCATTTAGAGTAGCAAAATCAAGGCGATGAGGACCTTCCAAAGCTTGTAAATTACTTACATTAATGTGAAGTGCTCGTGCGAGGATGGTGATAACTCCCCCTCCGCATATGGGGCCCCGAGCTTCAAGTGCTTGGTGCTTCAAATACATCACGAGAAGAACATCCAAATGTGGCGCTAAGTTGCAGTTTGGGAAAACAGCCTTTGTAAGGACCATCATGTCATCTTCATTAACTCTCGTGAAATCACCACGTGTGTGCAAGGTGTTAGCAATAACATAGTATAAATAGCGAATAGCAGGACACTCAATATTATTCCATTGAGGAAGTGTATCATGTACTTTCATTATACTAAAATAATTCAAAGGCGAGGGATTCAAAATGAAACAAGTAGTGCGATTGGCGGTTGTGCTGTTGTCAAAACCAACATGGTGGAACCACTCATCCAGAGTCAAGTCATACTCACGGTTCATCAAACGGAAAGATATCCGATCGACCCTAGGTTGTTCTTCCTCCGAGGCGTGGAACCTTCCCACCATGTGCGTCAAGGTGCTAAGGAACTCGAGTGTCAAGCGGCGATAGGTGGTGGCCTCCTAAAAAACAAAGTGAAGCAAACCAAAATTGTTTCAAATATAGTTGAAATCATGACGTAGGCCTAGTTGGTTCAAAATATGGGGACACACCCATTTGGTAGACTTGATCTCGTGGTTACTGAGGTGGTTTAAGCAGTTGAGCTTATAGGGCTCATCAAACTCAATGCCAAATGTCACAGAGGTGTTCTCAACCGGTGGTGCGGCTTTTGCAGCCATGGCGTGTGCGGATCCTCGTGTTCATCTAAAAATTAACACTAATTAACTATCTTCAATAACTAAAACGTTAGCTAAACAAAATTTTGATCTGATAGAAATAAGCATGGAATGATCCTCTACACATACTACAAAATAATCTCCTCATGTTTCGAAGTTTAGCATGCTCATTAAGATGACTAAGTTCATAATAAGACCTAAGTCTAGATTGATAATAGCATAGGACATTGATTTGCTGAAATTAAGTTGGGGATCGGAGGAGAAATGTACCTTGGATCGACTGAGTGCGAGGAATCGAATAAAAAACGAACAGAACGGAAGATCCAATGGGGTTGGTTTTGAGTTGGGAGGAAGAAGCTAGAGAATATGAGTGTTTTAGGTTTAGGTTTACCTCTTTCCTAGGCTTAAATCGTGAATTGGAGCTTGGTACGGGTGGACGATACAGGCACAGCCTGCCCTTACTGGGCAGCACTACAACAGGATCGGGGTCAATCTGTGGCGGCACGCTCGATACGGCCCGTGCGGTACATGCATATTACCCCATACGGGCGGTCGCTATTATGTCTGTATCTTTTTCTGGAAATTTGCAACTTTTGTCGAGTTTGGTATGGGCGGGCGGTACGACCGGGTTCCCCAGTACGGCTGGTTGTTGTTTCGTCTGTACTCTTCGACATGAAATTTCTAATTTCCATCTCCTGGCCGTGAGGTGTTACGGGCGCGTGGTACGGGCGCGTCTCACCGTACCAGTGGTCGCTATTCTCATTGTAACCTGCAAAACTAAATATTTCTTTTACATGTTTTGCACACGTTTTTGCACATCAACATTACCTCAAAAATGACTAACGAAGAACAACAATATATAATATTGAAAAACTCCCATATGTTAGTATATCAAATCAAAAGGTATGGATACCTATTTCTTATCCTCTTTTCCAAAGGATCTCATGAACACTATTTATTAAAAAACAAAAACTAAACTAAACTAAAACAAGAGCGAGTAAAAGAAAACTTTATTACACATGGGTTTCCTCCCATGAAGCGCTTCTAGTTAAGGTCAATTAGATTGACCCATATGGTGATCATTTTGGTTTTGGAAGTGGAACACCTAGTCCAAAGTAATTAGCCTTTAAAGTAATGACCCCATATTCACCATACTTGGCCTTTTTCTTTCTAGGGAAGTAAACTACAAATGGTTCTTTGGATGGTAGTCCAATTCTCACAATCCCTTCATGCAAATTGATTAGAGTTTTAATAAGTTCTAATAAGTGGCCTCCCTAAGATTATAGGAGCTGTAGGATCTTCAAGCATGTCCACAATAACAAGATAAATAAGAGCAGGGCATTCTTTAATTTCTACCACAATATTTTCTTTAATTCCTACAACTTGTTTATAAGTTGAATCCGTTAAGTGAAGTCTTAGCTTAGTTGTTTCAAACGGCCCTAAGTTCAATTTATCAAATAGGATCTTTGGAATAGTCGAGACGCTTGCACCAAGATCACAAAGTGAAGCAATCTCATTCACTCCAATATAAATTTTAATAGTGGTCTCAAATATATCATCAAGCTTAGCTGGGAATTTTTCAGCTAGCTTCTTATGTTTTTGTTCTAACTCACGTACTTTTCATTCTACCTCATGAACAAATTACCAGTACATAGTACCATTACCTTCTTCAATACCGGGATTCTTGACAATTATCATCTTCACGAGATCTTTGATGGTTCTTATCGTAACACCGACTTCACACTATTAGGGAACCCCAACATGAAGGTATGATGAGCACAATAGCAAGTTTTCCTCAGTAAGAAACCAAGGTTTAATCGACTAGTATGAGAAATGCGTGACTTTTGAAGGTGTTGCTGGCTGACTAGTGGCAGGGCACACTACCAGCATCAGCAACAACGTGAAACCTGCACACAACACAACCAAAGTACTTTGCCCCAACTTACAGTGAGGTTGTCAATCTTACCGGTTTGCTGAACACAAATGATTAGACGTATCGAGTGGAAAGAGATGTTTGCAGAAAGTAAACAAAACATGATTGCAGTTGAATTTATCAGTAAAGGAAATAGGACCGGGGTCCACAGTTCACTAGAGGTGTCTCTCCATAAAGAAATAGCATGTTGGGTGAACAAATTACAGCTGGGCAATTGATAGAATATCGACAAATACTGACAAGATAATTACTATGAGATTTGATATGGGCATTACAACATAATTCATAAACCGTAATCCAACTGCGTCTATGACTAATAATCCACCTTCAGGTTAGCGTCCGCACCCCTTTCAGTATTAAGTTGCAATCAACAGACTATCGCATTAAGCAATGTGTGTATAGTAAACAATAGAATTACCCTTCGATAAAACATTGTTGTTTTCGCCCTAGTAGGAACGCCACATCTACAATCTTAGAAGTTAAACGTCACTCCCCCAGAAAACTAGAGGCATGAACCTACTATCGAGCATAAATACCCCTCTTGGAGTCACAAGTGTCCACTTGGCCAGAGTTTCTACTAGCAACGGAGAGCATGCAAGATCATAAATAACATATGACATGAATATATAATCAATCTCAACATAGTATACAATATTAATTGGATCCCAGCAAACCAAACATATAGGATTACATAAAGATGATCTCTATCATGTAGGAAAGCTCACTAGATCTATACATGAAGCACAAAGTGGAGAAGACAACCATCTAGATACTGCTATTGACCCATAGTCCAGGGATGAAATACTCATGTATCACTTCGGAGGTGGGCAAGGCGATGTAGATGCCTCCACCGATGATTTCCCCCTCCGGCAGGGTGCCGGGAAGAGCTTCAGAACCCCCCGAGATGGGTTCTGCGATGGTGGCCGCGACGAAACTTTTCGTGGATGGATGCTTGATACGTCCATTTTTCATCACTATTTTATATCATAATTTACTGTTATTCATTGATATATTTCATATTTAGGATTGGGCCACTTGCTGCAATTATTATTCTCGCACTTCACTTACTTGTATTTTATTTATCTGCTATATCAAAACCTCCTGAAAACTTGTCTGTGAGCATTTATAGTGAATCCTTCATCGAAACTTCTTGTCAACACCTTCTGCTCCTCGTTGGGTTCGACACTCTTATTTATCGAAAGTACTACGATGCACCTCCTATACTTGTGGGACATCAATACTATTTTCTGGCGCCGTTGCCGGGGAGTGAAGCGCTATTGGTAAGTGGAATTGGTAAGGAAAACTTTTACTGTACGTGCTGTTTTTATTTCTGCCTGCTGCTATAATTCATTATGGAGAGATCTTCTCTTTAATTCCTATTTGGGAAATCTACTACTACTGCAAAGGTAGTGGATGAGGCGCCAGGTGAGAAAGTGATTGATACGTCTCCGACGTATCGATAATTTCTTATGTTCCATGCTACATTATTGATGATATCTACATGTTTTATACACATTATATGTCGTTATTATGCATTTTACGGCACTAACCTATTAACAAGATGCCGAAGAGCCGATTCTTTGTTTTCGCTGTTTTTGGTTTCAGAAATCCCACAAAGGAAATATTCTCGGAATTGGACGAAATCAACGCCCGGGGTCCTATTTTTGCACGAAGCTTCCGGAAGACCGAGGGGAAAGGAAGTGGGGCCACGAGGCGCCGCCACACTAGGGCGGCGCGGCCCGAGTCTTGGCCGCGCGGCCCTAGCGTGTGGGGCCCTCGTGTGCCCCCCGCGTTGCCCTTCCGCCTACTTAAAGCCTTCGTCGCGAAACCCTCCGTACCGAGAGCCACGATACGGAAAACCTTGCGAGACGCTGCCGCCGCCAATCCCATCTCGGGGATTCTGGAGATCACCTCCGGCACCCTGCCGGAGAGGGGAATCATCTCCCGGAGGACTCTTCACCGCCATGATCGCCTCCGGAGTGATGAGTGAGTAGTTCACCCCTGGACTATGGGTCCATAGCAGTAGCTAGATGGTCGTCTTCTCCTTATGTGCTTCATTGTTGGATCTTGTGAGCTGCCTAACATGATCAAGATCATCTATCCGTAATACTATATGTTGTGTTTGTCGGGATCCGATGGATAGAGAATACTATGTTATGTTAATTATCAATCTATTACCTATGTGTTGTTTATGATCTTGCATGCTCTCCGTTATTAGTAGAGGCTCTGGCCAAGTTTTTTCTCTTAACACCAAGAGGGAGTATTTATGCTCGATAGTGGGTTCATGCCTCCATTAAATGCTGGGACGGTGACGGAAAGTTCTAAGGTTGTGGATGTGCTTGTTGCCACTAGGGATAAAACATTGATGCTATGTCCAAGGATGTAGTTATTGATTACATTACGCACCATACTTAATGTAATTGTCCGTTGTTTTGCAACTTAATACCGGAAGGGTTCGGGTGATAACACTGAAGGTGGACTTTTTAGGCATAGATGCATGCTGGATAGCGGTCTATGTACTTTGTCGTAATGCCCAATTAAATCTCACAATATTTATCATATCATGTATGTGCATTGTTATGCCCTCTCTATTTGTCAATTGCCCGACTGTAATTTGTTCACCCAACATGCTTCTATCTTATGGGAGAGACACCTCTAGTGAACTGTGGACCCCGGTCCTATTCTTTACATCGCATACAATCTACTGCAATTGTTCTTTACTTGTTTTCTGCAAACAATCATCTTCCACACAATACGGTTAATCCTTTGTTACAGCAAGCCGGTGAGATTGACAACCTCACTGTTTCGTTGGGGCAAAGTACTTTGGTTGTGTTGTGCAGGTTCCACGTTGGCGCCAGAATCCCTGGTGTTGCGCCGCATTACATTCCTCCGCCATCAACCTTCAACGTGCTTCTTGGCTCCTCCTGGTTCGATAAACCTTGTTTTCTTTCTGAGGGAAAACTTGCTACTGTACGCATCATACCTTCCTCTTGGGGTTCCCAACGGACGTGTGTGTTTCACGCGCATCTAAAGTTGGTTGCATCACATGATTCAGCTAATAACTTTGATTCAGCCCTTGTTAGCATTTATAATAGATTAAACACTCTTGAGACAAGTGCATCTCGCTTGAATGAAAATTATAGATATGTTCGTAACCATCTTGATCAAGTTTTAGTGAACTCTGAACCTTCATTATTTGGATCCTACTATTAAAATTGTTATCGGTGACCAAACTCTTCATGCCAATTGTGATATTATGTCTGAATTTTGCTTAATGCCTAAGAGTATTCATGAATCTTTGCAACTTTGAAGTTATTTGAAGGAGAAGGAATAACTCTTATTGATAACTGTTATAATTCCTAAAGGAATAGCTGCGGGTGTGCATACAACCATTCTTGGGAGAACAAAATCCAGTGATTATCTTGTTATTGAATGTGTGCACGAACAGGACAAATCACACTCGGAAGATCCCTTTGCTGAAACTATTGGGGCTTGAGTCATAGATATAGGAAAGGCACCCTAAGAATTCAACTCTACACTAGGGGGAGCAGACATATATTCCCTAAATCAAAGTAGAAAAAGAACAAGAAAGGTAAGGAATTAAAGCCCAAGGTAATGTTGATGCTTCCATCTCTCGATAACACTTGATACACGCTTTGCAGCCTAGGATTGCAAAGGCGTTAAAGAAAAGCGCTTATGGGAGACAACCCATGTTTTTACTACGGTACTTTGTTTTATATTCGGAGAATCGTTGGAAGTTGTTTACTACACAGCAGCAACCTCTCCTTATCATAGTTTATGCATTGTTGCCAAGTAAAGTCTCTGATGGTAAGGTTCATGCTAGATTTGGATTCTTGCCTGGAAAGCAGCATTGGCTCTGTCGAGGAGTGTGCGAAGTCTACGTAAAAAATAAAAAAAGCGCAAATTTACGTACGTGATCCTCGGATATATCGCAACTTTCATTAGTTTTGAGTTTTTCCGTTTGAGCAAGTTAAGTGCCCCCTTCCGGGTTCGTCTTTACGGGTAATTGCATTTTTGACAGATTCTACCTTTTATTTCGCATTGCCTCTTTTGCTATGTTGGATGAATTTCTTTGATCCATTAATGTCCGGTGGCTTTGTGCAATGTCCGGGAAGTGTTAAGAATGATTGTGTCACCTCGAACATGTGAATTTTTGATTGTGC
>NC_061514.1:203137118-203267069 GCF_022539505.1 Lolium rigidum | reverse complement strand
GACAAGGGATTAACTTGTCAATGCCTACAGATTGTAGACTAGGGTTTTGTTAGATGTAGAGGGCAAGTAGATCTCGAAGGTTTCAGCCGAAAAGTACTCGACGATGTAAAACTAGGGTTTGAGAGACAATGACTCGATTCTTTTCTGCGTCCCTCGACTCCCCCTTATATAGGAGGCGGAACCGAGGATTCGTATTGTACAAGTTACAGAGTCTGGGTAGGTTTCTAACTCCTCCCGCAAGATTACAAATAATGCTTCCTATTACAACTCTAGCTTTCCTTAACAATATCTTGGGCTTCCGAGTCTTCTTATTCTTCGGGTAGTGGGCCTTCGATAAACCCCGGGTACCATCATCGGCGAGCCCATTGGGGATGCCTATGTCAGTAGCCCCCGAGATTTTGCTTGAATCGCAGAGTCAGGGAAAATCTCCACTGTTTATTTTTACTTGACAATTTAAAACTTTTCTATATTTCTTCTCATAAATTTCTATATTGTACAGGGATAATGGTAGTTGGGGCTAGTTCATCTGACGGATCAGGTACTAGTTAACTGCTCTAGTGGCAATCCGCAAAAACCTACTTCAAAATCACGTACCTGGACATGATCTCGGGATACTGGTGTAAACTTCGACAGGTGCCGCTTAAGGTCTTACCATTCTATCGAGTCCTAGTTATATTTATCGGGTACCTAACGCGTCCGTTAGGATTTTTCTTCGTATCTGTTGATACGGATAAGAGTAGAAAACCGACGTCAGAGACGGCGCCACGCCGCACGTAACGGATCCGGGGTCTTACCTTCGCAAATATTGCGGCATTCAGAGATTTATTCGCAACTTCGGCGCTCTGAGAATATATTGTCGAGTGCTTATTCGGCTGTTGGAATAGCACATTTTATTGAGTCAACGGATGACTTATATTGCTTTCCCGATGGGAGTATATGCAGAGTTATTTGTATAACTCGAAATATATTCACTTCCTCTTTCTTTTTCCTTTTTCATAAATTCATCGGGTACGCGAACAGCGTTCCCGATGGGAGTAGCCCCCGAGGCTACAACCAAGGACTTGTGCTTGGTTGTAGGCTCCACGCCTTATGCCGCCATATTCTCTTTCTTTCCCAAAGTTTTATAATTTCTCGGGTGCGCGAACAGCGCTCCCGATGGGAGTAGCCCCCGAGGCTATGAAAAAATATTTGTTATTTGACCGTAGGCTCATGTCATTACTATTTTGACTTTCTTGATCTTTTCATTTTTTTTTAAGTAGCCCCCGAGCATTTGATCAAAAACTTGTATTTGATCAAAGGCTCTCCGATATTTTTTTCATGTCGCCTTTTTATGCCGCTGTTGAGTCGATTTTTCCTCTCTGATAAGGTGACGTTATTGCTGACGATAGCCACGATTGCGACTCTGAAAATGGCGAGAAGTTTTCTCTCTCTGCCTTGCGGGCCCAAATTATCCATTGGCTTGACACGTCGTGCAGGTGGGGGACACACGTCCTCCGCTTTTTCTGGCATACGTACCGTAACTTCTCCGACTGTGAAAATACCCTTTTACCCTTGTGTCTTCGTGGTTATCATCTATCCCGCACCTTTTTCATCCAATGGTCCGTCGCTTCACCTCACCTCTATATAAGATCTTCTTCTTCCTCCTCGAGCACTTCCGCTCGCGCCGCTCTCCTCATCTCCTCTGCAAAACCTCCTCCTGCGCTCCACAGTTTCCTTCGCCCATCCTCTTCAAGCTGCATTCCTGCGCCATTGTTGATGCCACCGCGTCGGTTGATCAAGCGCAGCACGCCTGAATCATCCATGGCTGCCGCAGATCTGGGGAGCGCGGAGTGGGAGAGGTCCAAGATTTCCTCTCAGGACATCAACCTCTTGAAGAAATTGGGGATTAGCAAGAAGCCCAAAGCTCTTTGCTTCCCTAGCGAAGAAAGCTACCCAACCCCTCCAATGGGGTACCGGGTAAGTTTTGTCGACCATCTCATCCGCGGTCTTTCCGCCCCCATTCATCCTTTCCTCCGTGGATTACTTTTTGTCTACGGTCTTCAACTTCACCACCTCACGCCGAACTCGATCCTCCATATTTCCATTTCATCACTCTCTGTGAAGCCTTCCTTGGCGTCTCGCCCAACTGGGCGCTATGGAAGCGCATTTTCTTTTGTCGCCGTAATGGCTCTCCCAATGTCGCCTATAATATAGGCGGCGTTGTTATTTCTGTTCGCCCCACAGTCGACTACTTCGACGTCAAACTCCCTGACTCCGTTCAAGGGTGGCGCAAGAAGTGGTTGTACATTCAGGATGAGAACCATGGATGCGCTGAAGACAACATCCCTCCGTTTGATGGTGCCGAGAAAATCCTTCGTCGCCGTTCTTGGGATGCAGAAGCTACCGAAGAAGAAAGAGCTTCGACAGAGGCCTTGATGACTCGCATCCATGAGTTGCAAAATACTCGCGGCGAAGAATTGTCAGGTATCCAAATCACAGCGTATTTTCTTAGAATCAGGGTGCAGCCTCTTCAGGCTCGCAAAAATCCTCTCTGGAAGTATGCTGGCGATGAAGACGCAGATCGATTGTCGGTGGATTTGGAGGTCAAGGACTTAGAAAAGCTTGTCCGAAAAATCTCCTCTCTTAGCAAAAAAGATTCTGTCCCTTCTTCTTGTCGTGTAAAACCATACAGCGCCACCAATGCGCTTCCTAAGGTAAACTTTGTCGAGTAATTTGTTATTGCCTTGCTTATTTCTTTCCTTAACTCCTTTTTTGACATCTTCCCCTGTTTTTGTATAGAAACATCCAAATCTTGTCTCATTTCCTCCCCTTCCCGAGGGTGGAGAAGTCGAAGAAAAGGCCGTTGTCTCTGACGACAACCAAGATGCCCCTTCTTTTGCGAATGAACCCGCAGATTCTCGAAAATCTGCGGGATCTATTGAAAAGGAGGTTGCCTCTGAAGGTACTGCATCGGCACAATCTCCTCCTCCTGCTGTTTCTCCAAAGAACAAAAGGAAAAGGAATGATGTCGAAGATTCCGGTACCTCCAAGCCCGAAGAAGCTGATCCTTCACATCAGAAGGCAGCTTATGATCCATACCTTGAGAGCCTCATCAGTTCGTGAGTTCCCTCTCTCTCTTTTTATTTTTATACTCGAAGAATTTTGTCTGTCTTGCTTTTTATGCTGCCACCCTTTTACCACAGTGATGATGAGGAAGAAACACCAACTTTGGATGTGGCTGCTCGAACGAGTACGTCACATACTCTAGTTGTTTCGGAGCCGCCAGTTGAAGGAGAAGAATCCTCGCCTCCTCAACAAAACGTCGGCGCTTCTACTCCTCCTTCAAGCCCCCTTGTCCCTTCACCAAAAAGGGCAAGGACTGAAACAATCCCGGAGCCTACTCTCCAATTGAGTAGCTCTTCTAACCCTCTCTTGGATGATGTAAGTTCTCAATACTCTTGTCACTGTCTATACCTCCTCTGTTTGCTTCTGTGTGCCATTATATTTTTCTCATACCGAAATTTTCTTTCTTTGTCCCTTTCTTTTCTTAACAGCCCATGATCAAAGAGCTTATTCGTATCGGTGCCCAATTCATTGGGTATCGTGAATATGCCAACAAAATTGAAGGTGATGCCTTGCTGCTTTCTTTTTTGCCGTTACTCTGTTACTCCTTTGTTGTCGATATTTTTAACTAAATTTAATCTTTCTTGGCAGAAAAACTGTCGGCTGTCAACGAGCGTGCCAATACACTTGCTCAAAAATTAGAGCGAAGTGAAGAGGCTCGTAAGAAGGCCGAATCAGATGATGTTCAAGCTAGAGCAGAGGCTGACAAGGCCAAGACTGATGCTGCTGGTGTCGAAGATCTTAGGAAGAGACTTCACGATGCCGAGACTTCGCTGAGCGAGCATATAGCTGCACAATCTGCTCGCGAGGAAGCGGTCCTTAAGCGTATAAGGACGCAAAATCGTCGCTTTGTCAGTAAGTATCTGAACCACTTCATATCCTTTGTACTTTCTTCTCTTCATTCGTTTGTTACTCAATAAGTTTTTACCTTGGCAAATAGAACAGCTCAAGAATTTGAACTTGAAGATCCCGAGAATGATCCTCTTCTTGACGCCGTTTCATTCCTCGAGTTTCATGGGACAGAAGCGCGCGAAGGCATTGATCAAGCTAAAGCAGGGCTGTCGCGGCTCTTCCCCTATTTCTTCCCAAAGAAAGAGGAACCCGCAACTTTCCTTAACCTGGCCAAGTGCTTTTATCCACCAGAAGATCTTGGGCTGAAGATGCGCCAGGAGAATATGAAGGTCGCCGTTGAAAACACTGTTGCTTTGGTTGCTGATAGCCAGCAAACTATCGACTGGGCGAAAGTAGGCGACACGGAGCAGATAGAACAGCCAAAATGGCGATCGTTGATCAAGGCGGCGAAGCCCAACACGAAGAAAATCCTGTCTTATCTCGGGATCAAGCCATCTTCGACTCCTAGCTCATCAAAGCCGGAGGTCTAGTTGAATGCCCCTTTGCTTTTTCTTTTTAGCTTACCTCCTTCTTTTGGCATTGTTGTCGTAGTGTTCTTGGCGATGACTGCTTCAGTAGGTCTCTAGGGGTCCTTCTTTTGTAATAGACATGTATATATTATGGGAATGAATGGAAATCTATCTTTGCTCAATGATTGATGTCGAAATATCTCTTTTTTCCAGTTAATTTTTGACAACTATACGTCAGCTCCTGGTCCTTCCGAGGTTTTCCCTTCGTCTCCTTCGAAGAAAACCCCTGTCGTTGTTAATTTTGTCGAAGATTCTGCAAATAAGACTTCGGCAGAAGATTTGAAAGAACTTCAGCAACAGCTCTAGTCTCTGAAGAAGCAATCACTTATGCTTATGGAACAGTCTCGGAAATCCTCCGAGAGGGAAAAGGTAGCACTTCAACAAGCTCAAGATGCTATAATTGAGAAAGATGCCGCCGTTGCTGAGGCTGCTGCAGCTACATCACGTGAAAATTTTATGCTTCAACTGCTAAATTGATGATATTTTGGGTGTTGATGTTTATCAGGATTGGTGACACCATTATTGAGATTGGTGAAGACCTTTCCAAAGGCAACAGATTTGTCGATGAAGCTGTCGACGCTGTCGGAGTCGCTGCTTATAAAGGAGTCCGCAGTCGACCCGAAGGATATGTCGCTGAAGATCTTGGCGAGCTTTCCGCTTTCCTTGGTGTCGATGAAACGTGGCGACGAAAATTCTTCATCACTTGTCGAAAAGTCAGAATCGGTCGCTGAAAATTCCGACGAGATCGGAACTTCGAGACGATAAGATCCCTCCTTATTGACGCTGAACCGGAATTCTCCGAACGTCATGATGATGGGCTCCTCCAGATACGCACATGCATCCAAACGGGAGGGCGGGTGAGGAATAAAATCGACTAGATCAGTTTTTTCCTGTTTACCTCGATCCATCGCATTGCTTGCTACCGACGAAGTCGATGATTCTGGACGTGCCATCGAGATCAGATCCTTGCAACCTCTAGATCCCACAGACGGCACCAATTGACAAGGGATTAACTTGTCAATGCCTACAGATTGTAGACTAGGGTTTTGTTAGATGTAGAGGGCAAGTAGATCTCGAAGGTTTCAGCCGAAAAGTACTCGACGATGTAAAACTAGGGTTTGAGAGACAATGACTCGATTCTTTTCTGCGTCCCTCGACTCCCCCTTATATAGGAGGCGGAGCCGAGGGATTCATATTGTACAAGTTACAGAGTCCGGGTAGGTTTCTAACTCCTCCCGCAAGATTACAAATAATGCTTCCTATTACAACTCTAGCTTTCCTTAACAATATCTCGGGCTTCCGAGTCTTCTTATTCTAAGGGTAGTGGGCCTTCAGTAAACCCCGGGTACCATCATCGGCAGGCCCATTGGGGATGCCTATGTCAATTACCATCCCCAGTCGTGTTCTACCCTGGTTTTACGGTGGGTGTCCAGAGTCCATCAACCTGAAGATGTCCACTGCATGCACCTGGATTGTGGACCTGAAGCAACAAGATGGCAATGTTTTAATGGACGCGAGGATGGCCGCAGTTTGTCAAAGCACATGACTTGAAGGTAGGATACCTCCTGACCTTCAAGAAGATTGACACCAAATCATTGCAGGTGCTCATATTTGGTTACAATTGCTGTGAGAAGGTTATATGGTGTTCAGGTTATCACCCATCGCTAGGGCAACAAAATGAATCACAGCTGTATTAAGTTGTCTTACAAATGTTCTGTAGTATAATGATGATGTATTGTGGTGAACATGATGGTACCATTACTGGATTGTGGTCACATGTGAGGGGGATGTTGATATGTATAAGTGGATTGCCTAGCCCTTTCCATTAGTTCGGACTTTTGGTTGCGTTGGCTAGTGCATGAAGCTTGACAAACCTTATTTATATGTACAGCTCTCTAGTTGTACTATTAATTATTATGTGCTTATGTTGGCTGGATTGTGATGAACATGAGATGTTGTTTCCGTAAAGAAAAAAACGTGTTGTTTTTTCGAATCCTGCGCTGGATATGTTTTGCACAAACTAGTGAAGTGCCCGCTGACAAAACATATTATGCGCAAATAGGCAACCCTCAGTAACGATCATGGGTTCAAGCGTCCAGGATCCAGTGCCTTGACATCAGCAAGCACAGATGAACAGTTGGTTGACTTATAGATTTGGACGTTGGATCGAAAATAGATAGCTAAGAACTAAGTACTGTAGCATGTAGCATATGTACTGTTCATGGTCTCATTCCGGGTTCAAGTGCTACCCCATGTAGCACCACTTTTTTTTTGGGTTAGCCCAGACAACCTTCCCAATAAAAAAAAAGTACTACCTTCCCTGCATGGGCCAATTGTTTGTACTTTTGGGCTGCCGCCGGCCATGTACATGGTGATTGCTGTCAGCCTGCTTGCTTCGCTGATAACAATCCAAAAACATTTAATGGGCCTCCGACTCGTGCCATTGGGGCCCTTCCTAATTTAAACACGGAGATCCTATGATTGGCCCTCAAGAAACCGAGATTCTACATATAAAGTTATTTTTATTTCGTATCAATTATGATTATGATTCTTTTTAAATGCGCATAGCCAGTATGCGCATCTACATGGGCTCTATATTTTGATATATTCATATAGTCGATTTCAAAATTTTCATAAATTATTTTAAGTTCCAAGATTTATTCTATCAGTTTGCAAGATCTTAGAGTGTATTTGTAGTTTAAAAAAAATGACAAACCTCTTCATCAGATTGTTGTTAACAAGTGTAGTGTTGTGAACCCAAAATATATTACGTACTTCCTCGTAGATCAAATTTGAACTAATTAAGTTGAACTAAAACCCGGATCAACAGTTAGTATGGATTATGTGCATGGAGTACGAAAAACGAATGAATAGGCAATATTTCAGTTTTTCCTTCAGTTGAGAATGCTAGAGCAGGACCCATTTGCCAGTAGCGTCCCTCAACATTTGAAGGTAAAGACAAACAGAAGGGATCGAAAAAAAGCAAGTATCCTACATATCTCGGGTTAAAACATATCGAGAAATCACATATTTCTTGTACATAGAGGCTGACATCGTGGACCCATCGGCCAGCCGTGGAAAAAAAATCCAAGAAAGGAAACAATTATCGTACAGAGAAGCTGACATGTGGGACGCATTTTGCAGCAGCGTGCTCAACTTTAACAAAGGCGGCAGGGGATCGAAAGAAAAAGCAAAGTTCCCAGAAATCAGCGGTCAAAAATAAATCCAAGAAATGAAATGTTTATTGTTCATAGAGGCTGACATGTAGCGTCCTCAACGTTTCAAAGGTGGCAGGGGATCGAAAAAAAGGCAAGTGACCATATATCAGGTGCCAAAAATAATCCAAGGAAAGAAACTTTTATTGTACATAGAGGATGACATATGGGTCCCGTTTTGCAGGAGCGGTCTCACATTTTCCAAGGCGGCACGGGATCGAAAAAAAGAAAGGAAAGGTTTATCGTTCAGAGAGGCTGAGATGTGGGACCCATGGGCCAGCAGCGTCCTCTTAGTTTCAAAGGCGGCAGGGGATAAAAAAGGCAAATAGCCAGTAATTAGGGTCAAAAATAAATCAAACAAAGGAAACTTTTACTGTTCATAGAGGCTGACAGGGACCCATGAGCCAGCAGCGTCTCAACGTTTCAGAGGCGGCATGAGATCAAAAGAAAAAGGCAAATACCAAGAAATTATGGGTCAATAATAAATCAAACAAAAGGTTTATTGTTCATAGAGGCTGACATGTGGGACCCCCGAGCCGGCAGCGTCCCCAACGTGTTAAAGGCGGCAGGAGATAGAAAGACAAAGGCCAAAAATCAGTTGGTAAAAAATCCAAGAAAAGAAACATTTACCGTTCGAGAGGCCGACATGCGGGACCCATGAGGCAGCAAGATCCTCAACGATTCCAAGGCGCAGGGGATCAAAAGGGGTCAAAAATAAATCCATCACAGGAAACTTTTATTGTCCATAGAGGATGTGGGACCGACCCGCAGTAGCGTCCTCATCGTTTCAAAGGGGCAAGGGATCAAAAGAAAACGGTAAATAGCCAGAAATTAGGGGTAAAAAATAAATCCAATGAAGGACACTTTTATTGTTCATAGAGTATGACATGCGGGACCCATGAGCCAGCAGCTTCCTCAACGTTTCAAAGGCGGCATGAGATCGAAAGGAAAAGGAAAGTGACCAAATATCGTGAGCCAAAAATAATCTAAGAAAAGAAACTTTATTGTGCATAGAGAATGACATGCGGGTCCCATTTTGCAACGACCGGTCCGAAGGTTTCAAAGTCGGCATTAGATCGAAAGAAAAAGACAAGTGCCAAATATCGAGAGCCAAAAATAATCCAAGAAAAGAAACTTCTATTGTACATAGAGGATGACATGCGGGTCCCATTTTGCAGCGAACTGGTCTCAATGTTTCCAAGGCGGCACATGACCAAAAGAAAAAGGAAGTAGCCAGAAATAAGAGTGTCAAAAAATCCAAGAAAAGGAATATTTCAATTGGGCTGCTTCTGGCTATCTGGGCCTTCAAACTATCCCGCTGGACGCCTTTTGATTCGTACAATTTCAGCCCATTCCAAAACAGAAAAGTCCTATGCCTCGCAAAGACAAAAAAAAAACAAGGAGATTCAACATATAAGTTTGTTTATGTAAAAATAAAGATTTAATTTATCCCTTTGCAATAGCTCAGAGCAAAATACACTGTTTATTGTCTGCAAAATAATCAAGATATCACATGTTTTAAAGGCGGCAGGGGATGGAAAGAAAAAATAAACCAAAAATCTGTTGGTAAAAAATCCAAGAAAAGAAACATTTTCGTTCTGAGAGGATGACATGCGGGACCCATGAGGCAGCAGCATCCTGAGCGTTTAATGTTAGAGGCTGACATGTGGGACCCGTGAGCCAGCAGCGTCCTCAACGTTTTAAAGGCGGCAGGAGATCGAAAGAAAAATTAGCCAAAAATCATTTGGTATTCAAAATCCAAGAAAATAAACATTTACCGTTCTGAGAGGATGACATGCGGGACCCATGAGGAAGCAGCATCCTCAACGATTCCAAGGCGGCAGGGGATCAAAAGAAAAAAAAGGAAATATCCAGAAATTAATTAGGGGTTTAAAATAAATCCATCAAAGGAAAGTTTTATTGTTCATAGAGGATGACATGTGGGACCGACCTGCCAACAGCGACCTCATCGTTTCAAAGGGGGCAGGAGATCAAAAGAAAAAGGCAAATAACCAAAAATTAGGAGTCAAAAATAACTCCAAGAAAGGAAACTTTTATTGTTCGTAGAGGATGACATGCGGGACCCATGAGCCAGCAGCTTACTTAACGTTTCAAAGGCGGCATGAGATCAAAAGAAAAAGGCAAGTGACAAAATATCAGAGCCCAAGATAATCCAAGAAAAGAAACTTTATTTACATAGAGGATGACATGTGGGTCCCATTTTGCGACAGCGGTCCCAATGTTTCAAATGCGGCTTGAGATCAAAAGAAAAAGAAAGTAGCCGTAAATTAGGGGGTCAAAAAAATCCAAGAAAATAAAGTTGATGGACATAGAGGATGACATGCGGGTCCCATGAGCTAGCAGCTTACTCAACGTTTCCAAGGCGGCAGGGATCAAAAGAAAAAGGAAATAGCCAAAAATCAGAGGGTGAAAAAAAACAAAGAAAATGAACTTTTATAGTACATAGAGGATGACATGCGGGTCCCATGAGCCAGCAGGCTCCTCAACGTTTCAAACGTGGCATGAGATCGAAAGAAAAAGGCAAGTGACCAAATATCAGGAGCCAAAAATAATTCAAGAAAAGAAACTTAATTGTACATAGAGGATGACATGCGGGTCCCAATTAGCAGCAGCGGTATCACCGTTTGAGAGGCTGCACGGGATTGAAAGAAAAAGGCAAGTGACCAAATATCAGGAGCCAAAAATAATCCAAGAAAAGAAATTTTATTGTACGTAGAGGATGACATGCGGGTCCCATTTTGCAGCAGTGGTCTCAACGTTTCCAAGGCGGCACGTAACCAAAAGAAAAATGAAGTAGCCGGAAATCGTGGGGTGAAAAAATCCAAGAAGAAAGATTTCAATTGGGCTGCATCTCGGACATCCGGGCCTTCGACCTATCCCGTTTGGCCTTTTGACTCGTACAATTTCAGCCCACTCCAAAACAGGAAAGTTCCGAATTTTCTAAAAAACAGGAAAGTCCTATGCTTCGCAAAGACAAAAAAACAAGGAGATTCAACATATAAGTTTGTTTATGTAAAAATAAAGATTTAATTATCCGTTTGAAATAGCTCATAGCGCAATACACTGTTTATTGTCTGCAAAATAATCAAGATATCATATGTTTCTTTTACGGGGAGGTTGACATCGGGGACCCATGAGCCAGCAGCGTCGTCAACGTTTTAAAGGCGGCAGGGGATGGGAAGAAAAAATAAACCAAAAATCTATTGGTAAAAAATCCAAGAAAAGAAACATTTTCGTTCTGAGAGGATGACATGCGGGACCCATGAGGCAGCAGAGATCCTCGCCGTTTATTGTTCATAGAGGTTGACATGTGGGACCCGTGGAGCCAGCAGGCGTCCTCAACGTTTTAAAGGCTGCAGGTGATCGAAAGAAAAATAAGCCAAAAATCGTTTGGTCAACAAAATCCAAGAAAATAAACATTTACCGTTCTGAGAGGATGACATGCGGGACCCATGAGGCAGCAGCATCCTCAACGATTCTAAGGCGGCAGGGGAAATATCCAGAAATTAATTAGGGGTTCAAAATAACTCCAAGAAAGAAAACATTTATTGTCGTAGAGGATGACATGCGGGACCCATGAGCCAGCAGCTTAGTCAACGTTTCAAAGGCGGCATGAGATCGAAAGAAAAAGGCAAGTGACCAAATATCAGGTGCCAAAAAAATCCAAGAAAAGAAAGTTTTATTGTACATAGAGGATGATATGCGGGTCCCATGAGCCAAGCAGGTTCCTCAACGTTTCAAACGTGGCATGAGATCGAAAGAAAAAGGCAAGTGACGAAATATCGTGATCCAAAAATAATTCAAGAAAAGAAACTTGATTGTACATAGAGGCTGACATGTGGGACCTATGAGCCAGCAGAGTCCTCAACGTTTCAAAGGCGGCAGGGGATCAAAAGAAAAAGGAAATTGCCAAAAATGAGAGGGTAAAAAAAACCAAGAAAATGAACTTTTATAGTAAATAGAGGATGACATGCGGGTCCCATGAGCCAGCAGGTTCCTCAACGTTTCAAACGTGACATGAGATCGAAAGAAAAAGGCAAGTGACCAAATATGAGGAGCCAAAAGTAATTCAAGAAAAGAAAGTTTTATAGTACATAGAGGATGACATGCGGGTCCCATTTAGCGACAGAGGTATCACCGTTTGAGAGGCGGCAGGGGATCGAAAGAAAAAGGCAAGTGACCAAATATGAGGTGCCAAAAATAATTCAAGAAAAGAAAGTTTTATAGTACATAGAGGATGACATGCGGGTCCCATTTAGCGAGCAGCGGTATCACCGTTTGAGAGGTCTGCACGGGATCGAAAGAAAAAGGCAAGTGACCAAATATGAGGAACCAAAAATAATTCAAGAAAAGAAAGTTTTATAGTACATAGAGGATGACATGTGGGTCCCATTTAGCAGCAGCGGTATCACCGTTTGAGAGGCAGCAGGGGATCGAAAGAAAAAGGCAAGTGACCAAATATCAGGATCCAAAAATAATTCAAGAAAAGAAAGTTTTATAGTACATAGAGGATGACATGCGGGTCCCATGAGTCAGCAGCTTACTCAATGTTTCCAAGACGGCAGGGGATCAAAAGAAAAAGGAAATAGCCAAAAATCAGAGGGTGAAAAAAATCCAAGAAAATAAACTTTTATAGCACATAGAGGATGACATGCGGGTCCATGAGCCAGCAGGTTCCTCAACGTTTCAAACGTGGCATGAGATCGAAAGAAAAAGGCAAGTGACCAAATATGAGGAGCCAAAAATAATTCAAGAAAAGAAAGTTTTATAGTACATAGAGGATGACATGTGGGTCCCATTTAGCAAGCAGCGGTATCACCGTTTGAGAGGCGGCAGGGATCGAAAGAAAAAGGCAAGTGACCAAATATGAGGTGCCAAAAATAATTCAAGAAAAGAAAGTTTTATAGTACATAGAGGATGACATGCGGGTCCCATTTAGCAGCAGCGGTATCACCGTTTGAGAGGTGCAGGGGATCGAAAGAAAAAGGCAAGTGATCAAATATGAGAAGCCAAAAATTATTCAAGAAAAGAAAGTTTTATAGTAGATAGAGGATGACATGCGGGTCCCATTTAGCAGCAGCGGTATCACCGTTTGAGAGGCGGCAGGGGATCGAAAGAAAAAGGCAAGTGACCAAATATGAGGTGCCAAAAAAACTCCAAGAAAAGAAAGTTGATTGCACATAGAGGATGACATGCGGGTCCCATTTAGCAAGCAGCGGTCTCAACGTTTCCAAGGCGGCAAGGGATCAAAAGAAAAAGGAAGTAGCCAGAAATCGTGGGGTCAAAAAATCCAAGAATAGAAAGAATTTTGGTTCATAGAGAATGACATGCGGGACCCATGATCCTGCATCGTAAATGGCTCGATCGGAGAGCGTTTAACGAGATGGTGCGATCGAGAAAAAAAACAATGCCAGAGAGGCTGCCATCTGGGCCCTACATCCCTCGGTGGTGCGGATTTGCGTTGACTCGGCCGGCGAATCCGAGATTTCGAGATGCACCACGTCCCGGGCCACCATACGCGACGTTTTGGCCGTTTTCGTCGGGCTAGGTGGCCTCAAAACGAGAAAAAAAACGTTTTGACATGCACAACGGAGAGACCAAAAATCGTCGGCCATGGTCACCAGCAACCACGGCGCGACTTCAACTTCGTCGGCCATGACAACTTTTCTTGTAGTGTATATGGGATGTGGCATTCCTGCGTGATATGCATATATCATCCACACTCATTGCAAAGCTTAGTTTTGTCAAACTTGTGCTCTGCCATGCCTTTCACGACCCTTATGATCTGGATGTATGATGTCTTATGATGTACAAGACAACATACCTTTTCTCTTCTGTTAGCGGCGTGACTCCAGCCAGAGGTGGATCCTTCGGGGCCTGGATTGCACGCGCTATTTCACGAGATGCAAGGCTGATCGTTATGTCCATGGTCCATGTAAGGTAGTTGTGGCTATTGAGGGCGAATGCCTCAAATTCTTTTTCGGCCATCGTTTACTTACATGGGTGAACCAGAGATTATTAATTTATAATTGGTAAATCAAAAACCATCATGGTTATGTTGTAATGAATTTTGTAAATTAAATATAATTTCAAGGCATTGGCTTGAAAACATTAGTGCGAACCTCAAATTGTTAAGTATGACACTTTGTAGATAATCTCCAAAAGTAATTTTGGAGTCCATCTCGTAGCACTAGACAGTATAATCTGATAAAATCAGTAGATACTCGCAGTTCTAGCGCCTTATGTCATGACTTAATCAAAATGTATGGGTGATTACTTATACTTGATAAAGCAATCATGGTAGTGAAGATAATCTGCAATGCAGTAGGTTCGCACACTACTTATGATCCCAAAACATCAATTTGAAGAAGTCACTTAGAATTTTGCATTTGTCAATTCGTGCTCGTATTAAGACGATGGCTCAATTAAGACGATGAATTGATTCTTATTTATATTTACAAGAAATTAAAATTCTCTATTGCAAATAATGGACATAATAAATCTCAACATGTTGGGTCATGGAAATATATTACATCATATATATTCTGGAATATTTAGTATTCAACAGAAATAGTATTGTAAAAATACTGGGTCTAAAACTGATGGAATACTAGTAAATAGTATTGTTAACATGACAATATGCAAATTCCCAAAAATATTCGGTTGTAATGCAACATTGACATGAACCACCGTTTTAGGTTTCTTTACCAAATCCTACGAAGTGCAAGGAACTTGATGCAAAACTGGTGAAGGGATAAGATTTCCCATCCACTGGATGTTTTTTTTTTTTTTTTTTTTTTTGCGATAACACTGGATGTTAACCTATCGAGTGATTGGTTCGGCTCAAGTCGGCCACGAGCGGTCGCCGGACGCTACCGCCGCGGGAGGGCCGCGCCGCCTCGTCGGAACGCGCTGGTGGTCACGGCGGCCACGCCCGAAGATGCCGCCGTCGAGGTTGTAAAAAGGCCGCGCCGCCGTGGAGTCAAGGCCGGGCGCCGGACTCGCCTATCGCCACCGCCGCCATGGAGGCTCAACACAGGCGGAGCCGAGGCGAGGAGGCTCCCGTGGTCTGGCCGCCACGGTGCGTTGGGAGCCTCGCCGGGAGCGCTCTCGCGGGCGGTGCCATGGGGGCGTTGGGAGCCTCGCCGGAGCGCTCATGCGGGTGCCGCTGCAGGGGCGTCGGGAGGCCGCGGGCATGGGCGCGGCCGCGTCGGGTGGCTGCGGGAACGGGCGATGCCGTCGTGCTGCAGGGGGTCACGCCGGAGGGCGCTGCCGCAATCCATGCTGGAGGTGGCCCGTGGCCGGCCGCCGCCGCCCCCGAGGGCGGTTCCTGGGCTGCGCGCGTCGGCCAACCGACGGTCGCGAAGACCACGCGCCGCGGGGGCGTCGCGCCGGTTGCTGCTCACGAGCATGAGCACCGCGAGGGCCGATCGTGAAGACAGAGCGAACCGCCGCCGCCATGGACGCGCGCGTAGGTGGTCGAAGGGACACGCGTGGAGGCCGAGGAGATTGTCCATCGTCCGATGTCATCAAGAGTTGGTAAGAACATCTCAAATGGAAGAGCACTTCGGTGGTTACCTTTGTTGGTTGAGGTCCTCAATTCTCTGTCTCTTACCAAGTAGTAGTAGATGTATGCCTACAGTATGAGTATGTACTTTTGTTCTTGATGTCCTCGTGAAGGGGTAATGAAAACAACGATAGAATATGTTCGACATTCTTTTGCGGTTTGCCTGTTCTTTCCCTTCTGTTCTTCTCTGTTTTTCATTTGTTCATGAAATCGCTCTCGGTAGAGCGTGCTGATAACGTGTTAAAGTAATAGCGAGAAGCAAACGAGAGAGACAACAAATGATTCAACTGTTACTTTCCATTGATGATTCTGAGTATATATATACTGGGAAGGGACACGAGTAAGAGTCGCGTCTGTTCGAGAGGGTGCGAGGAGGGTCGCGACTGGTGGCGAAACAACCGTCATACATAATTACAAGAGGGAGGATTATCCCTTTAATTAACCTATTAATTAATTCCCAGAATGAATGCAAATTATATATTGAGAGGCATAATGGTAAAAGAGAGTTATTTTTATGTGTTAAAAGATAGGGATTTCTATTTTCGTGTCCCTGGTTCGTTTTTTTTTTTTTTTGAGAATCCCCTGGTTCGTTAGTTGTACTCAGTTTTCCCCAGCCCCTTAGTTTTTCCTCAGTTTTCCCCTCCCTCTAGTTTGAAACCCCTCGCAGACGCTCAGACGGGAGGGTTGCCGTCCGGTCGAGGCCTTCGACCGTTACGGTGACGGCTAGGGAGCCGCGTTGGTGTTGAATTGACCGTTTCTTTCGAACTGTGTTGACTGTTGATTGGAGGAGCTCACCCAAAGCTTTCCACTCCGCCCGAGACTGGAGGAGCTCACACACCGCCCCTCCGCCGCCACGCCGTCCTGCCCTCCTACCTTATGGCATCGTCCGCCGCCGAGCCGCCCCCACCACCACCCCCGGGAGACGGAGAGGGCTCCGCCTCCACCAGATCTAGATCTACCCCTGTCGCGGAGTTTGTATGTCCATCTGGTGTGCCAAATCTTCCCATCAGCCGCGGAGAAGATTGGGAATCGGAGGGATCTAACGCATGGATTCCATCTGGGTAAGCATCGTCTGCCTATGTGAATTAACAGTAGGCAGTTTTTGAGCGCCAATCGTTGTTGCTCAACTAGTCTGCGTTGCTTTTCGAATAGGATTGATCCAGTACGGCTTTTCGGCTGGTGGTTAGGCTGGATTCTAGCTTTACGCGTGATTCTAAACGCTATAAGAATGGGTTTTACTTCCCCGCGGTGGTTGCAACCACCATATCGTTGAGGAATTTGAAAGCTAACATCTGCGCTAAGTACAGCTGGAGCTCTGACGACGCGAGCTCATTTCGAATATTTGCACAACAAGGAGGGAAGATTTGTTCCACTAATTTCCGACGACGATCTGGGAATTCTTTTTTGCTTTGAATGCTTCTTGCCGGTTCGGTAAAATTTGTATCCATGTGGACAGGGGCCGGGCATCATCTCTCTCTGGTGCTAGGGCATCATCAGGTGGTCGGGCATCATGTCTCTCTACTGCTGCTGCCTCTGCTAACAGTGTGCGCCGCGGTGCTCCTTGTAGGTCCACAGCAGCACCATCTGTCCCCGGTGCTAGTGGTAGCCGGATCGTTCGTACGGTCGATGTGGAGGACGATGCGGACATTGAGGATCAGTCTCCTCAAGATGATGAGGATGAGTTGATGTTTCCCGAATTGGTAGATCGATGCGATAAGCGTGCAATGGAGGATCAATACATGGAAGATATTGCTTTTGGTGCCGGATTTGATGACACCGATGATGAAGAGAAGAATGAGAATGATGACGAGCCTCGTTTTAGCCGATTACGAAGGTGAAGACTTGCCAACAATTGAGTGGAACAGGGCGGATCCCCAGCTTGCAGAAGGCACCGTGTTTCAAACGATGATGGACTGCCGTAATGCAATTACTACATATCACATTCTCTCTAAGAATAATTATGAGGTTATTAAAAGTGAGCCAGGTAGGTTCACAGTTAAATGCCCATACCCAAGGTGTAGGTGGAGGCTGCATGCATCCACAATGCGCAGAATCAGCTTGGTTCAGGTACTACGCCAACCAGTTGTGTATTTAGATCACGGTGTAAAATTTGTTATCTATTACTGACATCCCTTATCATTATGTTTCAGATAAAGAAGAATAAGGAGATCCATAGGAGTCCACCTCTAGGGGGAGAGCCAGAGCTGAAAACAAAGCTAGCGAAGACTAGGTGGTTGGCAGATATAATCCTAGATTGGCTGAGAGAAACTCCTTCACTTGGTCCAACATCACTCGTAAAAAAGGTGGTTGAGAAGTATAAAATGGAAGCTCTTGACAAGATAAATGGTCCATGGAATGAAAGCTTTCAGTTGCTTTACACTTTCAAAGCTGAAGTGGAGATGGCTAGTCCAGGCAATGTTGTAGAGATAGACAAGCATACAGTTCCCTACAAATTGAAAAGCGGGAAGGTAATGCACAAGGAATGTTTTAGAAGGGCTTTTGTTTGTTTCAAAGCTTGCTGGAAAGGCTTTTTGGACGGTTGTAGGCCTTATTTGGCCGTGGATGCATCAGCTCTTCATGGCAGGTTTAAAGGACAGCTAGTTGCTGCTACTGCAGTTGATGGACATAATTGGATGTTCCCTGTTGCTTATGGAGTTTTGGAGGTTGAGTCACAGGAAAGTTGGACTTGGTTTTTGCAGAATTTGCGCGACCTTATAGGTCATCCACCAGGACTTGTTATCCACACAGACGCTTGCAAAGGTTTGGAGAGTGCGGTAGAAGTAGTATTCCCTGGAGTGGAGCATAGGGAATGTATGCGACACTTGGTACAGAATTTTACAAAGAAATTCAAGGGTAAAGTTTTTTACTGACAACCTATGGCCAACTTCATACACATGCAGCTCTAGGAAGCATCTGTTTCATTTGGATGTGTTGTATAAACAAAAACCAGGGGTGAAGGAGTACTTGGATGAACAGCATGGTAGGGTGTGGTCAAGAAGCCAATTCAATGAAATTTGCAAGGTAGACTATGTAACAAGTAACCTTGCGGAGAGTTTCAATTCAAAGGTCAAGTCATTGAAAGGGCTTATGCTTGTGGCAAATATTTGATAAGATTAGGCGAGATGATCATGATAAAGATCGATCTGCGTCAAAGAATTGCATCCACAAAATATGTTGGCCATCTCATGCTCCCATCTTTGATTAAGTCTTTGCATGACAGGGCAAAACAATTGAGGATGCAATGCGTCGAAAAAGGAATGGAGGCCGAGGTAACCTACACCGACAGTAAAAACATGCAGTGGAGGTATCCAAGTGAGTTTGGTTGATAGGACATGCCATTGTAGGGGATGGCGGATCCGTGGGATACCCTGCATACACGCATTGTTTTTCATGAGTGTTATAGGGGGTGAAGATGGTGAAGTTGATCGGTATGTGTCGAGTATTTCTCTCGTTGCCAAATTTAGGGCTGCATATGCTATGAATGTTCCTACCTTGTTGGGAAAAGACCAATGGATGAAAGTCGATCCCGGCTTCAAACTGTACTCTCCGAGTATTGACTAGACCGGCGAGTAGGCCGAGGAAGAATAGGATCGAGCTAGTGCGAGAGGGTGGTGCACCGATTCGAAAACGTAAGTGCAAACGTTGTGGAATCCCCGGACACATTGCTAGGCTTTGTAAAAATGGAGTTGACCCAGCTTTTGGAATGGAAGATCGGGCGGGAGAAGCAAATGCGAGAGGAGAATGAAGCAGCAATTCAACTTGAGATTGAAGCGAGCAGTTCAACATGAGGAGATTGAAGCGAGCAAATGCGAGAGGAGATTGAAGCAAGCAATTGACCATGAGGAGATTGAACCGATGGATCGAGAGCGAGAGGAACAGATGGATGTAGAGCTGCTTGAACCGATGGATCGAGAGCAGAGGGAACAGATGGATGTAGAATGGCTTCAACCGATGAGTCCAGAGGAGAGGGAACAGTATGATCGACATTGCCTCGAAAGTGGTATGGCCCAGTTTGATGCTAACTTCGAAGAGCAGATGGCAGAAGAAAAAGCACAAGATTCGCAGAAGAAGAAGAACAAGAAAGAGGGCAAAAGGAAGGTAGACACCGGTAATATCCCTGGTAGGGTTACCCAAAGTAAGGTGGTGGCCCCAGCGAGTCACACCAGGAGCAAGAGAAAGATTTTATTCTGAACAACTAATTTGAATTTGTATGAACAATTTGTATTGGGGTTCCCTTTGTATTGGGGATCCCTTTGTGTTGAACAATTTGTATTGGGGTTCCCTTTGTATTGGGGATGCCTTTGTGTTGAACAATTTGAATTTGTATGAACAATTTGAATTTGTATGAACAATTTGTATTGGGGATCCCTTTGTGTTGAACAATTTGTATTGGGGTTCCCTTTGTATTGGGGATGCCTTTGTGTTGAACAATTTGAATTTGTATGAACAATTTGAATTTGTATGAACAATTTGTATTGGGGTTCCCTTTGTATTGGGGATCCCTTTGTGTTCAACAATTTGAATTTGTATGAACAATTTGTATGCCACATTTAAGCCACATTTATCATTTTCTCTAGGGTTTAGGGTTTTAGGGTTTTAGGGTTTAATTCAAAATAATTCAAAACATGGTGGAACCTTCCCATGGAGCCTTGTTATGTTACCTACAACCTATAGAAATAATAATGGAAAAGGAAATATAGAGATATGAGGTTTTTATGCCAAAAGCTTCAAAACCACTTCCGAGTCCATGAGCTACTAGATATGAAGATGCAGGGCTTTCTTCTCAATACACCTCCCAAATACCCACTATGCTTACAAACTTTGTCCAAATGAGTCCAAATTCGTCACACTTGTGTATCTTTGAATTGCAAACAATATCTAGTCGGCCAAAATGTAATATATTGTTCAAATAACACAATTTTACAATTTTTATGCCAAAAGCTTCAATTTCCCTTAGTCCCTTTATTATTTGGGTGCCCCTGTTTTACTTAGTGTTACTCAGTTTTCCCCTCCGGGCCCACTTGTTTTACTCAGTCGTACTCAGTTTTGCCCTTCCGATAAACATTTCCTCACTTTTCCCCCTCTTAGTTCTACTCGGTTTTCCTAACTTGTACTCACTCGGCCGATCTCCGATTGGTCGAGATGTATGTCACACGGATCTTGGTTGGTTGAAAGCTCAACGAACGCTTGCACCGTTCGATCATTTATGATCGGACGGCTCGTATATCTCTCTCTACCACGATGGACGCATACGGAGACAAGAGCAGAGCACATACCTACCAACCCTGGCAGTCGCATCTTCCTCTCTCCTATTTCCTCTCTTACTCCGGCGGTCGCGGCGGCGCGGATCTAACCGTGCGTGCGGTGGCGTGCGGCGGCGCGGATCTAACCGTGCGTGCGGTGGCGTGCGGCGGCGCGGATCTAACCGTGCGTGCGGTGGCATGCGGCGGCGCGGATCTAACCGTGCGTGCGGTGGCGTGCAGCGGCGCGGATCTAATCGTGCGTGCGGCGGCGTGGATCTAACCGTGCGTGCGGCATGGATCTAAGAGTGCCGGTGAGAATCTAACCGTCAGAAATAGTTGAAATGTCTCTCTCTGTCTCACTTTCGTTTCTCTTCTCAGATCTGTTGAATGATGAAGAACACCAAGACGGCAGCCGTGCCGACAGTGGTCATCGATGCCACGAACATTGAAGCCATCGCCTACAACATCGCTTCAACGGCGCAGATCCAGCATTCAATGTCGGAGCCTGTTGATGTCTCACTTCCGTTGCCCTCCTCAGATCCGTTGCTGATGAAGGACAACAAGATGGCGGCCGTGCCGACAGTGGTCATCGATGCCACGAACATTGAAGCCATCGCCTACAACATCGCTTTGACGGCGCAGACCCAGCCTTCAATGTCGGAGCCTGTTGATGTCTCACTTCCGGTGCCGAGAGTGCGAATCGATGCCAAGACGATTGAAGCCATCGTCTACAACCGCGCCGCAAAGCCGCCGATCCAACCCTCCGCAGATCCGTCGCTGATGAAGTACACCAAGACAGCGGCGGTTCCGACAGTGGTCATCGATGCCACGAACATTGAAGCCATCGCCGATAACATCGCTTCAACGGCGGATGGCGCAGATGACCACCCCTCAGCCGCCCGTCGTCCCGGCCTTTCTTGCCCATCGTTGCGCGGCCGTGTTCGACGCCGCAAATTGGGATAAATTATGATAAATTTGTATTTATCAATTTCCAATTGGGATAAAATTGTTCAAACTACTACCTCCGTCTCAAAAAAAGCTTCTCCATGTTCTTGATGTGTCCATGTACATCCGTATGTATGATTTGAATTCTATCCCAACTTGATAGGGAAGATATTGATATGTATTTGATCCGGAGGCTGGTACATGCTTTCACTTTTGGGATCCCTTCACTTTTATAAAATGTTCATGTATGCTAAAATTATCGTGCGTATTACTTAGCACAACTAGGAAATTGTACGCCAAAATACAGTGCTTAGAGCCACAACAAAATACAGTGGTTAGAGCCATCTACTGAATAACAATTCTATACTAAATCGTCTACCGGAACCACATAACTGCTAGGACAGGGATGACACCTAATAAAACTGCCCAGATGAATCTACTTTTCTCCTCTCCCATCACTTTAAGTTCATGTTCTAGATTTTCTACCACTTGATCAAATACGGCAAGATCTGTCTCAACTCTCAACTTCTCCTTGCGAATAAGCTCTAAATTCTTCTTTTCTTCCTCCACATTACGCTTCAGCTCGAATATCATCAGGTTTTTACGGGCCAATTCATCACCTAAATTGGCCACCTTCTCCTCCAAATCCATCCTCTGGCTACACCACTGGGTTGATTCATCTTGGTATGCAATGTACCATGGATCATCGGCTTGCCTGGCTAACTGTAACAATTATGGAAAAAAGAACAAGTGAAATCACTCCAACAGGCCATGGCGGCACTTCAAATTCAACGCTAGTACAGAGAGCTGAAGCTAGATACCTGCACTTCCGACGAGGTAGGAGAAGTAGAACGTGGCCACGACAAGATCGAATCCCCACCCTCACCGGTGTACCCGCTACGACCAGACATTGAGGACTATTTCGTACCTGCAAACTCCAATAAATTACGGGAACCAAATCGATTAGGGGCGGGGAGGCAGAAGCGGAGGTCTTACCAAGCTATACTACCAATTGGTGCGCGGAACAAATCCCGGTCGTCGTGGGCGGCGGATCTGCTTGCGGCGGACTTTCCTGCGGTGGGTACAATGCGTGCGGACGAAACAAGTGCTGGAGCCGTGGTTGACGTGCAGCGCCGCAGTCCGTCCGACGCCGCCGGGGGACAGAGCCGGCGGCGCGATGAGGCGCCGACGATGGCTGCTCCGTCCGACGGTGGGGAACGAGCTGCCAGCGGTTCTCCGGTCTAGCTTAAGAATAATTAATTAGCGAACTTGTTGCTTCTCTCTATGATATTCTCTAAAGACATATATCAGAGCAGCAATATGTGTCTTTTCGTGAAAAATAGACGACCCCACTGGTCATTGGCTGCGGAGGCCCCAGAGAGCGGCAATATATGATTTTCTCTAAATAAATAGACGACCCCACTGGTCATTGGCTGCGGCAGCCCCACAGAGCGGCAATATGTGTCTTTTCCTGAAAAATAGACGACCCCACTGATCATTGGCTGCGGAGGCCCCACAGAGCGGCAATATATGATTTTCTCTAAATAAATAGATGACCCCACTGGTCATTGGCTGCGGCAGCCCCACAGAGCGGCAATATATGTCTTTTCCTGAAAAATATACGACCCCACTGGTCATTGGCTACGGTGGCCCCACAGAGCGGCAATATATGATTTTCTCTAAATAAATAGACGACCCCACTGTTCATTGGCTGCGGCAGCCCCACAGAGCGGCAATATATGTCTTTTCCTGAAAAATATACGACCCCACTGGTCATTGGCTGCGGCAGCCCTATAGAGCGGCCCCATTTGTCATTGGCAGCACCGCGTATAATATCATGAAATAAAACGGCCCACACGTCAGCGATAGATGGATGGCTGCTCCGACGTGTCTCCTGACTCTACCCGTCAGCACGAGACGGTCAGGGAGGAGCTGCCCCTGTGCGGCCCCACCCGGTCAGACTAACGGTCAATGCCTCTGACCTGACGGCTACAGGCCGTTCCAGCACTTGTGCGTGTTTCAAACTAGAGGAGGGGAAAACTGAGGAAAAACTAAGGGACTGGGGAAAACTGAGTACAACTAACGAACCAGGGGCACGAAAATAGAAATCCGTAAAAGATAATCTCTTAGTACAATCACCAAAGTCTGAACGTGGCAATACCAGCTCGGCATCCACCTCATGTTGGGACGATAAACTAGCCATATCGATAAACTTAATGACATCTTCACCTGTATGAAATATCAGATAAATTACATGATCTTTACCAAACATTTTTCCTCTCCGCATTTAGTTTGGGTTTTACTCTCCCTCCACCCCTTTCCCTCTCCCTCTCGACCCATCAGATGTTGAGATTCCTTCAATCATGGTTTAGCGCTTTGGCAAACATCGATACAATGTCGATGGATGGTTTATTTTTTGCTATGACATATCATCGAACGGTGTCAACTGGCTTAGTGTGTTGCCAACAAGATTTGACAACTTATCGACGCCTACTCTCCATCTAGCAACCAAAGGGGAATCGGAGGGAAGGTGAACATCTCCTGGTCGCCTTCTCGCACACCTCAAATTTGGATCGGATCATCTACGTGATCATCCACCCGGCTGGTCAGTACACATTGAAGACCAAGTTGTTCATGTGTTTCCAAAGGCACCAAAACACTAGCGCGGTCTTAATCCAAAGATCTCATCGATTTTTCATTGACGTTGTCCGGCCCACCCACTAGTGCATTATTTGGGCGTCCGCCTCGGAGATCAACTCTAGCTTTCCCCAATGTGACAGGTATTGTGCCCAAATCCCGCGAGTTATCATGCACCCCAAAAGGAGGTGTTGCAACGTCTTTGGCTCCTAGCCGCACAGAGGGAAGGCCGCGGGTGTGGCAGCCCATGCTTCTAGAACCGATCGAATGTCCAACATCTATTCTAGGACACCAACTAGACAAAGATGAGGCAACTATGCGTAGCATGAAATCTCCAAATCTCGTCAACACCTTCCGCCTTGGTGGTCGCGGCGAAAAAGGCTTTGTGCTCCAAGTGCGAAGAGTAGCGCACATCATTCTCCCACCTCCGGATCATCGCGTCGCCAAGGTGCACCTCGGAAACCCTTCACAAAAAAGGAAAAAAAACTTGTGTAGAGCCTCCGCATCGAGGTTCAGCCAAATCCATCAACCATGCTCCCGGGAGTCCCTCTCTGATGGTCTTCAACTGCCCTTCCCGCTTTGGGACAACCACAAGGAAGGTCGGGGCAAACTTCCATGTCCTCTAGCCTTCGAACCACCAATCAAGCAGAAAAGTGCCGAGTAACCATTACCAAACAGAGTTGTCGTCGCAGCTTAAAAAATGCGCATTGCAACCTATGGGATTTGAATTTGAGGCTCATCCGCACCTTGGTGAGGTCCGTGCGCTGCATCCATGGCCAAAAACATCAAAGAATCATGTTGGGCGGCCTCAGGTCGGGAATCCCCATCTCTATTCTCCTTATGTATAGTGACATTATTCCACGACTTAGTATTAGTAGGAATTGGCGGTATGTACCCATTGATGGATCGAGAAAACAACTACATTATCGCGGTCTAAACCAAGATATTTCATTACATTATGGCGAAAATATCTTCCTAGACCCACTAATAAGTGATAATCAATGCTAACATGTGCAAATTTCCTTCTTTATTTGTTTTATGCAGAAATGGAAATTAGGGGTAGTTAAAAAAATTACGAGTTGGAGATGTCACCAAGTCAGCCAGGGTCTAGAGCAGATTTGCAGAAGTTTCAATGACCACTGGTACGGTTAGGTCCCATGTGTCGGTGGATCCGCCAAGTCAAATCTAGTATAAGTTCTGAAGGAACCCAAGGCACTCAGGGAATACATATAGAGAAAAACCAGATAGCGCCGCCATAGTCAGATCCAATCTCCACCTGAGCCATCTCGCCGCTGCCATCGACTGCATCACCTGATCAGCATCATCATCTCACCCTACTTGTAATCTTGATTCATTCACGATTGGTGATATTGGAAGAATAATCATCATTCATCTTTTTGAGATTTTTAATACAATATTTATGCTTGTTGATCTAATCATGTGTGAGTAGTCCTCTCGGGCTATTGGCTGAGGCCTTGCCTCGCAGTGTTATGTGCATCTAATTACTTATAAGGTATTATTCAATATGGGAGTAGAGATTCATTTCTAATCTTTGATCTTTTTATATCGATCTTAAAGGTTTGACAGGTACCCAAACTAGAGAGACTGGTAAAAGTATGAAAGTTTGAGTAGAGTTAGTTGCATAATTCTATGCCATGCTCAAGTGACAACATTCATGAGCCAATAATATGATTATCTTCTAGGGAGTAACGGTGACATCATCATACATAATGCTATTGTATGATTTATCCTACTACCATGACTCCACGTGCCGTGTTGGAACTTGGGGTGGATAACTGATCCGTAAATACCGTGCCCTGCGAAATTATGATGCACTAGAAGACACATCACTCGTGTTATATTGCATCTTTACCTTGATATATATATATATATATATATATATATATATATATATATATATATATATATATATATATATATATAGGAAGCTCAATTTGGGCACCATGGTGCCCAGACACCATACATCATGACCGTACAATTACATCGTGGGTGCCAGATTGCATCATAGGTGTATAAAGGAGAGAAAAACACTTTCCAAATATCAACAGGAGAGAGAATGCACTTTCCAATTATCAGAAACAGAGACAAATCACTTCCTAGTTTGCTGTGCAGATTTCCTTTTATGATTCATGGTGCCCAGGCACCATGGAGCACCAGTTAGTTTACCTATATATACATATATATATATATTATTACATGTGAGCTTCATTTTATCTTTTAAATCCCATGTACTAATGCACAGTAGCATGTAAAACCTTCAGTCGAGGCCTATCTCCAACCATTGATACACAAACAACACAAGAAAACCATTGTCCTGGTAAAACAAGAGTTAGGAGAAAACTAGAATTTTTTTCGAGTGATCATACACCAAAAGAAATATTACCGGGAATTCAATAAACCTAGGTCTCTAGGAAAAAATCTTCAATACTAAAATATGTAATCTGGATCGATCAATCATTTTTCTGGCGATAGTTGATATGGAAGCAATTGCTACCCCTGGTGAGGTCATTATAGTTTTCTTTAAATAGTTTAATTATTGTTTTAGTTTATTATTTTTTAGTTATTTTATTTGTGTTCTTAATCAAAAACCAAAAAAAATATTGGTTTAACTTTTTGTTCTTAGTTACTTATTTACTTATATCTAAAAGAAAACCACAAAATTTGTAGTATGGCAAGAAAAAAGGTTAGCGAGTTTGCAACTCCCGATGTCCATTACTTGTGAGCACCCATCACTCAGTCTGTCGTAGATGCGGAGAACTATGAAATTACACCTCATTTTCTAACCTTGCTTCAACAAAACCAGTTTGGAGGTTTTGCTTATGAGGATGCAGGTATGCACTTAAGTAATTTTACTGAGATATGTGATATGTTGCGAATTAAAGATGTTAACCCAAATGTTGTTAATTTGTGTCTTTTCCCCATTTTTAGTTAGTGGGAAGGCAAAAGAATGGTTATTATCGCTTCCTTTGGGAACCATTACTTCTTGGGAAAATTCTCGCAACATGTTTATGACTAAAAATTTTCCACTTGCAAAAAACCATGCAACTTCGGTCTAATATTATAGGCTTAAGATAAGGAGACCACGAGCCACTAGTGATTAAATTGAAAAGGGTGAGGGAGCCCATAAAAAACTATGCCAACCATGGGATGGAAGAATGGCATCTTACATTTATTTTGTCATGCCTTAAACCCTATGTCTAAGTCTAAGTTGTATACAGTTTCAGGAGGTACATTTATGAGAAAGGAGATCGACATCGCTGATAAGGGATTAACTTATCAATGCCTATGAGTTGTAGAATAGGGTTTAGTTGGAAGTAGAGGGCAAGTAGATCTCGAAGGTTTCAGCCGGAAAAAGTACTCGACTGCTATGAAAACTAGGGTTGCGTGAAACAAATGAGTCGATCCTTTCTTTGTCCCTCGACTCCCCCTTATATAGGAGGCGGAGTCGAGGGTTTCGTGATGTACAAGTTACAGAGTTCGGAAGGGTTTCTGAACCGTCCCGTAATATTTACAAGTTGATATTCTTAATACAATTCTATCTTTCCAAACTATATAAAACCCCGGGTCGTGGGCCTCCAGTAAACCCCGGGTACCTTCTTCGGCAGGCCCATTGGGGATGCCTATGTCAGTAGCCCCCGAGATTTTGCTTGAATCGTAGAATCAGGGAAAATCTCCATCTTTACAATCTGCATATGATTTATTCAAGTCGACAAGTAATATTTATAAAGGAATTATATTGCACAGGGATAACGGTAATTGGGGTTGGTTCATCTGACGGATCAGGTACCAGTTAACTGCTCTCGTAGCAATCCGCCAAAACCTACTTCAAGATCACGTCCCTGGACATGATCTCGGGATACTGGTGTAATTCGACATGTGCCGCTTAAGGTCTACCAGATGCCAAATTTCAGTCATGTTTTATCGGGTACCTAACGCGTCCGTTAGGATTTTTCTTCGTATCTGTTGATACGGAAAAAGTAGCAAAGCACCGTCAGAGGTGGTGCCACGCCGCTCAGGATGGATCCCGGGGACTTACCTTCGCAGAGTTTTGCGGCATTCAGAGATTATTTTGCGACTGAGGCGCTCTGAGAATATATTGTCGAGTGCTTTTTCCGGCTGTTGGAATAGCACATTTTCTCGAGTCAACGGATGACTTATATTGTTTTTAACTTATCCTCCCGATGGGAGTATATGAAGAGTTATTTTGATAACTCAGAATATGCTCACCAGGACTTATTCAAATTTCAGCGGGCACGCGAACAGCGTTCCCGATGGGAGTAGCCCCCGAGGCTACAGCCAAGTGCTTGTACTTGGTTGTAGGCTCACCTTTTTAGCATCTTTTGCCACTATATTGTCATGTTTCATGCTCCCTTTCATATTTATCGGGTGCGGGAACAGCGCTCCCGATGGGAGTAGCCCCCGACGCTACAGTCGAGTATTTATACTTGGCTGTAGGCTCCACTTTGTCTTTGTCGCAATATTTGAAAACATCATCTTCTGGATCATCTCCTCCCGAAACTTCTTTACAAAGTAGCCCCCAAGCATTTGATAAAAAAACTTGTATTTGATCAAAGGCTCTCGAGATTATCAGTAGTCCTTTACTGTCGCCAATTTTCATAACATCACAGCCGAGATTTTTTATTGGAAAGGTGACATCAGTGCTAACGATAGCCACGACCACTGTATCGGAAGACGCGAGTTCTGTCCTTTCACTGACTTGTGGGCCCAATATCTGCGACATATTGACACGTTACGCAAGTGGGGGACACACGTCCTCCGCTTTTTCTGGCACGCGCGCTGTAGCGCCTGTCCAGTTCCATCATGGTAAAAATACCGTTTTACCCCTTGAACCACGTGTAGATCATCAAGTCCATTCTTATTCCATCCAACGGTGCGACGTTTTGGATGATCCTGCTATAAATACTCATCGTCTTCCTCGTCAATCCCCTTCGCCGCACCATTGCTCATACCTCCTCTGCTTCAATCCCCATTGCAACTACAGAAAGCTCCAGAGCTCAAACCGCGCCTTACTCCCTCAACATCAATCGTCGATGCCACCGCGGCCAAGACTCACGAGGCACATCACTCCCGAAACAACGATGGCGCGCAAGATCTGGGAACCACGGAGTGGGAGAGATCCAAGATCTCCGCGCAGGACATCAACCTGCTGAAGAAGCTTGGCCTGAGCAAGAAGAAGGACGCGCTGCGCTTCCCCAGCGAGGAAAGCTACCCGACGCCTCCCATTGAATATCGGGTTAGCTACGTTGACCACCTCATTCGCGGCCTTTCTGCGCCCATCCATGATTTTCTTCGTGGATTGTTGTTTGTGTATGGGCTGCAGCTTCATCATCTTACCCCCAATTCCATCCTTCATGTCTCTATTTTCATTACTCTTTGCGAGTGCTTCCTTGGAGTCCATCCCAATTGGGCTCTATGGAAGCGCATCTTCTTTCTCTGCCGCAATGGTTCCCACAACATTGCCTACAACATAGGTGGTGTTGTTATTTGCGTTCGCCCTGATGTCGAGTATTTTGACGTCAAATTCCCCGACTCCGTCCAAGGGTGGCGCAAAAGATGGTTGTATGTTCGCGAGGAATGCGCCGACTCGCTGGAACACAACATTCCCCCTTTTAACGGTAACGAGAAAATCCTCCGCCGCCGCTCCTGGGATGCAGAAGCTACCGACGAAGAAAAGTCGGCGACAGAAGCGCTGATGACACGCATCCACGAGCTCCAGAATACTCGTGGGTAAGAGTTGTCGGGTATCCAGATTACGGCATATTTCCTTAGGATTAGGGTGCAGCCTCTGCAGGCTCGCAAAAACCCCCTCTGGATGTATGCTGGCGGCAAAGATGTGGATCGCCTGTCGATAGATTTATCGGTCATGGACTTAGAAAAACTTGTCCGAAAAATCTCTTCGCTTAGCAAAAAAGACACCGTCCCGTCATCTTGCCGCGTGATACCGTATAGCGCCACCAATGCGCTCCCCGTGTAATCTATCTTTATCGTTTGCTTGTTCGTTCTTCACTTTTTTGACTGCTATTTTCTTCGAGTGCTGTTAATTGATACAATTTCCTGTCGATACATTCCTATCTTGTACAGAACCACAAGACTGCATCGCCTCTTCCTCCCCTTCCCGAAGATGGATATGTCGAAGAACGCGCAGTCATTACCGAGGACACCCAGGTTCCTTCTCATCCTGAGAGCGAAGTCGCGGTTTCTCATAAACCCGCGGCCTCCTCTGAAAAAGAAGTTGAATCCGAGGCTTCGGAGTCTACGCAGTCCATCCCTTCCGCTGTTTCTCCGAAGAAACGGAAAAGGGGTGACGCAGAAGGCTCTGGCACCTCCAGGCTGATCAGCTCTCCTGTCGAAGAAACAGTGCCCTTCAACGCCTATGAAGCTGCTCTTGTCAGCTCGTAAGTTGTCGTGTCATGGTGTATCGAATAACCTGTCTCTATATCAAATAATCTCATTCTATTTTGTGCCTAGCGGCGACGAAGAAGAAGAACCCGCCGCTAATGTGACTGCTCCTATGAGCATGTCTCATACTTTAGCTTTGTCGGAGACACATCGCACGGCGGAGGAAACCTCGACTCCTCATCCAGATCTTCAGAGGTCGACTCCTGCCACTAGCCCCCGAGCCTCTTCGCCAAAAAGAGCAAGGGTTGAGCTAGGCAAAGAATTCAACCTTGCCGGAGGTTCAGCGACTCCTCCTTTGGACGATGTAAGTCTACTATTTTTGTTTTTCTATCTGCCGAGTTTTTCACTACTCTGAACCTTTCTTTCCCTTTCCTTTTTTTGCAGCCTCTGATGAAACCCTTCATTAACCTTGGCGCCCAATTTACTGGATACCGCAACACTGTTGATGGGTTGAAAGGTATATTGTCGAATGATCTATCTTTTCTATTCCTCAACAACATCCTTTGTCCTTGTGCAATTTTAACTTTTGTCCTATGTCTTTTCAATAGTGGCTCTCCTTGCGGCTGATAAACGGGCTGAAGACCTTGCCAGCAAACTCAAGGCGAGCGAAGAGGCTCGCGAGAAAGCTGAAAAGGATGCCTCTTGTATTGAAGATCTTCGAAAGAGGCTTCACGAAGCAGAGACTGCTCTAAGTGACAAAATCACTCAGCATGTCGCTCATGAAGGAAACATCGCCTCCCGCCTTGAATCGTTGAATCGGTGTTTGGTCAGTAAGTTCGCTAATCCTACCTTCGTCCTTTTCACTGGTTTTCCACCCCTTCTTCTTGTTGAGGACCCGAACTTTTGTTTTAGCAGGGAAAATGAATCAGGATTTTGTGCTGGAAAAGCCTGAAGGCGACCGTCTTCTCGACTCGTTGTCTCTTCTTGAGATTCATGCGGACCTGGTGCGCCGTAGCATCTTTGACGCCCAGGCTGCGTTTTCGCGCTTGTTCCCTTATTTCTTTCCGAAGAAAAAGGAACCCGACACCTTTGCTGTCCTTGCCAAAAGCTTCGTCCCCCAAGAAGATCTTGGGCTTGCTCTTCACCAAGAAAACTTGAAGATTAGCGTGGAAGGCACTATAGCGCTGGTTGCCGAAAGCCAGCAAAACGTTGACTAGGAAAAGTTGGCGAAGCCACAAAGCTGAAGCAGGACAAATGGCCATCTCTAATCAGGGCTGCAAAGCCCCACTCAAAGAAGATCCTGGCCTTCCTCGGGTACAAGCCAACGCCTTCCTCCAGTTCCGCCAAACCGGAGGTCAAGTAGATCGCCCTGCCTATCTTTTGTCTCTTTTTTCTTTCTTTTGACGTCTATCGCCATAGATATAGCTTGCGACAGCGTATAATTGGTTCACTAGTATCCAACCTCTTGTAAGAACCATGTAAATATATTGAAAATCAATGGAAGTCTATTTTGTGTGATGATTGATGTCGAAATTTTCTTTCCAGTTGGTATTTGACAACTATACTTTAACTCCTCGTCCCTCCGATGCTTTGCCTGCTTCCTCTTACTCGAAGAAAATATCAGTCGATGACGATTTTATCGAGGATTCTTCGAGTATGGGTCCAGCACATGACTTGGAAGAACTCCACCAGTAACTTCAATCAATGAAGAAACAGGCACTCGTAGTAATGGAGCAGTCTCGAAGATCATCTGAGAGGGAGAAAATTGCACGACAGCAAGCTCAGGAAGCTATAGCTTCAAAAGAGGCTGCGGCCGCTGAAGCTACACAGGCTACTTCCCGAGAGAATTTTATGCTTGAATTGATGACTGAGGCAAGCCTGGAAATGGCAGGTATACTTCGCAAGCTTTAAACTTCCTCTGTTGTTTGCTTGTTTTCTGTCTCTAACTGATGTGTTGTCGTCAAAAAGGTTGAAAGGACACGGATGTCGCCTAGAGGGGGGGGGGGGTGAATAGGCGATTTAAAACTTTTACGAGATGGGCTTAACAAATGCGGAATAAAACTAGCGTTTACTTTGTCAAGCCAAAGCCTATATACTATTGTTCACCTATGTGCACCAACAACTTATTCTAAGCAATAGTTCACCTATGTGCACCAACAACTTATGCTAAGCAATACAAGCAAGTATGTGATAGCAAGATATATATAACTTCAAGCACGATGGCTATCACAAGGTAAAGTGCATAAGTAAAGAGCTCGGGTATAGAGATAACCGAGGCACGCGGGAGACGATGATTTATCCCGGAGTTCACACTCTTGCGAGTGCTAATCTCCGGTGGAGAGGTGCGGTTGCTTAGTGCTCCCGAACGCCACAAGAGGCTCACCTTGAGGTGTGGTTGCTCGATGCACACCAACGCCACAAAGGCCTCACCCCAAGATGCGGTACTCACACCACACACCGAACGCCACAAAGGCGCCTCACCTAAATCTCCCGTGACCCTCGCCACAAAGGCCTAGGTCACGGTTCCACTAAGGGATTTCCTTCGAGGCGGAAACCGGGCCTTACACAAAGATTGGGGCACACATCCACAACTTAATTGGAGGCTCCCAACAAATCGCCACAAAGGCGTAGAATCCGTCTAGGGTTCCAAGAACCCAAGAGTAACAACCTTCTTGCTTTCACCACCACGAATCACCGTGGAGAACTCAAACCGATGCACCAAATGCAATGGCAAGAACACCACAAAGATGCTCAAGTCCTTCTCTCTCAAATTCCAACAAAGCTACAAAAGCTATTGGGGGAATAAGAGAGGAAGAACAAAGAGGAGAACACAAAATTCTCCAAGATCTAGATCCCAAAGATTCACTCACAAAGAGATGATTTGGTTTGGTCAAAGTGTGGATCTAGATCTCCTCTCTCTTTTCCCTCAAAATGGGGCAAGAATCATGGAGGGATAGAGAGATAGGGCAAGCTTCTCAAGAACAACAATGGAGGAGAGAGAGAGTGGAAGAAGCAACAGCCCAAGGAGGAAGAAGGGGGTATTTATACCCCCCCAAGAAAATCGAGCCGTTGCAGACTTTCGAGGGCCGGATAATCCGGCCTAAGTTGGGGCCGGATAATCCGCCCCCCGGATAATCCGGCCTCAGGGATAAAACCTGGTCAAAATCCGGCCAAAAATCCGGCCCCTATACTGAGCAGCAATTCCCCAGGTCCTTAGTCGATTCCGAGGGGCCCGGATATTTCCGAAATATCCGGCCCGGATATCCGGCCCGGATATTTCCGAAATATCCGGCCCAAGTAAACTGCGAAACACCAAAACTAAAACGGGCATAACTTTAGCATACGGACTCCGATTTTGATGATCTTGGGCTTGTTTTGAAGCTAGGAACAAGCTCTACAAGATCATGCAGGAAACCATCATAGTCCAACAAGGGAGGATAGAAACAAATGATGAAAGGTTTGACCTATCTAAAAAAGACATACCGGTAAAACCTCCAATCTCGAAAATGCAACAAGTTGCCCGTGCAAAAATCATTCTTGATGAACTAGAGCTTGTCATGAGAATAAGCACAAGCTCTAAATCATCACATGGATAAGATCCAAATGACAACCAAGAAAGATGATGAACCAAACTCGAAAACGCAACAAGTGATCTATGCGAAATCCGTTTCGATGAACTAGAGCTTGTCATGAGAATAAGCACAAGCTCTAAAACATCACATGGATAAGGTCCAAATGACAACCAAGAAAGATGATGCAAGGATGCAAAGGTTTGAGCTCTCTCCGAACGATACGATCGAGTTACTCACTCGAGAGCCCTCTTGATAGTACGGCAACTAAACTATAAACCGGTCTCCAACTACACTATGAGACCCGTGAGAAAGAAACCCTATCAAGAGCAAACCTTATACTTGCGCATTCCACTTGAGCTTGATGACGACGATCTTGACCTCAACAAGATGGAACGCATTTCTTGCTTGTGCTTGCTTGACGAAGTCTTGTAGATTGCTCCCCCATAAACCACCATGGGAGAGCTTCTTCTTCGGCGCATCGTCGCATAACCATGACCACCATATGGATGGCAAGACTCAAGCAAAGGATCTCTTCGAGATGGCTCATCTTGAACTTGCACATCATTTCTCCATGGCAAGCTTCAAGCTTATGAACTCTTCGAGTTGGCTCATCTTGAACTTGCACTACATTTCTTCATTCTTCATCATGTTGATGTCTTGAAGTAACTTGAGGGCTCACTACATCTTCATCTTCAAGACATACTTGACACTTGATATCCTTCATCAATTTCTTCTTATTGCAACCTTGAAGCCAACATATGGTTCAAGAATTGCCTATGGACAACTCCTACAAATATAACTCAATGCAAACATTAGTCCATAGGGATTGTCATTAATTACCAAAACCACACATGGGGGCTCCATGCACTTTCAATCTCCCCCATTTTGGTAATTGATGACAATCTCTTTGAGAGGGTTTATATAAGGAATTTAAGTAACAAATAAGTTGAATATATAGAGCAAACTCCCCCATAATATATGCATGTGTGAATGATCTTGACTTTCATTGCATATATTGGCATTCAAAGCCTAGTGGAGTTTCCTCTAAATATTCAACTATGCAAAGCAACAAGATGCAATGCAATAAAGGCACATGCTTAAGCACAAAGCAAAGACATAACCAAATTCCCTTAAACCCTCCAAACTTCTCCCCCATTGGCACCAATTGCCGAAATGGGTGAAAAATTTAGAAGGCCAATATAGTGAGAGTTCCTCCATAGCGTGTGCATTTCTCATAATTTGAGTGGAATCAAATGCACATATCCAATGACGAATATTTGGAAGGAATCACGCTATAGATAGGATCAAAGATTGCAAAAAGATAACAAAGTCTAGAAGCTTCAACAAATGAAGCAAGCAACCAAATGAACCACAAAGAGGATACCAAAAGAAAGATAGATATTATGATAAGATCAAGAAGATTGCTCTAAATAATATGAGGAAGCTCCCCAAGGTTTGTGCACAAAACTAGACAATTTGCATTGGAGTATAAAGTGCACAAACATGGAATCATCACTCCCATAATATCATTCAAAAACAAAAGATACCAAGTGAATCAAACTCTAATGATCACCACAAGATAGTGTTCTAAATCAAATGAGGAAGCTCCCCAATGTACATGCATAAAATAAAATGTTGCATTTGAATACAATATGCATAACATGGAATCATCACTCCCTCATTTGAAACACAAACATTTGTAATAGATCATAGATAGAAAAGTAAGCTAAACACTTGCAACAAACAAATAGTTGAGCAACAAGTAAGAGGCACCATAATAAAAGGCTCAACCAAGATGATACGTGAAAGGCATGATAAAGCATATTATAAGACTATTACAAGGATGAGCAAAAAGCATCATCATAGTCTTCAATGAATTATATTGCTTAGCATGACCAATCAACACGCAATAAATAAATAAGATATCAAAAGGAGATGTATCATCTCTTATGTGTATAAGTTTCTCTAAGTGGGCAATATCACAAAGATATTTATCCACAAAGAAACATGCACACACAAAATAGATACGCAAGAAAAATAGTATGATATCCAAGACGAAGTCATGCAATATACCAATAATAATTTTTGCTTAATAGCATGGCCAAAGGCTCAATGTTATCTTATTGTACATTCATGAATTTCAACCACAAACAAATAAAATACATCAAAAATATCAACAAGGGATAGAAGATAGTTGGGATGCATTTGAGAAAGGCAACAAGTATCACAAACGGGGATACCAAAAGAAGTAACTAAATTTGCACTTTCATCTATATTGCACATGTGAGAGCCTTGAGGAATTGATATGCAACAAAATTGCTAGATAGGCATAGTTGGGATGGATGAATCATGAGCATGATTTAAAATACTTCCCAACAAATGCACTCATCTCAAATTACTCACATTCACAATAAAGAGGTTTCATTAAGACTTTTGCAAGAAGCACAACATTTGCAAATCAAGAGATTCATGCCAAGATGCAACCATAAGGTTGGATACAAGAAAAGTATGCATGAGAAGATACTTGTTACCAACATAGCATTGGTGTGGATGTAGTAGATATGTGTTCGTTGACCATCCTAGCTTGCCTCAAGTTACCATTGAGTCACCACTTCTTTCCAAGAGTGAGACAAGCATCCAATGCATATCCATTGTACCTAACACAAAGGTAAGTACCAAAATGGTCCCCAAACTAATTGGGTCCGAAGTAGTTAGACACACTACAAAATATAGGACAAACTCCACAATACTATGTGCATATAGATATGAAATTGAATTTCATGCACATCTTAATCAAATTAGGATTTGATGGAGTTTACCCTATATATTGGATCAAAGAAAGTGACACATGCCATAAGATATACATATATTAAATACGCATGCACAATACTTTCAAGAACCAAAGGAAGATACAATTTGGACAAAACACCAAATAAATCAAGAGACAATGGTTGCCCAAATTATATCAAAGAATCAAATCAACACAAGATAGACTCCAAAGACTTATCTCATTATAAGAAGCTAATTAAACCTAAACACAAAGGAATGAGATAACCAACTCCCAAGAGAGCAAGGTTCCAACAAATAAACCAAACCCTCGAAACTTTTTATGATGGCACAAAGTACCAAAAAGAAAATTTTATGTCTCCCAAAACCAAATTTTTGATAAAGATCAAGAGATGTTAAGCATTCTAATACTATAGAAGAGCTCCCCCAAGTTTGGTGCATTATCTAGGATTTTTTATATGAATATAAAATGCACAAAACTAGGATCATCACGCTACCTATATCTTCTAACAATGCTAAGAAAGTTTGAATAGACAAATTAGATCCATAAGATGCAAGGAAGACACATGGGAGTCAAAGCATAACAAATTCATGGAAATAAATAAGGCAATATAAATACAAGAGCCAATGTAGATATGATCAATAAATATCTACCTCATAATGATTACCACTTGTCCTAGGACAAGAGGTATTAGGAAATATTTCCCGGTGGTAGTTTGTAAGTATACATAAGATCATATTTACAACGAATAAAGCATATGGTAAAAGATAAGAGTTAACCATCATGCAAAGATAGTTTCTTGATAGCTTCAATTAGTCATACCAACATGCAAAGCAATTAATAGTATTCATACCAACATGAAAAGCAATTAATAGTATTTATACCAACATGCAAAGCAATTAATAGTATTCATACCAACATGCAAAGCAATTAATAGTATTCATACCAACATGCAAAGCAATTAATAGTATGAATTGAAGCACAAGGTTTTCCAAAAATGTATTGAGGGACACGTTGTGAAAAACAATGCCAAGAAAAACTTTCACAAATAAGATCCACAAAGATATTAGCAATGAAGCCATTTAAGCAAGTTGGAGCTTGTTTGAGCAAACATGCCACATAGGAGAGAGATAATTTACGGTATCAATTCTATGTGACACAACCTCAAATGTTCACATTTTCGGGCTTGTAATATGCACAAAGCTTATTACTCCCCCATAATGTGATAAGGAATTTATTTTCACAAGAGGCAAATAAGATCCAAGTAGAGATATTAATGGACATTAGAATTTGAATTTCTCATGAAGATGACATACCACATAGCGACTAGATAATCTCGCAATATCAATTCTAAGTGATATTCCTCATGTACACACATTGTTTAGGATCATGAAATTCCCAAAGGAATATCACTCCCCCAAAATGGAATTGTCCATTAATCGCTCATAAGAGCCATATAAGATACAACAAGATGCAAAGCGGCTCCAACACAAACACAAATACATGGTGTGCAATCCAACATGCATAGACTTGATTTCTCAAGAAAAGCAAGTAGGAAGCACAACATATACAAACACATGTTAGGAACAAAACTAACACATGCAAAGGGGCGAGTAACTTTCAATATAAATGAGTTGAGCACATGTTACCGCAAGGAGGAACATTGAATATATGATAGAAGCAAGATAACCAAGACTTGGCTTGAGATAATATAAATGATGAAGATCCCTTAATTCTTCATGATGTAGCCAAGTCTCCAATGCCCTCCAAAAAGCACCTATTGATCAAGTTTTGGATTGTTGGTCCCCAACTAAGTTGGGTCCTAAGAGGTTAGTCACAATAGGCTTGGCAACCCAAATGGTTCTTTTCTTGACACCACTTTGAGCACCAACATATTTGGCAAACACATTGCCACCCTCATCCTTACAAAGAGAATAAACATCATCAATGGAGATAGAGTTGGATGAGGTACCAATAGTGCAAAAAGAGGAGATGTGGCCCTTCTCACGGCATATGTAGCAAGTTCTTTTCTTCTCCTTCTTCTCACTAGATTTCTCCACAATGGGAGCATTGGCTTGATTCTTCTTGGGAAGTGGAATTTCTTCAACTTGAGGTTGAATATGAGTTTGAGCTTGAGGCCGCTTCCCTTTTTGCTTCTTCTTCAAAGGGCAAGATCTAACATGGTGCCCTTCAATTTTGCACTTGAAGCAAACAATCTTGGCCGGGTCTTTGACTTGTACTTGGCCCTTCTTGTTGTTGTTGTTCTTGGACTTGTTCTTGTTGTTGGATTTGAATCCAAGTCCACTCTTGTCATTGGGGGATTGTTGCACACTTAACATCGTGTCAAGTTTGCATTTCCCTTCATGACTCTTTACCAAGTCGGTCTTCAAAGAAGTGACTTGGGCCTTGAGCTCTTTGATTTCCTCTACATGGTTAGTAACAACACAAGTACTAGAGGAAGTAGAACCTTCATTGTTAGAGCAACAAGGCAAGGAAGATAATTCATCACAAGATTTAGCAATACTATGAGTGGATGAATTACTAGGACTAGCACATGGCAATATAGCATTTTGGGTAGTAGTGCTAGTATCCACATGAGGCTCACAAGGTGTTGCCTTCGATATGATAGCCTCATGAGCTAACTTTAGCCTATCATGGGAGGCTAGAAGATCCTCATGGGAGCTAGAAAGCTTTCCATGATTTTCTTCCAATTTCCCATAATTGCTAGTTAGCAATTCAAGTTGAGCCCTTAGCTCAACATTCTCCTTCAAGATAGATGCTTCACAAGAAGTAGAGTTAGTAGCACAAGCATCATCACAAGACATATTAAGAAGAGAGGGTAACATAGCATGCTCTTTTAAATATGAAGCTTGTAGTTGCTCATAAGACTTGGTGAGGATAGAGTGTTCGCTCTCCAAGGCCTTGTGGGCCTTGTCTAGATCATCTAGATCCTTAACAAGTTTATCATGGCCAACACCAACTTTGAACTTTTCATTTTTAAGCAATTTTAATTTAGCTTTAGCATGGTCTCTTTCTTTAGTGAGTTTAGCAAATATTTCATTTTGAGACACCTCAAGGGTTTGAAGTTGCTCCTCAAGAGAGGCTACGGTCTCTTGTTCTTCTTCAAGATCATTCTTTAAAGATGCTACATCATCGGCATACTCTCGTTCAAGAGCACCCTTTTTATCAATGGTGTTCTCATGCATCCAAATAAGTTTTTGGCTCTCAATAGCGGTAGTCAAGATTTCAAAGAAGTGAGAGCTAGCAATTTTATCTTTGTAAAGAACCTTGAATACACTCTCACCTTTATCGCGTAGAGAGACAACCCAATCCTCTTCTTCATATTCATCCTCATTCTTATCACCACGAGACATATTAGGTTCCATGGTAGGAGGTACCGTGGAACCCTTGGCCATAAGGCATATATGAGGACCGTGAGATAAAGATGAGGAGTTACTTGAGGCTCCTTTCAAGATCTTGTCTTGACCAATAGAATCTTTGGTTTCCTCTACATTGTTAGACACACAACAACTAGAGGAAATAGAATCATTTTTATCATGGCCACAAGACAATGCAAGCATATCATCATTAGATTTTTTCAAGCAACTTACACATGATATGCAAGGACTATCAACACAAGCATGTAAATCATTTCTAGTGCTAGTTGTGTTTAAGTCCATAGATGAAGCATTGCAATGAGATAGAGATGAAGAATCATCAATAGTAAGCTCAATATCAACATTGCAATTTTCATCACCACTCACCATATCATTACCTTGTGTCTTACCACAGTTTGGTGAAGTGGATGAAGATGAGAACTCATCACGGCCGGAAGTGGAAGCAATACAATCATCCTCAATAATATTGGACACATCATATTTGTCTTGAAGCTTTGTCCATAATTCATGAGCGCTCCCAAAAGGCATGATTGATGAAGTAACTACATTGCTCACAACAATGGAAAACACATGAGAAGCAAGAGCATCGAGACAAGAGTTTTTCTCCTCCTCAAGAGATAAATTTTGAGGATCCTTAGGAGAAGAAAAACCCATGTCAAGAAATCGCTCCATGTCCGGGGACATACGCCGCAAAATATTAAGCACATAAATTTTCCATAGATCATAATTTGTGCCATCAAATATAAACAAGTTATTGTGCGCTAATCCCCTAACCGACATCTTTACTCTCAAGGCGGTGAAGCCTAAGAATGAGAGACCTTGCTGTGATACCAATTGAAAGGACACGGATGTCGCCTAGAGGGGGGGTGAATAGGCGATTTAAAACTTTTACGAGATGGGCTTAACAAATGCGGAATAAAACTAGCGTTTACTTTGTCAAGCCAAAGCCTATATACTATTGTTCACCTATGTGCACCAACAACTTATTCTAAGCAATGGTTCACCTATGTGCACCAACAACTTATGCTAAGCAATACAAGCAAGTATGTGATAGCAAGATATATATAACTTCAAGCACGATGGCTATCACAAGGTAAAGTGCATAAGTAAAGAGCTCGGGTATAGAGATAACCGAGGCACGCGGGAGACGATGATTTATCCCGGAGTTCACACTCTTGCGAGTGCTAATCTCCGGTGGAGAGGTGCGGTTGCTTAGTGCTCCCGAACGCCACAAGAGGCTCACCTTGAGGTGTGGTTGCTCGATGCACACCAACGCCACAAAGGCCTCACCCCAAGATGCGGTACTCACACCACACACCGAACGCCACGAAGGCGCCTCACCTAAATCTCCTGTGACCCTCGCCACAAAGGCCTAGGTCACGGTTCCACTAAGGGATTTCCTTCGAGGCGGAAACCGGGCCTTACACAAAGATTGGGGCACACATCCACAACTTAATTGGAGGCTCCCAACAAATCGCCACAAAGGCGTAGAATCCGTCTAGGGTTCCAAGAACCCAAGAGTAACAACCTTCTTGCTTTCACCACCACGAATCACCGTGGAGAACTCAAACCGATGCACCAAATGCAATGGCAAGAACACCACAAAGATGCTCAAGTCCTTCTCTCTCAAATTCCAACAAAGCTACAAAAGCTATTGGGGGAATAAGAGAGGAAGAACAAAGAGGAGAACACAAAATTCTCCAAGATCTAGATCCCAAAGATTCACTCACAAAGAGATGATTTGGTTTGGTCAAAGTGTGGATCTAGATCTCCTCTCTCTTTTCCCTCAAAATGGGGCAAGAATCATGGAGGGATAGAGAGATAGGGCAAGCTTCTCAAGAACAACAATGGAGGAGAGAGAGAGTGGAAGAAGCAACAGCCCAAGGAGGAAGAAGGGGGTATTTATACCCCCCAAGAAAATCGAGCCGTTGCGAGACTTTCGAGGGCCGGATAATCCGGCCTAAGTTGGGGCCGGATAATCCGCCCCCCGGATAATCCGGCCTCAGGGATAAAACCTGGTCAAAATCCGGCCAAAAATCCGGCCCCTATACTGAGCAGCAATTCCCCAGGTCCTTAGTCGATTCCGAGGGGCCCGGATATTTCCGAAATATCCGTCCCGGATAATCCGGCCCGGATATTTCCGAAATATCCGGCCCAAGTAAACTGCAGAAACACCAAAACTAAAACGGGCATAACTTTAGCATACGGACTCCGATTTTGATGATCTTGGGCTTGTTTTGAAGCTAGGAACAAGCTCTACAAGATCATGCAGGAAACCATCATAGTCCAACAAGGGAGGATAGAAACAAATGATGAAAGGTTTGACCTATCTAAAAAAGACATACCGGTAAAACCTCCAATCTCGAAAATGCAACAAGTTGCCCGTGCAAAAATCATTCTTGATGAACTAGAGCTTGTCATGAGAATAAGAACAAGCTCTAAATCATCACATGGGTAAGATCCAAATGACAACCAAGAAAGATGATGAACCAAACTCGAAAACGCAACAAGTGATCTATGCGAAATCCGTTTTCGATGAACTAGAGCTTGTCATGAGAATAAGCACAAGCTCTAAAACATCACATGGATAAGGTCCAAATGACAACCAAGAAAGATGATGCAAGGATGCAAAGGTTTGAGCTCTCTCCGAACGATACGATCGAGTTACTCACTCGAGAGCCCTCTTGATAGTACGGCAACTAAACTATAAACCGGTCTCCAACTACACTATGAGACCTGTGAGAAAGAAACCCTATCAAGAGCAAACCTTATACTTGCGCATTCCACTTGAGCTTGATGACGACGATCTTGACCTCAACAAGATGGAACGCATTTCTTGCTTGTGCTTGCTTGACGAAGTCTTGTAGATTGCTCCCCCATAAACCACCATGGGAGAGCTTCTTCTTCGGCGCATCTTCGCATAACCATGACCACCATATGGATGGCAAGACTCAAGCAAAGGATCTCTTCGAGATGGCTCATCTTGAACTTGCACATCATTTCTCCATGGCAAGCTTCAAGCTTATGAACTCTTCGAGTTGGCTCATCTTGAACTTGCACTACATTTCTTCATTCTTCATCATGTTGATGTCTTGAAGTAACTTGAGGGCTCACTACATCTTCATCTTCAAGACATACTTGACACTTGATATCCTTCATCAATTTCTTCTTATTGCAACCTTGAAGCCAACATATGGTTCAAGAATTGCCTATGGACAACTCCTACAAATATAACTCAATGCAAACATTAGTCCATAGGGATTGTCATTAATTACCAAAACCACACATGGGGGCTCCATGCACTTTCAAAGGTCCCTTTTTGGACGCCGCTGACGAAGATCAACGGGTTGACACAAGATCAAATTTTCTTGTTAACCTGGCGCTGGACCATGGCTCCCTTTTTTGGGCTACACCTGAGCATACCCGACAAATCGTCAGGTTTCATGACCGCGCATGCCAAGTTCGTGAGTTCCTTGAATTTTGTACCAAAACGTTGTCCATGGTTTACAACTCCATGTTTCCTCGCAATGTTCAGCCTAAGTCCCTTCCTAAGCTGATGACCAAGTTTAAGGACTCGCACAAAATCCATGGTTTTGTAAGAGCTCAACTAGTAGCCGGTGCCAGATTTGCCCTTATCATGCTTCAGATCTGCCACTCAAAACTTGATATGACAAAGGTGGTTGAAACTGTCCATACCAAGCTGAGGCGACGGGCGGAGGGGTGTCGACAAAATCGATGCGGTAGTTACACCAGTGGCTGAAGAAATAATTGATGACCTTCTTCGAATGGATGCCGACTTTTTTGCAGATGGCCATTATGCCGATTTTCTGGGTGCCTCTGCCGAAAAAGACAAGATAAACATTGATGATCTGTTAGGTCGCGACTAAACATACTTCTTCGGTAGATAACTTATCTTGTCGAAAGAACTTGTAACTTGTTGTATATATTTTGTAAGACAAAGGTATGTATTTTTCTTTTCCCTCGCCCCCGAGTGTCTCGGTGGCTAGTGTCTTTTATTTTTATTGTGTTTGCGAGGTATTTTAAACCAAGGCAAATAATTTTTATTGAGTGTATATTGTATTTGCGGGTACGAGCCCCCGATCCTGGCGAAGAAAAAAGATGTATATCTCCAATATCTTTATTATATTGCAGCACCGCGAGTCCGCCTCATTAAAAAACTTCCAGCCCCACTCGGTGCCCTGAAAGGAAAAGAGTGCGTCTGAAAACTCGCGGGCATTTCAGTACATTGTATGTTTACACATATATATTGACTTAGGCGTAGAAACGCCTAAGTTGCGCCACGTTCCAGGGATTTGGCTCGGCAACCCCTGTCTTCTTGTCTTTTATCCTGTATGCTCCTCCCTCGATCACTTCGGTGACGATGTAAGGGCCTAGCCATGGCGACTCGAGCTTTTCATAGCTATCTTGCGTGAGCCGAAGAACTAAATCGCCAACCTGGAAAGATCTTGGCCGCAATCGTCGACTGTGATAATTTTTCATATCATGCTAATATTTGGCGACTCTTGACAATACTTCATCTCGAGCTTCGTCGAGTGCGTCCATATCATCTTCTAGTGCCTTTCTTGAAGTTTCTTCGTCAAATTCCGCCACTCTCGGAGAATTGTGTTCTATTTCTATCGGCAGCACCGCCTCAGCTCCATGAACCAGGAAAAACGGGGTTTCATGTGTTGCTGTGTTGGGTGTTGTTCGTATGCTCCATAGCACGCTAGGTAACTCCTCTGGCCAAGTGTGTCGGGCTTTTTTCCAATGGTCCTAACAAGCGCTTCTTGATGCCGTTGCAGATGACACCGTTTGCTTTCTCGACTTGGCCATTGGTTTGCGGGTGCGCAACTGACGCAAAATGTAGCTTGATACCTACTTCTGCACAGTAAACCTTGAATTCCTTTGACGTGAAATTTCTATCATTGTCTGTGACGATGCTATGAGGAACTCCAAACCGGAAAACGATGCTCTTGATGAATTTGACCGCTGATGCTGCATCTGGCGAATTTATTGGTTTTGCTTCAACCCACTTGGTGAACTTGTCGATAGCTACAAGCATATACTCGTATCCTCCTGGCCACGCCTTGTGCAATTTTCCCACCATATCAAGACCCCACTGGGCAAAGGGCCACGACAAAGGTATTGGCATCAGTTCTGCTGCCGGAGAATGAGGTTTTGCGGCAAACCTTTGACACGCATCATAGGTACGCACTATGTCCTTTGCATCCTCAATGGTTGTTAGCCAATAAAACCCTGCTCTGAAAACCTTGGCCGCAATAACTCGACTGCTTGCATGGTGTCCGCATACTCCCTCGTGCACATCCTTTAAAAGTACCCGACCTTCTTCAGCTGTGACGCATCGCTGCAAGACTCCCGATATACTTTTCTTGTATAGCTCGCCCTTAACCACAGTAAAGGCTTTGGATCGTCGAATAACTCGCCTTGCTTCCACTGGATCTTTGGGTATTTGCTGCCTTGAAATATATGCAATATAAGGGTGCATCCACGGTACTTGTACTACCATTACCTCGTGCAACTCTTCCTCATCTCCAGGTGCACCTGCCTCGAGGGCTGCCAAAGCTCCCGAGCCTTTCTCGACCTTTTCTTTCTTCTTTGGCTGTTTTCTTGCCTTAGTCGATCTTTCACTTATCTCTTCCCAAAATACTCCGGGTGGTATCGCTAGACACTGCGACCCGATATTTGCTAGAATGTCGGCTTCATCATTACTGAGCCTACTAACATGATTTACCTCGCACCCATCGAAAAGCTTCTCAAGTTCATTGTATAACTCTTTATATGCTATCATGCTATCATTGACTGCATCGCATTGATTCATCACTTGTTGAGCCACCAGCTGGGAGTCGCTGTATATTTTTAATCGGGTTGCACCACAGGCCTTCGCCATCTTCATCCCATGTATCAACGCTTCATACTCTGCCTCATTGTTAGATGCGTTGGAAAACGTCATCCGTAGCACATACTTTAACTTGTCTCCTTGAGGTGAAACCAATATCACGCCTGCTCCCGCTCCTTCTAATCTCTTGGACCCGTCGAAGTTCATGGTTCAGGTTCTCGATAAATCAGGAGGTCATGTGTTTTGTAGCTCCGTCCACTCTGCGACGAAGTCTGGTAAGATCTGCGACTTTATCACTTTTCTTTTTTCATAAGTGATGTCCCGAGGGGAAAGCTCTATTCCCCAAAGGGAGACACGACCCGTAGCTTCCGGTTATTCAGTATATTTGACAATGGTGCTTCATTGACAACTATTATCGTATGCGCCGAAAAATAATGTCGTAACTTTCTTGCTGTTGTAAATACTCCATATGCTAGCTTCTGATAATGCGGGTACCTCTGTTTTGAAGGCGATAAGACTTCGCTGATGAAATATACCGCCTTTGTACTCCATGTAGTTTCCCTTCTTCCTCTCGCTCAACCACAAGTGGCGTGCTGACCACCTGAGGTGTGGCCGCAATGTACAACAGGAGAGGTTCTTTTTCCTTGGGTGCCACCAGTATCGGGGGTGTCGAGATTGTGCGCTTGAGATCCTCGAAGGCTCTGTCTGCTTCTTCATTCCACTCGAACTTTTCTCCTTGTTTGATCAATGCGTAAAATGGAACGCCTTTTCTCCTAGCCTGGCGACGAATCTGCTTAAAGCTGCGACTCGTGCAGTTAGCTGTTGTATCTCCTTTAACTTTGTTGGTTTCCGCATCGTCACGATAGCCTGTATTTTCTCCGGGTTAGCCTCGATCCCTCTTGCTGACACTAGGAACCCGAGAAGTTCTCCTGCCGGGACGCCGAAAGAACACTTGTCGGGTTTAGCTTGAGGCAGAATTTATCGAGGTTATCGAAAGTTTCTCTGAGGTCGTCGATCAATGTCGATCCTTCCTTTGATGTTATGACGACTTCGTCAATGTATACTTGGACATTTTTGCCAATCTGCGTGGCCAAGCACTTCTGCATCATCCGCTGGTATGTTGCACCCGTATTTTTTAACCCGAAAGACATTGTTCTGTAACAGAATACGCCATAAGGGGTAATGCAAGCTGTTTTGACTTCATCTTCTTCCTTTAGTCGAATCTGGTTGTAACCAGAATATGCGTCCAAGAAGGAAAGACATTCACAACCTGCCGTGGAGTCGATAATTTGATCGATCCTTGGGAGGGGAAAATGATCCTTTGGACAATGTTTATTTAGACACGTGAAGTCGACGCACATGCGAAGGACCTCTGTGTTTTTCTTCGGGACCAACACTGGGTTCGCTACCCAGGTGCCTTCTGTGTGTATCTCTTTAATGAACCCAGCTTCTCTGAGTCGATTGATTTCTGACAGCATAGCCTTGCGATTTGGTTCCGAAAAATGCCGCAGAGGTTGTCTGATTGGCCTAGCCAGTGGATCCAAGTTTAAGGGGTGCTCGGCAAGTTCCCTGGGTACTCCTGGCATGTCAGCTGGACACCATGCGAAGATTTCCCAGCGCTCACGGAGGAACTCAACGAGCGCGCTTTCCTATGCGAGGTCCATGTTTGTGGCGATGGCTGTCGTCTTCTTGGGATCCGTCGGGTGTATCTGCACTTCCTTCGAGTTCTTGGTAGTATCAAAGGTTGGTTCCTTAAGCGGCCTCCCGACGTCTGGCAACACGTCGTAGTCTGTTGTCATCTTTGACGCCATATACTCTGCTTGCATCCCGAAAGTTTCCGAAGGACGATGGAAATCCTTATCGCACTTATCCGCTAGCGCAAAACTACCTTTCACCGAATTGGTCCCTTGGGTCTAGGGAGCCTCCATAACAAGTACGTGTAGTGGGGTACCGCCATAAATCTGGCATACGCGGGTCGTCCCAATAAGGCATGATACTGTGATGGGAAATCCACGACTTCGAACTCCAGCCTCTCGATCCTATAATTCTCTCGGGTTCCAAACTGAACGTCGAGATTGATCTTCCCCAGTGGGTAACTTGGCTTGTCTGGTGTGATACCATGGAAACGCGTATCCGTTGGTTTTAAGTTTGCCAAGGATATATTCATCTTCCTCAATGTATCTGCATACATAAGGTTTAGACTGCTGCCTCCATCTATAAATACTCGCGACACGTCGAATCCTGCAATCACTGCTGGTAAGATTAAAGCTGATTGCCCTGGTCGAGGAACTTGCTGCGGGTGATCCGCTATGGTGAAGCCAATGTCCTGTCCCGACCAATTTAGAATTTTAGATACTCTATTGTTGGTGGAGGCATCTTCTCTACCATAAAAACTTGTCGCGAAATCACTTTCTGAGCTCTGTTGGATGGCCTAGCCTTTTGAATCATCGAGACCGCGCCGTTGGTGTCGATATATGGAGGCGGGTGTGGTGCTGCCGCTATTCTGAGCTGGTGCCGATTTTCGTCCGTAATTGCGGGAGGAGGTGGAAGGTGAACCTCGCTCCTTGGCCCCTGAGGGTATCTGTTTGCTGCCTGTGCGTTGGCGTGCCCTGCAAATCTGTTCAACGCCTGAAAAGTTCGGCAGTCTTTCTGCAAGTGCCCGGACTGTCTCTTTCCATTGTTGTCGAGATAAAAGTGCATTTGGCACGGTCCGTTCATCATATCTTCAGGAGATATGTACGGCCTCTGGAACCTTGGACCATTATTTTTCCTATTTGGGCGGGGACCGTCCCGCTGCTCGCTGCTTTTTTGATAATCATCTCGATTGTATCCTTCATTATTTCCGCGGAAGCCGGCCGATATTTGGCCGAGACCGTTGTGATCTGAATACTGTCGAGGAAAACACCGTCTATTTTGGAAGTTTCTGTTACGATCCTCCTCGGGCGACCTATGCCGCTTATTATTGACAGCATCCTCTCCATCTGCCCAGCGATTTGCTATCTCCATGAGTGCTGCTATTGTCTTTGGATTAGTCCTTCCGAGGTCCTCGATGAAGTCCTTCCTTCGGATCCCACCAACAAAAGCATCTATCGCTCTCTCGTCAGATACATTTTCTGCCGAGTTTTTGATAATATTCCACCTCTGTATGTACGCCCTCATCGACTCGTCATACTTCTGTCGACAGGCTCTCAACACCTCTATTGACGCAGGTTTCTTGCACGTGGACAAGAAATTCTTTACGAACAGATCCTCGAAGGTTTCCCAACCGTCGATAGATCCGGGTGGTAACTTCTTGATCCATGATCGAGCTGCGCCACTTAGATACACCTGGATGCTTTGCATAGCTGTCGCCTTAGTTCCACCCGTCGGCTTTCTTGTCTCCGGGTAATCAACCAACCAATCCTCGGGATCTTGCAATCCGTCGAATTTCTTATAACTATCAGGCAACTTGAAATCTGACGGTACTCGCGTTTTGCGGACTCGTCGAGTGAAACCAGGGAGTGCACACAGATCTTCGTCATCTACTTCAAGTGATTGCCGACGTTCCCTCCTTTCTTGTCGCGCCCTGTCAACCCGTGTCTGCGCCCCTGTGTCTCTAGCCGACGTTCTTGGGGGTGGTTGGACTGCCCCTGCAGGTCGCGGACTATTTTGTCTTGCGGCACCTTTGGGAGGTGTGCTAGTACTTGCAAACGCCGTCCCCATGACTCCGACTCCTGCCAAAGCCATGTTATACAATGCCTCTCTTGGATCTCCTGCAGGTGGCCTGTTCGCCAGTATAAAGGCCTGTGTCGCAATATATCCTGCTTTCGGGGTTTTTGGGATAATGTTCCCTCTTGTGTCGATCGACATGAAAGACATGTCGAGGTTTTGGATTAAATGCTCCTTGTCGGCCTCAGGTATATTTTGCAGCCGAGATCTTGCTCTGTTTCGAGCTGCTCTGTGACTATCTCCCGAAGTACCTGATTGTCGGCTCAACTCCGCCCTTCGCCTGCTTGACTCGGTAGCTGCCTCTCTTCTTCTATTCAGATCAGTTGTCTGTTTTTCTAATTCTCGTCCAACACGAGCGAGTTTGTATTGGTATGCTTGCAACTCTTCCGCCGTAGCAGTTGTGTTCATTGGTTCTGTACCATCCATGGCTCTTGCGGCTCTGTCCCATGCTGCTTGTGGAAGTTGAACTCTTAAGCGCGGTGTAGGCCCGACATATTTAGTGCCTAAACCTCGCTTGAGATCAGCGGGATCGACATATGGGTTTCCCGCATCGTTGAAAGCCTCTGATGTTTCCGGCTCTGCTCGGCTTGCCTCCTCAATGGCATATACTTGGTGATGCGTGGAAGCTTGATTGTCGTCGATATCGGTGACACCGTCATATAGATCGGTGAAAACCTCACGAATAGAAGTGGATCTGTCGATGAAATCGAAAGCGTCGACGTTGTCGGAGTCGCTGCTTATATTTGAGTCCGCAGACGACCCGACGAATATGTTGCTGAAGATCTTGATGAGTTCACCGCTTGATGCAAGCTTGGTGGAGATTGCCGACGATATCTCTTCATCGCCAGACTCGAACGATGAAAACGATCCCGATGAACGGGAACCAGCTGCACCCGATCTCGCCGAATCCGATCTTGCGAGACGATGAGATCCTTCCTTCCCGACGCGGAAGTGGAACTTTCTGAACGCCATGTCCATGGGCTCCTCCAGATACGCATATGCATCCATACGGGAGGGTGGGTGAGGAACAAAATCGACTAGAGTGGTTTCGATCTGTTTACCTAGATCCATCGTGTTGCTTGCTACCGAAGATGTTGATGATGTCGAACGTGCCATTGAGATCAGAACCTTGTCGCCTCTAACTCCCACAGACGGCACCAATTGATAAGGGATTAACTTATCAATGCCTACGAGTTGTAGACTAGGGTTTAGTTGGAATTAGAGGGCAAGTAGATCTCGAAGGTTTCAGCCGGAAAAGTACTCGACTGCTATGAAAACTAGGGTTGCGTGAAACAAATGAGTCGATCCTTTCTTTGTCCCTCGACTCCCCCTTATATAGGAGGCGGAGTCGAGGGTTTCGTGATGTACAAGTTACAGAGTCCGGAAGGGTTTCTGAACCGTCCCGTAATATTTACAAGTTGATATTCCTAATATAATTCTATCTTTCCAAACTATATAAAACCCCGGGTCGTGGGCCTCCAGTAAACCCCGGGTACCTTCTTCGGCAGGCCCATTGGGGATGCCTATGTCAATCGCCACAAAGCTTCTAAATGATATGCAAAATAATCATTCATAGTGGCATGTGGAACGATCCTCCTCAAGAAAGGTGAACTTAGTCACTAAGGAAAGTAATGAAGTCTCGACCGCAAAGGTAGATGAGATCATTTGTATGATAAAAGGTAATGAAGCTAAAGCCATCACTAATGCTAATGTTGAGGAGATAGATTTTGTTGAGCGTTGTAACTCTTACCCTGCATGGAAGAACAAATGTTATAATTCCAACTTTCAACAACCATATCCTAACCCTGTAGGAGCTCCTAATGCTTATAATGGAGAAAAATGCAATGTCAACCACCAGTCATGAGAAGATTCTCTTAAGTAGTTTATGCAAGCTCAAACATAGCAAAATAATCTTGTTAGTAAAATGATTGAGAATCATGAAACTGCTATAGGCCAACTATCTAAACAAGTAGTTTTTTTTTAATGAAAACTGATATACATGACCTGCAAGATAGAATTAAAACTATGGAGGCTCAATTGGCTAAAATTGTTGAATGTCAAACATTAATGCTCACCCAATTTGCGGGAGAACCCGAGCCTAACCTTGTTGTAGATTTGAAGATGGTGAGAAGTAGTACGGATGGGCACAACATTGAAGAGTTATACTACGGAAATGCTCCCTCCGCTAACTACATCGTTGAAGGTCTCGTACCGGTAAGCCCGGGTAGCCCACAGATGGTGCTTAGGTCCTTGGCCTCGCCAGGCGGACTAGTTTCTTATAGACCTAGTGGTGGTCTGGCCATGACAGACCAAGGTGGTCTCCCACCACTTTGCACAAGGATGAGCCTTGGAGGACTAGATACAACTATGCAGATTAATCCAGGACTCTAGCACCGACACCGGGTTGGATCCTCCTCTAACCCTAGGACCATGCGACTATATAAGATAGCCTACGGGAGATTTTAGGGCACAACACAATCATACACATCATTGTAATCTCGCACCAGATGCCGTTATGGTGATTTATAGCAGGAAGTAGGATCTCGCCGTTGTTGTTAGATCTAAACCTAGGTAAATCGTGTCACGCTATCCCCGAATGCTCCCACCTTACGCACACTCTCTCACACACACATCCTTGAGGTACTACTCATGGCATACTCATCAACAGAAACTCAACACTATGTACCGTCCAACATGTCCCCGCGCTTTGGCTCGACGGTTCACCGTCGTAGTCGCCAGAGATCACGACGTTTCCGGGCAGCCTAGTAGTGCCTGCCATCGACCTCAACCGCACTCCTCTGGCCAAAAATACAGGGCGGGCCACGCGTGATTCCGGCGGCGAACATGCATGTGCCTCGCAATCTTCTCGACGGAGTGACATGTCCGATGCCATCCAACCCGGTAAGCTTGAAACATCTCTTATATCAGTTCATTTGCATATGAAAACAGATTTTAGTGTAAAATTATGCGTATGAACACTATGTCGAATATGGCGAGGCCTTCATGCATTACATGATCGAGATGATGATATAAGTGTGATGCTTCTTTACTTGCATTGCATAAGACATTGAAGGATTGATGGCAAGACAGAGGGGGCAAATGCCAAGAGGGTTGAGAAGCGACGTCGAAGGAGGCCATTGACCTCGAAAACAAAACTTTTGAACTTGAAGAGAGCAATGCTCGATTAAAAGCCATTGAGGCCGAGACCAGATTGATCGTCGGGGAGAACCGAATCATGTTGGCCGACTTGAGTATCGTGGTCCCGGTGCTAACCGGGCTTGGTTTGAGAAGAAGTAAATGATCATCCGACCACGGGATGCGTGGTGTCACATATCTATTTTAGTTTATGTATTCCCTCTAAAACTCTTGTTGTTTTACACTTTGGTTCTGTACAATTGGGCGTGTGAACCATGTGATTTCCTAAGTAGCGGTAATTTGTTATTCCTCCAGTTCCATAATATAAGCTAATAAAGAGAACTACTTTGGTTTGCTGAAACAGCTTATATTATGGAACATTCTATTAAATTTAACTATTGATTTTTTTTCATTCATATATGTTGAGATATGTGTATATCTGTACGTATATCTGCTGTAATTATGACGGGTCCACCTCCTTTCATGTACAGTTGAGGTTGTGGCATATATAGGTACATGTATCTGTCTCACATCAATGCATTGTGATTTGCATCATTCTACATGGTATCAGATTCCCTATGTTCCTAACATACCTAAGCCAGCGGTCGCCCCTCTCCTTGGCGCCGCCGCCCGCCCTCCTCCCTGGCCGCCGTGCCGCCCCCTCTTGCTGGCCGCCGCGATGTCTTCCACTCCCTCCAGCAACCCCTTCGGCGACTCCTTCTCCGACTCCACCACCCCCAACGCCACCGTCCTCCGCACCGTCCCCATCGGCGACCAGGTCCCCATCAAGCTCTCCCACGACTCCGCCAACTACCATGCCTGGAAGACCTACTTCTACCTGCTCTTCCGCGAGTACAACCTCCGCGACCACGTTGATGGCCCCGCCGACCTCCTCATCATGGGGCGTGACTCCGAGTGGATGGAGATCGACGCCACCATCATCCGCTGGCTCTTCCTCGCCGTCTCACCGGACATCTTCAAGACCGTCGTTCGTGAGGGCTATGACGCCCACACGGTGTGGACAAAGATCAACGACCTCTTCACTAACAATAAACTCCAGCGGGTTGTTTTCTTGCAGCAGGAGTTTTTCAGCACTCCGCAGGGCGATCAGACCTTAGACGACTAATGTCTGTGTCTCAAGGCCATCTCCGATGAGCTTCACGACTCCGGGTTCTGCATCAGCGACGAGCTCCTCCTCTCCACCCTCATCGCCGGCCTCAGCGAGGACCTCGGCAACGCCGCCTCCAACCTCACCCTCATGGCCAACCCCACCTTCGAGCGCGCCGTCGACTATCTCCGCCTTGAGGAACGGCGCCTCAAGGGTGTTCGCGCCCGCTGTCGTTGCCTAATCGACGGTACCCCAGAGGAGGGATCCTCACGAGGGGGAGAAGAAGTAGGGGCCATAGGGCGGAGTGCACACGGGACGGTGGTACGCGAGTTACCCAGCTTCGGAACACCTGCACGATGACAGGGCCTACTGCTGCTTGTCTGGAATTATCTGGGCGCTTTCGCGTTGTTACAATGAGTTGTGGTTGTGCCTCTAGGGCTCCCGGGATCCGGCTTATAAAGGCGCACGGATCTAGGGTTTACACGGAGAGTCCTAGCCGGATTACAGATAACCTAACTACGGTACAATATCTTGCCTTGCACGTCACGGATCCGCCTTCCATATACGTCGTACTGGATCCGGGTTCCTCATGGGCCTCCATGGATCCGGGTTACTCCTATGTCGGTACGGATCCGGCCTGCTGATCCTGGGCTGGACTTCTTCCTTCATGATCAACGACAAGCTGGGCCGCCCGATGGGCCGCATGCCTCATCACCGTCCGTGGGCCACCCGGGCTTGCCGGATCTAGGCACTCGTCGATGGTACACCTATGAAGTATACCCACAACGGTAGCCCCCGAGTTCTCCGAGTTTCACTGCGGTTTCCGCCTTGCTGGTTCATTATAATCTCCGGCAAACGTTGGTAACGCGGAGAAACTTGAAGAGCTCCAACTTTGCATTTTCTTCTTTTTTCCAACTTATAGCCGGAAAATGCTCCCACCCCGCGGGACTTCATCCATCGACGTTCAAAAGAACATTTCCGGGTTACTCCCTGCTCGAATGAAAGACAACTGATCTTCACGAAATTACCCGGAATCTTAAAAGACTCAAACAGCTTCGGAAATCCTTCATCTTCAGATCATACTCAACAACGGAAGTTCCGTATTTCCCGCGCACAACTTCCTTATTTCCCGCGCTAAATTTTTCGCAGATGCAAATCTTCAGCCGGAATTTTCGGGAATGCATGGTTAAATTACCTCCACGTCGTTTTACCGCATTTGACCTAAACACGTGTCATCCATCCAACGATGCGACCGTTCAGTTTCCACCGTTGGATCCGGATCCCGAATCTCCGAGCGCGGCCTATAAATACCCCGCGGCCCGGTAAAAATTCATTCTTTCACCCCCTCTCACCACATCGTCTTCCTCCTCGCGCCTGCGCCGCCCGCCAGATCTTGACTCCGGCGAACTTCGCCACGGTGAACTTCGCGCGCCGCCGAACCAAGGCTCCCCTCGCACCAAGATTCTCACGTTTGAACGAGAAACTCGCTCCGCCGCCGATTCGTGGTCACGCGGGTCGATTTCCTTCAAGTTCGGCGACCTCATCTCCGCCGGAGCTCCGTCGAGCCACCGCGCCATTAGCGGTAAGTACGCCGGCCTTGTAGAAGACAACCTAGTGTAGAAAATAGGCTTAGTGATCCGGGTACTCAAACACTTTGTATGGGTGCAGCCGGAAGCATGCCACTCGAATCGTCACTTTGCACTGGTAGCTCTTCGAGTAGCCCGGATCCCAACCAGATAGAACCCATATGCCCGGATCCCATATCATTCCTGCCACCATACATTTCCGACATCAGACTAGCTCAACCTTTTTCCGCATCTTCCAGCACCGCTCCAAGCCGGATTCCTACCCTCCAAGAGCTCCAAGAAGAACTCGAAGGGCAAGCTCGGATGGCAGCGAAGGTGCAGGAGGCGGAAAACAAGAAGGCGTCCAAGGCCCGGATCCGCGATGGAGAACGGGGTCAATGGTGGCCTTGCGAAACTACCGACGTGGAGCTTAGGGAGCTCCAGAACGAAGGGATGATCTCCTCACATTGGAGTTTCACTCGTGATTCCGTCGTCCCCAAGCCAGAAGCCGGAGAAGTTGTTATGACTAAGGCTTGGGTGGAACGCGGACTTTCACTCCCTTGTTCGGAATTTTTTCTCTCCATCCTCAGCACCTACGGGCTCCAGCCCCACAACATTTGTCCAAATTCATACCTTCTCTTGTCCAACTTCGTGACTCTCTGCGAAGGACATCTTGGGATCCGGCCAGACGTCAAGTTGTGGCAATTCTTTTTCCGGGTGAAGAAAGAAACCAAGGAAAAAAGCAATGGTGAACTGCGGAAGCATGACGTTCATGCTCCGCCCTAGCCGCATGTACCCTCCCCATGACTCGCACGAATCCGTCCGGTACTGGAACGCCGGATGGTTCTATGAGAAGAATGCCTCAGTTCCGAAAGTCCATGAGGGCCTGCCTCAGTTCGTCAACGAACCTCCGGAAGAGCTTGCAAGCTGGAGCTTCGTCCCTTCGCTCGCCCAGACCCCAATCCTGGAGAAGGCTGCGCGGAGAATCTCCTGGCTAGTCCACGACGGACTAACCGGAGCCCAGCTCACACTTAGCTGGTTCTCCCGGAGAATCCAGCCTCTACGCTACAACGCGCGCCGATGTGCGCTTATACCGGGGCGGATGATCCTCTCCGGGTTACCCGCCACGATCTTCCGGCCGACTCTGCGAAGAGAAGGATCAAGACGTTGGTGAAGATTCCGAGGGGCCAACAGGTCCCGGAACTGACCAAAGACATTTATACAAACGACCAGTGTCCTCCGGTAAGCTTTGTTTTTTTTTTTTTGCCGCTTCAAACTTCACAAGTTTTTGGATGTTTAACTTAACTTTTATTCATCTTCCTTCCAGCTCAACACTTTGGCGGAGGAAAACTTTCGCACCATTCTCCGCGTCCCCGTCACCGAAGACACGGCGGAGGAGGTTCCGGATGACGACGAGGAGGAAGAGGAGCAGGCACCTCGCAAGGCGGCCCCTCGACCTACAAAGCGTCCCCGCGCCAAGGCTTCCGGCTCTGAGGCCGGAGCTAGCGGCGAGGCCTCCGCCAAGAAACCGAAGACGGTAAAACCACCTCCGCTAGACTCAAGAAAAGCGGAGCGTGCACGTATAAGGATGCTCTCAACGGCCGGCCAAGGCACGCGCCCCATCATCCCCGGCGCCCCGTAAGTTTCCGAGCATGATGCGATTTTAACTTTAGCGAAATTATCTCTTGTCTAAACCCTTTCACTTGTTTGCAGGAATCCGAAAACCGCTGCTACGCGGACCACCAGCCAAGAGCCCATCACAAAATACATGAAGAAATCTCCGGCTGTTGGTCCCTCTACTCCAGTTCCACCAAGTGTCTCCCACCCAACTCCCCAACCGTCGCCCCCTCAGGCGGATCCATCTCCCCCACCTGCCGCAAACACTCCACCGGAAATAATTCCGGTTAGCAGCGGGCATGCGGTCGAAGAAGACCCTAAGGCCAAAGGCCCTTCCCAAGAGGAGGCGGAAAAACAAGTCCAAGGAGAGGTTGAAGTAACTTCTTCCGAGAAAGCTGGAGAAGGCGCTGGCGACATGGTCGTTTTTCCGAAGAACTTTGGAGATCCGGCTGACACCACTTCCACCCCAAAGGCTTATGCCACTAAGTTTTTCAACAAGGCTGAGCGAGGCGGAGAAATGGGAGCTTGAACAAGACCTGCTCAACGCCATGCTGAACAACGCCGGGGAAACCTGATTCCAGGACGTCGGAAATCCAAGACTTCAAGAAAAATGTTGGCCAGTTCTGCGACCAGCTCATCTGTAAGCAAAAGGTACTCCCCAGTAGCCCCCAAGCATGTAAGCGGAAACTGAAAAAGTAGTTAGCGCTTAGATGCTTAGAGAAAGATTACTTCCGGGAAAGTTTTTTAGAATGAACCAGTAGCCCCCAAGCATTATGGCGGAAAGGTTCCGGCAATGATGCTTTAAAAGAAACCACTACTACGGGCGGAATTTTTACTCCTGCCTTGTTTAAATTTTACGAGAACGGCGGGCGCTGCACTACGAGCTGCACAAGAACATTGCCCTGCAGCGCCGCGTTACTACGAGTCGGGCGGAAAATATCCGGACCACTGAAGGATGAGAATGCAGAATTGGCTAAACAAGCGGCGGACGCCCAAGGTTGGTTTCCGCCTTCTTCGTCATTAACCAAATTCCGACTTGAAATTTCTTTGTTAACTTATGTTATTATAGGCGCATCCTCCTCCACGGCAACGGCTTCGGCTGAACTTGAGAACCTGCGCTCCTCGTACCAAGAATTGGAGACGAAGCTAAAGGAGGCGGAACTTAAGAGGGAGCAAGCCGAAAAGCGCTGGCGGAGAAAAGTTCCGAGCATGCCAGGGAAAAGGGCCAATTTATAATGAAGAGAAATGCTGACAGCGAGACCATCAAGAGGCAACAAAAAGAACTCACTGGGCTCCAAAAATATATGGAGACCGCAGAACATCATTGGGACGTGCTCAGTGAGAACGTTTTGGGTACTACTCCAGAACCTGCCGGAAAACTTTTCTCCGACTCTTCCTTGTGTGCTCAAACTGTTAACTTATATCCGATTATCTTATGCAGTACCTCTTGGGTATCCGGAAAAGCGTCGGAATTTGTTCCCTCGGGACGATCTCCTTCAACTTGCCGGCGATGATTGCAAAGACCTCATTTCCGCCTCCCGGAAGATATGCTACAACTTGTCCATCAAAAAGAGTCGTACTTGCAAAGTGCGCAAGCTTATTCAAAAGATGGACGTTCTTCCGGAGCTAGTGAAGGATCTTCAAGCATCATCTGCCGGGCGCAGCTGCGATGTCCTTGACCATGTGCTTAGCACACAACCGGAGCTTGATCTTGAACAGGTGACCGCCGCGGTTCCGTCGGACGCGGATGTCAATGCGCTTTTAGACGCAGTAAGCGGCTACGACACCCGCATCGCGCGCAGGATCCGGCATGACGAATTCTACGACAAGTTCGTGCTTCCCGCGGACGAACCCCTGGAAGCGGAACTTCAAGCGAAGCTCGACGCGGAAGCACGTCCTGCGGAATCCGGCTCACAGTTTACCTGGACCAGCTCCAAGGAAGCTCCCCAAGAGGAACCCAAGGACGGCGCTGCGTCCTCGTCGGAAGAAAGTGGCAAGGACGTGTCGTCTCCGGCGAAGGATGCCGAAGAAAATGACCCAAAGGGCAAGGCTTCTCCTGCTAAGGGGGAGTGAAAACTTTCTTCCTGCGGAAAAAACGATGCATCATTTTGGCCCCAGCGAGGGTTTGTAATAAAACTTTAAATTCTTAAGTAGTTAGGGACGAAACAATTATGCATGGGCGGAAACAACTTATCCTGCTATCCTTTAATATTATGCTGCATGTTTCGTTTTATGTCGGAAAGCAAGTGCTGATTTCGTTATTTTCCGGCTTGCCCGCTTGACCTTCCACGAGCCGGAAAACCTTAGCCGGAAATGCTCGCCAGCGGCGACGAAGCCCAATGGCAATCCGTCCATAACCGCGGAAACAAGCCCCCCAGGCATAGGTGCCGGAAATCGCTACTAGGAATCCACGAGTTCGCAACAGATAACAACTTAATCGGAAAACTTAAGCTTACGTCCTAAAGGACGGTTTTAGAAATCACAACTTTTATACACGCCTAGGCGGAAAACATCCAGCTCTGCGGTTTTAGTCGGAAAAAACATACACGATCTAAAATGAACAAGTAAAGGAGGTAAAAGACTCAAAGAGTGAACCATAAGCTTTATTTCATTGATCATGTATAACTATTACAGAGTTTGTAACTCGGAAAAATATGCTAAGTGTAGAAAGGACGTAGCTGTGCAATGTTCCAAGGGCGATCTGTTTCGTCGTAGATATCATCCGGATCCTCACGCTTGCGTTTCCGTCGCCAATTAGCAGGTCTATCCCTCAGCTCTCGGAAATCAACAAGGTAGTACGATCCGTTGTGAAGCACTTTGCTAACGACGAAGGGTCCTTCCCATGGAGATTGCAACTTGTGATCTTTCACCTGGCGAAGGCGGAGAACCAAGTCTCCGGCCATGAACGAGCGATTCCGGACTCGGCGACTGTGATAACGTCGGAGTTTACGCTGGTAGATGGCGGAGCGGCTGGTCAGCTAAATTCCGAGCTTCTTCGATCGAGGTCCACGAGATAGCTGTGCGGCCTCGTCGGTTGTTTCTTCATTATAGGCGGAAACTCGCGGTGAATCGTGGATGATGTCGGAGGGAATCACGGCTTCGGATCCGTATACCGGGAAGAAAGGGGTAAACCCTGTTGACCTGTTAGGGGTAGTTCGCAAACGCCACAAGACAGCGTCTAGTTCGTCGGCCCAAGCTCCAGCTGCTCGTCGCGGCGGTTCTTCAAGGCGTGGCTTGATTCACGATAATATTAGACCGTTAGCTCTTTCAACTTGACCATTGGATTGTGGGTGAGCCACAGATGCAAGGTCCAATCGAATCCCCATTGTCTCACAATAATCCTTTAATTCTCCCTGAGCGAAGTTTGTGCCATTATATGTGATTATGCTGTGTGGGATGCCGAATCTCATCACAAGGCTGCAGACAAATTTTAGCGCCGTAGCACCGTCGGCTTTTCTCACTGGCTTTGCCTCGATCCACTTGCTGAACTTGTCAACGGCGACCGGGAGGTATTCACAGCCACCGGGAGATGATCGTTTTAACTTACCAACCATATCGAGCCCCCGGACCGCAAATGGCCGGGTGATAGGTATGGTCTTCAGCTCTTGGGCTGGAGCGTTTGGTTGAGTAGCGTAGTGACGACAACCTCGGCGGGTCTTGACTATCTTGTCGGCATCTTCTTTAGTCGTGAGCCAATAAAAGCCTAGCCGAAAAGCTTTTGCAACGAGTGACCTGGGAGCGGCATGGTGCCCGCAGTCCCCTGCGTGGATCTCTCTGAGGATTTCAATGCCATCTTGATTGGAGACGCATTTGAGAAATACCCCTGTTGCGCTTCGTTTGTAGAGCTGTCCATCAACAATTGTGTAGGATCGTGCTCGTCGATGATGCGGCGCGCGAGGACCTCGTCCTCCGGCAACTTCTGATCGATGAGGTAGTCCGGGAAAGGCTGTGTCCAAGCCGGAATGGTAGCCAATACCTCTTTAGCCGGAGACACTTGCCACTACGGGTTTTCCGGGTTAGCGCCCTTCACGAGGGTATCCGGAGATGCTCTAGGAAAATTCCGGGCGGAATTGGCTTCTGCCGGATCCGAGCTTGGATAGCATATACTGCGTTGTATTGTCGTCTCTTCGACGTACTTGACTTCGTATCCGAGGAAGCTCTTGGCGATCTCGTCAACTTCGTCTCCGTAGGCCGCCATGACGGAATTTACGGCGTTCCGGGTTCCGGCTACTTGTTGTGCCACCAGGTCGGAATCTCCGCAGCAAATGATGTGCTTGATCCCTATTTCCTTAGCGATGCGCGATCCGTGTAGTAGAGCCTCGTATTCCGCCATGTTATTTGTAGCTTCGAAGTGGATCGCGAGAACATACTGCAGTTCTTCTCCGGTAGGGGACTTCGAGGGTGACTCGGCTCCCGAGCCTTGATGCTTGCTTGGATCCGTCGAAGTGCATGACCCATGTTTACGGTTCCGGCTCCGGACTTGCATCCGGAGCTTCTGTCCAATACGCAACGAAATCTGCCAAGACTTGGGATTTGACCGCGAGTCCTTGGCTTGTAAGCGATGTCGAAGGCGGATAATTCGATGCCCCATTTAGCTGTCCGTCCTGTTGCGTCGGCGTTGTTGAGAATTGTTGACGGCGGAGCTTTGCTCTGCAAGCTATTCTTGGGTGCTCTTGGAAGTAGTGTCTCGGCTTAGGCTGCCTAGGAAAACTCCATAAGCTAGCTTACGAAAGTGAGGGTATCTTTGCTTTGACTCCGTCGGCACCTCGCTTATGTAGTAGACAGGTCTTTGGACGTCATATTCATGACCTTCTTCCTTTCGCTCCACCACGATGACGAGGCTGATGACTTTGTTGGTAGGCTGCCGGATAAAGGAGCATTGGCTCGACTCTGCTTGGGGCTGCCGGGATAGGTGGGGAGGTAAGTATTTCCTTCAACCCTCGAAGAGCTGCGTCGAGCTGCGTCGTCCCGGAACAAATTTGTCTGTTTTCTTCAACAACTTGTACGGAGGTAGCGCCTTCTCGCCAAGACGGCTAACAAACCTGCGATTGCTGCGACACAACCGAGTTAGTCGTTGCACATCTTTGAGACAAGTTGGCCGTTTGATACACGGGATTGCCTTGATCTTTTCCGGGTTAACCTCAATGCCTGCTGCGAGAGACTATGAAGCCAAGGAGTTTTCCGGCTGGCACGCCAAAGACGCACTTCGGCGGATTCAACATCATCTTGTACCGACGGAGATTCTCAAAGGTTTACGTGAGGTCGCTGATCAAGTCGGATCCTTTCCGGGTCATGACCGCGATGTCGTCGACGTAGGCGTGCACGTTCCGGCCAATTTGGTCCTTCAGGCATCGCTGCATCGTACGTTGGTAGGTGGCACCTGCGTTTTTCAAACCAAAAGGCATAGTAACATAGCGGTAAGTGCCAAACGGGGTAATGAATGAAGTCGCCTTTTGGTCGGATTCCTTCATCCGGATACGATGGTACCGGAATACGCATCAAGAAAACACGAAGTTCCGCCCCGCCGTCGAATCAATGACTTGGTCAATGCGCGGCGGGGGAACGGATCCTTCGGGCGATGTTTGTTCAAGCCGGAGTAATCGATGCACATTCTTAGTATTTCGGTGTTCTTTTTGGGTACAAGGACGGGATTCGCGACCCAATCGGTGTGGATAACTTCTATTACAAAACCTGCTTCTAGTAACTTTGCTAATTCCATTCCTATGGCGCGGCGCTTCTTATCTCCAAAGCGTCGCATAGCTTGCTTCACCGGTTTAGCCCCGGATTTATGTTGAGGTAGTGCTCGGCGAGTTCCCTAGGTACTCCGGACATGTCGAGAAGGTTGCCATGCGAAGATATCCATGTTAGCGCGGAGGAACTCGACGAGCGCGCTTTCCTATTTGGGGTCCATGTTGGCTCCGATCGAGACTTGCTTGGAATCGTCGCCTTCCTTGAAGTTGACTTTCTTGGTCTCTATCGCGGCCACTGAAGGAGTTTTGTGTTCGGAGATGCTGCTTCTTGGTGGTCTGCATCTCGGTCGGATCCACCGCGGCCACTGTAGCCTTTCGGCTCTTCTCCGGATATGACGGACTACTGCGAAGGCGGCTTCGCCCAACTCGCACTCATGAGCCTTCTTGTAGTCTCCGGTTATGGTGATCATACCATTAGGACCCGGCATCTTGAGCTTGTTGTAGATATAGCACGCTCTTGCGTGGAACTTGTGGTAGGTGGGCCTGCCGAAGAAGACATGGTAGGAGCTCTTGAAGGGCACAACTTCGAACGTGATCTTCTCTTCGCGGAAATTATGAACATCGCCGAAAGCCACGGGAAGTGTGATGCTGCCGAGGGAGTTCGCCTTCTTACCGGAACCACGCCGTGAAACTCGGTGGTCGTTGTGTTTGAGCTGTTCCTTGGTGAGGTTCATCCGCTCCGAGTCTCCGGGTACATGATGTTCAAGCTGGCTCCGCCATCCATGAGGCACTTGGAGAAGTCATACCCGTCTATGCGAGGACTCACAACCAAGGCGTAGTATTCTTTTGGCACAATGGCGGGATGATCCTCCCTGTCAAATGTGCACGGAACTTCCGACCACGACATGCTGCGGCACGGCCGGAGCTGTGGCGTTCGGGATCCGGGTAGCTGATTTTGTAGCGCGGACTGTGGGGGTTCCGAGGAAGGTGTGGTAAGCCCCCACGCTCTTTTTCTCGAAGGGGTTGGATTTTCTGCGGATCCGGCTTTGGGATCCGGCGAGTTATCATCCTCGTCCATCGCCTCGGAGCTGTCCTCCTCCTTGTCCTTGTTCTTGCCCTTGCCTCCTTTGCCGCGTGGGCGGTGCTTCCGGGCTCGCTTGTATCCTGCCTCCGGGTCGTTCTTTAGGTCGTTGACCCACTTGCAGTTGCGGTTGGTGTGAGTGGACTTCCCTGTAGCCGGATCCAAGTGGGCCAGGCAGGGGCATGTCTCTGTACTCCTCGTAGGTTTGCGGGGCGCGGGATCCGCCGGCGGTGACCTCGGTGCCATCGCTGCGACCCCTGCCGGCTCCGCCTCCGCGGCCGCGTCCTCTTCCGCCTCCTCGAACCTCCGCGTTGGAACGCCATGGCGACCATGTCGGATCCGCCGCTCTTCGGTCATCGGGGTTTTTGCGTTTGTGGCCGCTGTTGTTACCGTTATCACGGTTCTTCTTTTGTTGGTGCAGGGGAATCGCTGTAGCTGCGATATCACCGCCTGCGTCGTCATCGGCGGCGGTGTGGTCACTGGCAATGGAGATCATCTCGTTCAAGGTCAGTTTGTTGGCGTTGGCCAAACACGTGAGCTTATGCCTCAGCAGTCCTCCTCTCTGCAATCCACCAATGAAGGCGTACATGGCAGTGGTGTGATCGACGTTTTCGCACTCGTTCCTGCATGCCAACTATCGTGTGAGGAAGTTTCTTGAGGTTTCTCCCTTCTTCTGGATACAAGCTAGTAGGTCACTTGCTGTGGCAGGTCTTTTGTAGGTGCCCCTGAAGTGTTTCTCAAAAGCGGTCTTCAGGTCGAACCAGCAAAAGATGGAGTTTTTCTCGAGGTCAGCGAGCCGGATCCGGGCTGGTCCTACAAGGTACAAGCTGGAGCATGCGGCGGGCGATATTAGGGGTTCCTCCGGCGAAGGTTCTTGCATTGTAGTAATCCTCGATCCGGGTATCCGGCCTTTCGGTGCCATCATAATGCTTCGGGTTTCCGGGTAACTTGAGGGAGCTCCTTGGCTTTGGTTCCTCTCGAATCATCCTGCCAAAGCACTTCGGTCCGATGTAGTCGGTTCTGTATTCGTTGAGGCGTTCCCGCGCGTCGCGCGAGCCGTGACGGGGGACTGCGAGCGAGAGCGAGATCTCCGGCCACCGCCTCCGCCTCCACCTCCGCCGCCACCGCTAGGTGGTGGTGAGGAGACCTGCGAGGGGCCGATCCGACCTCCTGCTTCCGCTGCAGATTCTCCCCGGCCCTCCCGGTGCTGGCTCCGGCTCCCGTGGCTGCCTTCGCCATGACGGCTGGCTGCCCCGGTCGTTCCGGCTCCGGCGGGGCTCCGGGTCGCGCTCCTCATTCCGGCTCCTCCTAGGCTCGGGCTCACGATCATTGTTCGATTCCGGCGAGGCTCCGGCGTGCGCTCCCTGTTCCGGTTTCCGGAAGGCATCACGATGTCGCGGATAATAATTCCACCATGCCCTTGAGGCACTGGTGTTTCCGGCTGGACTACGGCGACGAGGGGGACGCGGGTAACCATTAGGCGGAGGAGAGCGTTGCGGTACTTGTCTCGTCCGGAGTACATTGCATCCTTTCCCTTTCTCGGATACGACGGTGGCGTCTTTGATGGTACGGGGATCGGATTTGGGTGTTCCACGGCTTTCCTTCTGCGTTCGAGGATCCGGTTCGCGACTCGTCATCTCGATGGCGATTGTTGCGGCGTCCTGCTGCGCGGTGGAGACGCAATGCTCCGGGTTGGATTCCAACTTGCGCGAAGTATACGCCTTGCTCTGTTGTTTAACCGCTGAAGCGACGAGCGTGCGCAAGTAGTTGATGTCAACCTCCTCGTCACTTTTCTTCGAGAATTTCGCAGCTCTTGCCAAGTTGTCCTTTGGGGTAGCGAGCGGCTGCTGTTCGGCAGGGGTTGCGAAGTTGATCCTGCGGGGAGGGATTTCTTCTCTGACGATTCTATCAGCCTCCGCCTGTGCGTAGGTCATTTTCACCTCCCACTCCGCTCTCATACTCTTGACTTGCTCGAGCGTTGCGGTGACTTCGCGATCCTGTCTTTCAAAGCGATCCATGATCAGTGCAGCTTCTTCCCTCTCATCCAATATGGCGGCTGCGGTGTTAGCAAACTTTTTGGCTGTGGCCAGCATCTCCTTTCTGGTGGCCTCTAAAGCCTCCGGATCTGCGGCATCGCCAGGAGTTATTGGCTTGTTGAGGATGTCTGACTTTGCGACCAAATCCATGCGTGCTTGTGCAACTATCTCTTCAGGCGACGAGGAGGATCTCGAGGAAGGATCCCTACGGGGCCGTTCCCGCGACATCGGAGATCCATGGTGAGATGGCTGGGGGTCGGATTGAGTGTCTGCGCTTCGGATCCGTCTTCTCCAAGCGCCGCTACGGTTGCAAGTACCTGCTTTGGGCTGGACGGAATCGACTTCGGGCTGTTCACCGTATCCGAGTTCCGTCACCTTGCGATCAAACTCTGCAGTGTCCATGGACTGGGTGTCTCCGGAGATTGGGCTTAGATTTCCCAAGATCGACTCTTCAACCGGAGTTTCGCTTTCTCCGACAGCCTCTTGCTGATCCGGAGCAGCGTTGCTTTCCGGGGCCTCGACCTGCTCGGGACCAACTCCGGCTCCATGAGGGGCGGTTCCGGCGGTCTGGGCCAAGAAGTGTACGAAGTGACACCTTTGCTTCTCTAACACTCAGGAGACCCGGGCGGATCTGCATTGGTCTTCCACCGTTATTTCCTGCTCGGGGGCGGATTGGGTGGGTTTTGATTTTCCAGATCTAAGGCGGAATCTTCGCTAGGAAGTTCCAGCGTCTCAGATCGGATCTTCGCGACTGCGTCCCGCTCAGCGGCGGTCGCGTCAGCGCTACTTACCAGTGGGTTTCCGTCGGAATCGACGGTACCCCGGATGAAGATGTGTATGCCGCCAACTGGGACAATGGAGAGCTTGACGGGGTCGGTTTTAGCCGGAATCCAACACTCATCCGGAGGGACGATCGGCAGATTTCCGGCGTAAAGGACACGCCCCACAGCGATGGTGTCGTCGTAGCTTCCCATGGCGGAACCCTCCCGGTTCCGGCCTCCGAACGCCGCGAGGCCCCACGGTGGGCGCCAGCTGTCGTTGCCTAATCGACGGTACCCCGGAGGAGGGATCCTCACGAGGGGAGAAGAAGTAGGGGCCATAGGGCGGAGTGCACACGGGACGGTGGTACGCGAGTTACCCGGCTTCGGAACACCTGCACGATGACGGGGCCTACTGCCGCTTGTCCGGAATTATCCGGGCGCTTTCGCGTTGTTACAATGAGTTGTGGTTGTGCCTCTAGGGCTCCGGGATCCGGCTTATAAAGGCGCACGGATCTAGGGTTTACACGGAGAGTCCTAGCCGGATTACAGATAACCTAACTACGGTACAATATCTTGCCGTGCACGTCACGGATCCGCCTTCCATATACGTCGTACTGGATCCGGGTTCCTCATGGGCCTCCATGGATCCGGGTTACTCCTATGTCGGTACGGATCCAGGCCTGCCGATCCTGGGGCTGGACTTCTTCCTTCATGATCAACGACAAGCCGGGCCGCCCGATGGGCCGCATGCCTCATCACCGTCTGTGGGCCACCCGGGCTTGCCGGATCTAGGCACTGTCGATGGTACACCTATGAAGTATACCCACAACACCCGCGCCGTCCACTCCGCCCTCGCCGCCGGGTTTAGCCACGGCACCCCGCAGCCACCTTGACCTCCTGTGCCCACCGCGCCCACCGCGCCTCAACAGCCGCCGCAACAAGGTGGTGGCGGTGGTGGTCGCAACCGCCGTCGCGGCCGTGGTGGTCGCGGAGGTGGCCCTCGCCCCGGGTACCCGCAGGCAGCGCCGCCGTGGAGTGGCGGCTACAACCCCTAGACCGGGGTCGTCCACGCCTAGACCGTGCCGGTGCCCCGCCCCCGCCCCCGGCATCATGGGTCCACGTCCGCCGACGCGTCAGGCTCTCTTCGCCGCGCCGCAGCCGGCCCCTGGCGCCCTGCCCTACGGCGGCTTCGCGCCGTACGCTACTCCACCGCCGACCGCGCCGGCCCCCCTGGGACCCTACACTCTACACCGCCCTACAGTACGCGCCCTTTTGGGGCTCCTACACCGGCTGCAAATCACAATACATTGATGTGAGACAAATACATGTACCTATATAGGCCACAACCTCAACTATACATGGAAGAAGGTGAGCCCGTCATAAATACAGCAGATATACGTACAAATATACACATATCTCAACAATATATACCAATTACTAAGTGAGATGGAAGTAGAGAAAAATATAGGCAGCGCGTACAAAATAGATCTGGCCGCTGGGTTTCTCCCGCCCCAAACTCTTAGAGCAAGTACAATAAGGTACAGTCAGCTGGCTATAAGAGATAAAATATTATAAGTTTGCTTAGTTGGAGGAGAGAGATTAGGAGAGAGAAGAGAAGTGAGCTACTTATCTAATAGCCAGACTTCATGACGCGTCTTTCACAGGCCTTATGTGAGACTAAAATGTGGACCATGTATTGTAAAAGTACTATATTTTTATAGCTTACTATTGTACATGCTAGCTATAAGTTGACTATAGATGATGTGGCAAATTGTTATAGCCAGTGCTACCGGCTACACTATTGTTCTTGCTCTTAACAATCCAAATAAACCAAAAATGTGGTGTTTGAAATGGATGAGATGGTTAAAGATGGCCCAACGACATGATCATGTTAGTTAAGCCGGTGGTTCCCTGCCATTGCTGCTCTGTCTGTGGTGATGGTACTGCACAACATATGCGGCCCAACGACATGATCATGTTAGTTAAGCCGGTGGTTCCCTGCCATTGCTGCTCTGCCAGTACGTGTACCCCACGTCGTAATCAGGACCGTACAAGATCTACACATCGATGGAGGAGGAACATCAAGGAAGGATGAACTCACTTTATGTTGACGCGTTCGTTCCAGTCTCTGTGCAGTGCTACGCGACAAACATGGACCACTGTCAGCGACTGGCTGGCATCCCAACCCCCCTACCCACCGCCGTGTTCCGGCGTCCTTCTCTAATCCTTTAATAAGCGCCACGTCATCCGTCTCCCTACAGTCGTCGCTCAAGACCAAAATTACATAGCGTACGTACAGAAAACGCTAAAATACGTAACGTACGTACAGAAAACGCTAAAATACGTATACAGCTTCCGCATCATCCGGAGCGGTGTGAACGCAAGCGTAGGGGTCATGCGCAGTCGTCATCCGATGTTAGGTGGCTGCTTCAGAGTTGACCGGGTCAAGCCTCCTCAGAATTCTCACCCCTTTGTGTTTGTGGCATCGACCGGCGCCGAGTCCTCCTTCTCCGGCGTCCGCCGCTGGTCGACTGGCAGGCGTCCGTCGCCGGCGCCGTCGCGGAACCTGGCGTAGATGTCGCCCTTGTAGAAGCTCCACGTCCTCCACACCAGCACCAGCGACACCACGGCGCCGAACGCGGTGGCCGCCGTGATGATGAGGAAGGACCGCTTGAAGCACTCCACCCCGAGGCACACCTTGTCGCGGCCGCTCCCGGCCGCGAACCCGCCGCCCGGCTGCTTGTCCGCCTCCGCGTCGTAGAGCCTCCCGGCCACCAGCACGTTGAGGATGTAGGCGCCCACGGGGCTGGCCATGCCGCCGAAGTTGTAGAGCGTGGAGTAGTACTTGAGCCCGAACACCTCCGAGATGATGGCGAACACCAGCGGCCACTGCGCGCCGAAGCAGAACCCGATGATCACCGACGCCGCGTACAGCGACTGCGGGACGCCCAGCGCGATCAGCACGTGCCCCGCGCACGCCAGCAGGAGCACCACCGTCAGCATCAGCGTGCGCGGGAACCTGTACCGCTCCAGCAGGGCCTCCGAGGCGAACCCGGACGTGACCCGGCCGGCGTAGTTCCAGATGCTGATGAGGGAGACGAAGGTGTTGATGCTCTTGGCAGGGTAACCCAGGGACTGCCCGATCTGCCCCATGTTGTCGATCGCAGTCAGCGTGCCGCCCACGCCGCAGATGGTCGCCACGAACAGCACCAGCATGTCCACGCTCACCAGCGCCTGCAGGATCGTGTAGTCCTCACCCCGAGCCGGCGGACGGAACATGGTCTTCACGCACCCGCCGAACGAACCCATACACGACGAAGAAGACGACGGCGGCGGCGGCGCCTGCTGCTCCTGTGCTTTGCTGTCGGTGGACATTTGGAGGCCGTGTGCATCGGCCACCGTGATGGTGGGCGGCGGCTCGTTGGCGGCGTCGATCTCGCGCTCGCGGTGGATCTTGTACTCCTGCTTGATGACGACGCAGAGCGGGAGGAAGAGCACGATGAGCAGCGCCGTGGCCGCGATGGCGTACGCGGCGTGCGAGAAGGCGAACTGCTTCTGCACGACGATCATGACGAGCAGGTAGCAGGCGAGGCCGATGGAGATGTAGAGGAAGCAGAAGAAGGGGTCCACGCTGGTCTCCTGCCCGCCGCGTCGGCGCGGGTACGGCATGATCCGGATGGTGTGCACGAACACCACGGAGATGGCCGCCGGCAGCCACGCGATGAGGAGGATCAGCGACTTGGCGTCGTCGCCGTAGAAGGCCAGGTAGAGCTGCGTGTACACGGCGCCGCTGAGCCCCACGAAGCCCTTGAGGATCCCGAGCACCACCCCGCGGCTCTCCGGGAAGTTCTTGACGCAGGTGACGAGCGCGCCGGTGTTGGCGAAGGACTGCGAGTTGGCGCCGATGAAGATGTAGAGGCAGACGAGCCACACCGGCGGGCGGGCCGTCCGGCCATCGACGGCGAGGTAGACCATGAGGTAGCCGACGAGGTTCATGGCGGCGCCGATGGCAAGCACGACCCATGGCGGCGTGACCTCGTTGATGAGGCCCGAGAAGACGCCGAGGTTGGCGCCCAGGTCCTTAAAGAAGGAGATGGTGTTGAGCGTCTGCTGGTCGTACCCCAGCGCCGACTTGAGCGTCTTGGAGTAGATGCTGAAGATGTAGGTCGCCCCCGACGCCGTCAGGATGGCGAAGCTGGCGAACACCGTGAACCACCGCCCCACCGCCACCTGCCGGGCGAACGGCGCCGTGAAGACAACGCTCAGAGGGCCCTTCGGCGCCGCCGGCGACGTGCCGGCGACCGTGTCGAACACCATGGCGCGCTTCTGCTGCCGGTGGTGGTAGTGGTGTTTCTCTGTCCTTTATCCAATGGTTTCGTGGTTGGTTCGTGGTTGGTGCGTGTCTCTACTGATACACCTAATAATGTACTCTACTCACTACAGATCTTCTTAACGATGTAGCAGTAGAGTATGTTGGTTTGTGTGGTCGTTGGGGTTAATAGTATGTTTATTACGTTTATATAGGGCGAGTTGGGAGGGGGCAAAAGTGTGGGGGGAGAGATATTTCAGTCAATCAGGCGCACACTCTTTCACATAGCTTTCGCTTCATGGCCTAAACGAGTAATTGGATTTCACACATCTACAAACACTACAAGAGAAAGTAGCTTTGAGAAATGTCTGCTCGTGACAGATACGTGCCAAGAAATATATACGGAGTACCTTTAAAGATTCGCCAGTGCTTCCTCAAAAAACGAAACAAATAGATTAGCCAAAACGAAAATAACACCACTCGCAATTAGTCTGACCCCAATTGACCCCAATTGCATTACACCACTTGTATAGATAATATTTTTAGAAATTTGATTACATTTTCTTATCTTATACAAAGTTTTCTATTAGCTCATGTTAATTTCCTAGGGTTAATCCTGCTTAATCACGGTGTAATTTTTCCAAAAATTGCATTCTTTAATTTTCGTGTCAGAAACTATATGGCTTATATTTAGGAACGGAGGGAGTACGATATAGTGCCTCGTTCACACAGGTATAAAAATCAGCACAAGTCACAACTTCTTTGTTAAGTTTTTACACCCCCCCCCCTCTCATATCTTTGTTAAGTTGGTCAAAACTTCTTTGTCGCCTCCCCTCTCATGTCTCATCTCCACCATCCCTTCCCTTTTCAAGAGTCAACCAAAATTTCTCGGCTTGCTCCACTCTCCTCTCTATCGGTGTCGTCAGACGACTTGGACGAGGATGCGCAACAGGGGTTGTACAATGTAGTGGTAGGTTTAGTTTTGCCAAGTTACTGTATGGCGTGATGATGATAGGGAGATCGCATCGGGCGCTTCCAAGCGTTGCTGGTTGCGTTGGCCTCACCCTCTTCTTTCTGTTGATGCTCTAGTGGTTGGATCTTACATGGGCGGATACAATAAAGCTCTCTCTCTCATCTGGCGTGTTTGCCTCCTATTTCGTCTTTCCATGCAGAGCTCCCTTGTGGAGATATGGAAGGGATGAAGAGGAGACACCGCTACTTTTCTTGAGCACATTGTTGAAATCTAATTGGCCATGGGCGGTGGGGCGGGGGGGGGGGGGGGGCTGTTGGAATAGCTAGACAGACCTCCTCTTTCTTCTTTCAATTGGAGAGCTCCATGGCGGAGACAGCGGGAGGGATGAAGAGGAGATCGATGCTGCTTCCTGGAGCGATTCATCGACGTCATCTAAGCTGTCATGTGTCGTTATGTGTCGACTTGCTTCGAGGTCTATTATTCGTGTTTGAATGGTTGGATACGTATGCTTTAACCCTAGTCGGTCACTACGTAGAATTTTGAATAGGACCCTTTTAGGGTTTCGCCACTCGTGTACATATATGTACATCACATGAGATGAATGAAATTATCTTGCATCTCTATCTCTTCTTTCAAGTTGACACGTCACACGTCAACTCTCATTTAACGACTCTAGGCGGCCTCATTCCCCCTCTCTCGCTCTCAGTGAGCTACAGTACCTGACCCTCTCTTCCTCCCTTCTGGGCCGCTCCTTCCTCCTCTCCGCCGGATTAGCCGGCCGGAGACAGATAGGAGATGGCGCCGGCTGTAGATATTTAGGTTCCTTTGCTTGTTTTCATCCCTTAGTGGCATCTTGGAGCTGCACGTCAGATCTAGGCGGCAAGATCTGGGGGTTAGGGTTTCCCTGCTCGCTGCCATGGTGCCGGAGGTTGGACCATGGAGTCGAGGAGGAAGCCACAGTCTCCTCAAATAAAGTAGGAGCCGCGGATCTTCTGTTGCTGCTGAGGTGCTGCGAAGTAGAGCCCCCCTGACCGGCCATGGAGGCGAGGGGGAGGGGCGACGCTTCCTGCGGCACACCACGAAGATTCTTCTGGCCGGCCGTGGAGGCGAGGAGGAGAGGCGAAGTGGTGTGCTCTCCCCGGCGGAGCAGAGATCCAGGTACTTCTCTCTGACTCTAGGTTTGGTGATTTTCTGGGCTGCTCTTCTCCCTCCTTGTGGCCGTGGAGATAGACAAGAGGGTGTGAGCCCCAGAGTTCATCGATCTGGAGTTTCGAGGCACACCGGTGAGCGTGCGGTGCTCACCACGATGGAAGCTCTCAATCGGCGGCAGATCTCAAGCGTCGGTGTCATCAGCCCACGCTATCTTTGGCTAAGGGGGCCTCTCCGCACCTCGGAAGCTGCTCCGGGGAGATTCAACTTCCTCCAGGCCTTAGAGCTATGGGGGAAGATCTTTGATCTCGGCATGGTGATCCATCCTGGCGATGAACCAAGTGGCGTAGTCCCCGGCGTCGTCGGCGGCGACCGTGCTCCGAGATCCAGTTATCGACACGGTGGAGAAGAAGGACCTGATTGCTTTTTCCTTTATCTTTTTAGAATCCTTCTTGTAAATCTACAGGGCTCTTCTGCTAATGTTACTCATGCCAAGGTCCTTTCTGTAATTGTACCCACCGAATAATAGAGCTTCCCGGTCCTTCAGGGCCTTACCTGTTAAAAAAAACTCTCATTTAACCTTCAGGACGGTATGCCAATGCGAAAACCCTCATGTTGAGATGGACATGGATAAGGACTTGATCGCACGTGTGTGTGTGTGTGTGTTTTTTTTTTGTTTTTTTTTACTTTTGGCTCTAGGATTGTTTTTGCAGTTTGTGAGGGCTTGCTTATAATTTCTATTTTTTTCTACAGACCCTCATTGTAACATGTAATCCCACTGACGATTAATCTATCTCTGTCTTGAATTTACACCTCTCTTTGAAATTGAAGAATTTTTGCAGGGAATGAAAGGGAAATTTTCAGATGATCCCAAATCTGTATCTCTCAACATACTAGTCTAGTATAAAACTGGCGATCGATAGAAGCAAGAGACATTGATGTATAGCAAGGAGCACGAGCTTTGACGGGAGAGCGAGCGAGGGAGCGAGACGTGTGTGATGGGGAAGGAAGTGGTGCGGCACTGGTAGTGGTACTATCGCGGAGCTGGTGACGTTGCGTAGCCGTGCTGGTAACTGGTAAGCGACGCGTCCCATCGATCGGCACGCCTGTGTGTGGACCGGGAAGCCCGCTCGCGCGCCAAGGCTAGGTTGCAGGTTAGTTTAGCGGACTTGCTTATGGACGGTCAGGCAGCGAGTAATTTAAGCGCCGCCGATGCAGCGTGCGTGCGTGCGAGGCCAGATTGATTAGAGGTAGACGACGACGACGACGAAGAACGATGACATAATTGGTTAACAGTCGGTCCCCGGCATCGCGAAGAAAATTAAACAATCGTCCTTGCTTCTTGATGATCCAGTCGATGCTGCATCTCCGCTGTCCGGCTACAGCTATCACTGTTCCAGTCTCTTTAGCGACACGCCCGGAAGCATTAAAATAAAATCTACACGTCTCGTTATTATAGCATCTAAAGAATAATTACACGTCTGATAGTCCAACCGGAATGTTTGGAACATGGGTACTCCTTATTTCACATGAACAGTACAATCAAAACAAATATCAAAAAATACAAAAAAAAAGTTTATCGTAATCCACTGCTTTATTTAAGAGGGAATGTGGTTACAGTCTGACTGAATCACATCAGACAAACCTTTTAGCTGGTTCATCCATTCATCTTAAGAACATCCTTCATGTACCTGGATGCTCGCCTAAGTCTCCTTTCAGTTTATCGTATCGTTTGTGACAATCATGTGTTTGTCGAGTTTCACCGTGACTTTTTCTGTGTAAAGGACAAAACCACGAGGAAGGTCCTGCTTCTCGGTAGGAGTCATGGAGGCCTGTATCCCGTTCCCTTTGGAAGAGCTTCGTCATCATCTCGTGTGTAGGCCGGTGCTACCTCTCAACGGTGGCATCAACGTCTTGGCCATCCATCCAATAATGTAGTTCAAAACATTGTTAGGACCAATGAGCTTTCTAGTTTCCCATCAGATAATACTTCTATAGTGGGTGAGAACGGCGGCGCGCCTTCGGCTCGTGCTAGTGTCTGTAGTCGTCACTAGATGGGTTTGAGACCCGTTGATATTACGCCATAGTGGTAACCCAACCTTTGTGATCGGAGATCCCGTGAATTAGGACCTGGGAAGAACAAACTAGTGGTTTAATTGAGGAGAGTATTATGTAACCCTCTCTATGTGAAGATGCACAACTCTCAATTGTCTGTAAGGCAGGTTGGCAACAAGCCTTAATGTGTTTATGTTGGCTATTTTAGCAAAGGTGTTGTCCTACAGAGCATTCTTGAAATAACACACCTATATGAGTCTGATTGTTAAACGTCGCAATCTATGAGATTTGGGTGATCTCTAGTAAACTCATGAAGAGACCACGAAGTATGACGCATATGCTTCACCCGCGTGATAGGCTACTGGCAGCCATGTACTGGGTCATGACTTTGAGTGAAACCCCGTTCACGCAAAACTTGCAATTCAAGGCTTAGTCCATTGTTCAAGTGTGAATGGATGTAGCTTAAGGTTCTAGGCGGAAGTTCAACTTAACAGTCTCCGCTGAAACACTGGTATATAAACAAGCAGCGAGTATTGGTAAATCTCTAAATGGAGATTTGAGATCTGGTGGGGGATTGTTGAAATATTGGGCCCACTTTTAGTGGCCCAAATTAGATTTCAGTTTTTCCTATAAATCTCAAAGCCCACATAGTGGCAGCCTTGTGAGTTTGAGCCCAAGTTGGTGGCAGCTCACTAGGGAGTGGCAAGAGGTGGGAAGTTTAGTCCCACATGGAAAGTTGGGAGGAAGTTAGACCACCTTATAAGGTGGGTTGTTCCACCACTAGTAAGTGAGTGACAATAGGAGTGCTACACGCGCGCTCCTCCTCCTCCTCGCTCGCTCGTCTCGACTCGACACGACGCGCGCGCCGCGCTCGTGGTGAGTGGATTGAGCCTCGAGCCGAGACTTTCCTTACTTTTTGCAGCTCAGGAAAAACGAACAGAGTCCTAGACGGACGCGTCGCAGTTAGTCGGTTCGGGTCGCTCCCGGATCATGGGCTATCTGTAACCGACTCGAAATGTTCGTGCGACGTGGGTGTGGCCCACGTTGCCTAGGGTTTCCCGAGCCTATATAATCTCTTGCCCGACTACCGCAGAAATATATCTAATATACGAGTTAGGGTTTCCACCTCTCTCTGCTTGCGCCGCCATCGTAGCCTACTCCATCCCGCGCGCGACGTGCATCGGCGAACGGGAGAGCAGGTCTCCGGAACCGCTCGTCCTTGCGATCCTGTACGGGAGAGGGCGAATTAGGTTTTTGGGAAGCGCTCTGCGCGACTGCTCAATCTCTTCATCATGGGTCGTCTTCTGTCCAAGTCGGGCGGTGCTGCCTACCGTCGTCTTCAACGTCGTCTACTTCGACCCATCGTCCCCGTCGTCAACAACGTTGTCATCAACAACGTTACAGCTGCGACGACATCTGCTACACCGCCACCTCCACCAGATCGGTACGTGCGATATATCTCGATCTGTTTAGCGATGGATGTTGTACCGCTTGCACTGCTACTATTCATGTTGATTAATGCATCTAGTATGTTCGAGTTTCACATGTTAGTAGTTGTTGTCGTCATGTTTAATATTCTGGAATTAATCATGGAAATTGTGCCTAATTATCCAACAATCCAAAAACCTAATTGTAGGCAATTTCCTGAGTTAACAATGGCTGGTTTTGCTGATGCACTGAGGCCGGATAAGTTCACCGGTGTGCACTTTAAGAGGTGGCAAGTTAAGGCCATGCTCCGGCTTACTCATATGAAAATATTCGATGTTACCGATGGTTTACCCGAAGGAACTATATCTGACCAAGATCGGAACAAGTTCAAGGAAAACAATACTCTCTTCGTCGGATGCGTTCCGAGTATTCTTGTCGATCGTCCGTGTGATGTGTACATGCACATAACGGATGGTAAAGAGCTCCGGGATGCACTCGAATGCTAAATTCGGTGCAACCGATGCGAGTAGTGAACTCGTACATCATGGAGAGCTTCCATGACATCGGGATGGTAAACAACCGTTCTGTAGTCGAACAAGCTCATGAGATACGAGTGCATTGCGAAAGAGCTTGAACTCCTTAAGTGTGCCTTACCCGACAAGTTTGTGGCTGGATGCATCATCGCTAAGTTGCCCCCTTCATGGAGGAACTTTGCCACAACTCTCAAACACAAGAGACGGGAGATATCGGTTGAAAATCCGATAGCGTCTCTTGATGTTGAGGAGAAAGCTCGGGCTAAGGATAATACTGAGAAAGGAGAGGGTCAGTCTAGCGTCAACATGGTGCAGAAGAAACCCTACAGCAAGAACAAAGGGAATAACAAGCCCTCCTTCAATAAGCCTATGAAGACTACAACCTTCAAGAAGAAGAAGATGATAAACAAAGCAGATCTGAGCTGCTTTACCTGTGGAGAGGCTGACCACTTTTCTAAGGACTATCCAGAGAGGGCAGACCGCAAGAAAAAGGCGAGGCAAGTCAACACGGTGATCGCTAGCAATGCTGATGGGTACGGTAATCTCTTTACTGTTCTTTCGGTATTTCAATCTCCATGTTGGTGGATTGATACAGGTGCTAATGTTCATGTGTGTGCTGACATATCCATGTTCACTTCTTACCAGGTCGCCCGGGATTCTTCCGTCTTGATGGGGAATGGGTCACATGCTTCGTTCGTGGTGTTGGCACGGTAGATCTCGAAGTTCACTTCGGGAAGATCGTGCAGCCGAGGAACGTGCAGCATGTCCCTACTATGAACAAGAATCTCGTTAGCGGCTCCCTTCTATGCAGAGATGGGTTTAAGGTTGTTTTAGAGTCGAATAAAGTAGTTGTTTCCAAGTTTGGACAATTTATTGGTAAAGGCTATGAGTGCGGAGGCTTGTTCCGCTTTTCGCTTTCGATTTCAGTAATAAGTCCGTGAACCATATTTGTGGCAATGTTAGTGATGATACCGGTGTTTGGCATTCTCGTTTATGTCACATTAATTTTGGTTTAATGTCTCGGCTATCCAGCTTTAAGTTTAATTCCGAATTTCACCATTGCCAAAGGTTCTAAGTGCCATAGTTGTGTGCAATCAAAGCAACCTCGGAAGCCTCACAAGGCGGCCGAGGAGAGAAACTTGGCACCTCTAGAACTCATACATTCTGATCTATGCGAGATGAATGGTGTGTTGACAAAAGGTGGAAAGAGATATTTCATGACATTGATTGATGATGCGACTAGATTTTGCTATGTTTATTTGTTGCGAACTAAAGATGAAGCTTTAGACTACTTTAAAATTTATAAGGCCGAAGTTGAAAATCAACTAGACGAGAAAGATCAAGCGTCTTAGGTCGGATCGTGGTGGCGAGTATTTTCCTAAAATCTTTGATGAATTCTGTGAGGAACATGGTATTATTCATGAGAGGACGCCTCCCTATTCGCCCCAATCAAACGGGGTTGCCGAGAGGAAAACCGCACGCTGACCGACTTGGTGAATTCCATGTTAGCCACTCGCTGGTTTATCAAAGGCATGGTGGGGGGAGGCTTTGCCGACTTCATGTCATGTCCTCGAATAGAGTTCCTAACAAGAATAAAGATAAAACCCCTTACGAGGAGTGGTGATGTCTACGGGAGCTTCTATTCTTGTAGACGGTGTTGGGCCTCCAAGAGCGAGAGGTTTGTAGAACAGCGGCAAGTTTCCCTTAAGTTGATCACCCAAGGTTTATCGAACTCGGGGAGGAAGAGGTCAAAGATATCCCTCTCATGCAACCCCGCAACCACAAAGCAAGAAGTCTCTTGTGTCCCCAACACACCTAATAGGTGCACTAGTTCGGCGAAGAGATAGTGAAATACAGGTGGTATAAATAAGTATGAGCGAGTGGCAACGGCACCGTAAAAGTGCTTTGCCCGGGACAAGTAAACAAGCGAAGTAGTAACGCAGCAGTAGTAACGCAGTAGAAACAAGAAACAAGCAGCGATAGCGATATTTAGGAACAAGGCCTAGGGATTAGACTTTCACTAGTGGACACTCTCAACTTTGATCACATAACGAATAGATAAATGCATACTCTACACTCTTTTGTTGGATGATGAACACCATTCGTTGTGTAGGGCTACAAGAGCTCCCTCAAGCCGGAGTTAACAAGCGCCACAACATTCGGCATTCATATTTAAGTAACCTTAGAGTGCATAACAGATCAACACAACTAAACCAAGTACTAACATAGCATGCACACTGTCACCTTCACACTATGTAGGAGGAATAGATCACATCAATACCATCATAGCAATAGTTAACTTCATAATCTACAAGAGATCATAATCATAGCCTACGCCAAGTACTAACACGGATGCACACACCGTCACCATTACACCGTGCGGGAGGAATAAAACTACTTTAATAACATCACTAGAGTAGCACACGGATAAATTGTGATACAAAACACATTGCAATCATAAAGAGATATAAATAAGCACTTCACTATGCCATTCATAACAGCGAATAAGTATTCTGTGAAATATAGCCTACGAGACCCACACGATGCACACACTCTGTCACCTTTACACACGTGGGACAAGGAGTCTCCGGAGATCACATAAGTAAAATTCACTTGACTAGCATAATGACATCTAGATTACAAGCATCATCATATGAATCTCAATCATGTAAGGCAGCTCATGAGATTACTGTATTGAAGTACATAGGAGAGAGATGAACCACATAGCTACCGGTACAGCCCTTAACCTCGATGGAGAACTACTCCCTCCTCATGGGAGACAGCAGCGGTGATGAAGATGGCGGTGGTGTCGATGGAGAAGCCTTCCGGGGGCACTTCCCCGTCCCGGCGGCGTGCCGGAACAGAGACTCCTGTCCCCCGCATCTTGGCTTCGCGATGGCGGCGGCTCCGGAAGGTTTCTCGTACCGTGGTTTTTCCGTCTCGTGTTTTAGGTCCGGGACCTTTATATAGGCGAAGAGGCGGCGTCGAAGGTCGAAGGGGCGACGACACCATAGGGCCGCGCGGCCGGGGGTGGGCCGCGCCACCCTATCATCTCGGGCCCGTGTGGCCCCCTCCGGCGACTCTCGGGTGTTCTCGGGATGCTTCCGGGCAAAATAGGAACCCGGGCGTTGATTTCGTCCAATTCCGAGAATATTTCGTTACTAGGATTTCGAAACCAAAAACAGCAGAAAACAGAACCGGCACTTCGGCATCTTGTTAATAGGTTAGTTCCGTAAAATGCACGAATATGACATAAAGTGTGCATAAAACATGTAGATATCATCAATAATGTGGCATGGAACATAAGAAATTATCGATACGTCGGAGACGTATCAAGTGGTCTGGGAGAAAACCATCACTTTCGTATTTGCGCACATGGGGATGTTTGGCGAAAGTCAATATTCCAATTACTAAGAAGCGCAAACTTGGACCAAAGACAGTGGATTGTATCTTTCTAGGTTATGCTCCGCGGAGTGTAGGCTATAGATTTTTAGTAGTTCAATCTGAAGTACCGATATGCATGTTGACACTATTATGGAATCTCGTGATGCAACATTCTTTGAGAATATGTTTCCTATGAAAGATATGCATAGCATTGCTAGAATTTCTACCGAGATAGTTCCTGAATCTAGTACATCTAATGAGTATTTTGAACAATCACATGAGATTGTTATTGAGAAGGATGACAATGAAGCTCCTAAACGGAGCAAGAGACGGAGGATTGAAAAATCCTTTGGTGATGATTTCATTGTGTACCTTGTGGATGATACTCCCACGTCCATTGCGAGAGGCATATGCATCTCCAGATGCAGATGACTCGGAAAGAAGCTGTCCATAATGAGATGGACTCGATTCTTTCTAATGGAACTTGGGAGTTGTCGAACGACCCCACGGATGCAAGCCTCGTAGGCTGCAAATGGGTGTTCAAGAAGAAGCTAAGACCTCGATGGTACTATTGAAAAGTACAAGGCGTGGCTTGTAGCGAAAGGCTACACACAGAGAGAAGGCGAAGATTACTTCGACACCTATTCACTCAGTCGCTAGACTTACCACCATTCGAGTACTACTATCCATGGCTGCCTCCTATGGTCTTATCGTTCATCAAATGGACGTAAAGACAGCTTTCCTTAATGGAGAGTTGGAAGAGGAAATCTATATGGATCAGCTCGATGGGTTTGTAGTAAAAGGTGAAGAAAGAAAGGTGTGCAAGTTGCTGAAATCTTTATATGGCCTGAAACAAGCACCTAAGCAATGGCATGAGAAGTTTGACAGAACTTTAACTTCGTAGGCTTTGTTGTCAATAAGGTCGACAAGTGCGTTTACTATCTCCATGGTGGGGGCGAAGGTGTTATACTATGTTTGTATGTGGATGATATTCTGATCTTTGGTACAAACATGAAAGTAATACACGAGGTCAAGTCTTTCTTGTCAAAGAGCTTTGATATGAAAGATCTGGGAGAAGTTGATGTGATTCGAACATCAAGCTGATTAAGAACGAGAGTGGGATTACTCTAACGCAATCCCATTATGTTGAGAAGATCTTGAGCCGGTTCGGCTATATTGATAGCAAGCCTTCTTCAACACCTTATGATCCCAGTGTGACACTACGCAAGAACCGGAGGATTGCCATAGATCAATTGAGATATTCTCAGATCATTGGCTCACTCATGTACTTAGTGAGCGCGACTAGACCCGACATCTCTTTTGCTGTTAGCAAGTTGAGTAGGTTCATGTCAAACCCGGGTACTGATCATTAGCATGCACTTGATAGGGTCATGCGCTACCTATGTGGTACAATGAGTTATGGGATTCACTATTCAGGACACCCAGCTGTGCTTGAAGGATATAGTGATTCGAATTGGATCTCGGATGTAGCTGATCCGTACGCCACAAGTGGGTATGTATTTACCTTTGGAGGTGGCGCGATATCATGGAGATCTTGCAAGCAAACCATATTGACGAGGTCAACTATGGAAGCAGTAACTTATCGCTTTGGACACAACCACTCGTTGAATCGGAATGGTTGCGTGAGCTCTTGATGGACTTGCTCGTGGTTGAAAAACCTCGTTCCGGCAATCCTTTTGAATTGTGACAATCAAGCTGTAATTGTCAAAGTGAACAATTCTAAGGATAACGCGAAGTCATCAAGACACGTCAAGAGACGTTTGAAGTCTATCGAGAAATTGCGAAACTCCGGAGTAATAAGCCGTTACATATATTCAAACGGACAAAAACTCGGCAGATCCCTTTACAAAGGGACTATCACGTAATGTGATAGAAAGTGCATCGAGGGAGATGGGTTTGAGACCCGTTGATATTACGCCATAGTGGTAACCCAACCTTTGTGATCGGAGATCCCGTGAATTAGGACTCGGGAAGAACAAACTAGTGGTTTAATTGAGGAGAGTATTATGTAACCCTCTCTATGTGAATATGCACAACTCTCAATTGTCTGTAAGGCAGGTTGGCAACAAGCCTTAATGTGTTTATGTTGGCTATTTTAGCAAAGGTGTTGTCCTACAGAGCATTCTTGAAATAACACACCTATATGAGTCTGATTGTTAAACGTCGCAATCTATGAGATTTGGGTGATCTCTAGTAAACTCATAAAGAGACCACGAAGTATGACGCATATGCTTCACCCGCGGGGTAGGCTACTGGCAGCCATGTACTGGTCATGACTTTGAGTGAAACCCTGTTCACGCAAAACTTGCAATTCAAGGCTTAGTCCATTGTTCAAGTGTGAATGGATGTAGCTTAAGGTTCTAGGCGGAAGTTCAACTTAACAGTCTCCATCTGAAACACTCGGTATATAAACAAGCAGCGAGTATTGGTAAATCTCCAAATGGGGATTTGAGATCTGGTGGGGGATTGTTGAAATATTGGGCCCACTTTTAGTGGCCCAAATTAGATTTCAGTTTTTCCTATAAATCTCAAAGCCCACATAGTGGCAGCCTTGTGAGTTTGAGCCCAAGTTGGTGGCAGCTCACTAGGGAGTGGCAAGAGGTGGGAAGTTTAGTCCCACATGGAAAGTTGGGAGGAAGTTAGACCACCTTATAAGGTGGGTTGTTCCACCACTAGTAAGTGAGTGACAATAGGAGTGCTACACGCGCGCTCCTCCTCCTCCTCGCTCGCTCGTCTCGACTCGACACGACGCGCGCGCCGCGCTCGTGGTGAGTGGATTGAGCCTCGAGCCGAGACTTTCCTTACTTTTTGCAGCTCAGGAAAAACGAACAGAGTCCTAGACGGACGCGTCGCAGTTAGTCGGTTCGGGTCGCTCCCGGATCATGGGCTATCTGTAACCGACTCGAAATGTTCGTGCGACGTGTATGTGGCCCACATTGCCTAGGGTTTCCCGAGCCTCTATAATCTCTTGCCCGACTACCGCAGAAATATATCTAATATACGAGTTAGGGTTTCCACCTCTCTCTGCTTGCGCCGCCATCGTAGCCTACTCCATCCCGCGCGCCGACGTGCATCGGCGAACGGGAGAGCAGGTCTCCGGAACCGCTCGTCCTTGCGATCCTGTACGGGAGAGGGCGAATTAGGTTTTTGGGAAGCGCTCTGCGCGACTGCTCAAGCTCTTCATCACGGGTCGTCTTCCGTCTAAGTCGGGCGGTGCTGCCTACCGTCGTCTTCAACGCCGTCTACTTCGACCCATCGTCCCCGTCGTCAACAACGTTGTCATCAACAACGTTACAGCTGCGACGACATCTGCTACACCGCCACCGCCACCTCCACCAGATCGGTACGTGCGATATATCTCGATCTGTTTAGCGATGGATGTGGTACCGTTTGCACTGCTACTATTCATGTTGATTAATGCATCTAGTATGTTCGAGTTTCACATGTTAGTAGTTGCTGTCGTCATGTTTAATATTCTGGAATTAATCATGGAAATTATGCCTAATTATCCAACAGTTGGATCTATCTCCTTAAACACAAATCTGATGTGGAACAAGTATTCTATTTGTTTCAGACTCATGTTGAGCGTCTTCTGAATGCCAAGATCAAGGCGTTTCAGTCCGACTGGGGTGGTGAATACCGTCTGCATCGGTACTTTGAGCACACCGGCATAGTTCATCGTGTCTCGTGCCCCCATACTTCACAGCAGAACGGGATCGCTGAGCGTAAACATCGACATTTGGTTGAGACATGTCTTACACTTCTTGCACACTCGCAATTACCCCTGCGTTTTTGGGATGAGGCTTTTCTTACGGCATGTTATCTCATTAACCGTATGCCTACCCCCGTCATCAATAAGGAGACACCCCTATTTCGACTCATGAACATTCAGCCCAACTACTCCTTTCTCCGTATTTTTGGGTGCGCTTGTTGGCCTAGTCTCCGTAAATATAACTCTCGCAAGTTAGAATTCCGGTCTAAAATGTGTGTGTTTTTGGGTATAGTCCTATGCATAAAGGCTACAAGTTTTTAGATCGATCCACGGGGCGTATTTATATTCAGCTATGGCCGATGAGTTTTCTGCGCTGAGGAAAACAGGCACGTGGACCTTGGTTCCGCGGCCACCTGGCGTTAATATAGTCGGCAGCAAGTGGATTTTTAAGACGAAGCATCGTCCAGATGGGACTATTGAACAAGCATAAGGCGAGGTTGGTAGCTCGTGGTTTCACTCAGCAGCACGGGATTTATTATGGAGACACGTTTAGTCCGGTTGTGAAGCCGGCCACGGTCCGTCTCGTTCTGTCTCTCGCAGTGTCTCGCGGGTGGACGCTTCGACAAATTGATGTCAGCAATGCTTTCTTGCATGGGTTCTTGGCTGAAACCGTGTATATGCAGCAACCCCTGGTTTTGAGGACGCTCAGTATCCTTCTCATGTTTGCAAACTCCAGCGGTCGATCTATGGTCTAAAGCCATCTCCACGTGCATGGTATGCACGGTTGAGTCAGCGTTTATATCGACCTGGTTTTGTCTATTCCAAAGCTGACACGTGCTATTCATCTACTCGCATCAAGGTGTGCAGATTTTTATGTTGGTATATGTGGATGATATTGTCATTGCTGGGTATATACCGGATGTTGTGGATGTTGTGGTTCGTTCACTTGCTTCTACCTTTCCTATTAAGGACTTGGGCCGGTTGGAGTATTTCCTTGGATTGGAGGCCACTTACAATTCAGGGGGGATGGTTTTGACTCAGAAGAAATATGCTCTTGACCTTCTGCATCGAGTCAACATGGAGAATTGTAATCCTGCCACCACTCCTCTTGCAGTGTCAGAAACCTTTTCTAGAAACTCATGAACTTTGCTGAATTCTGATGACTCTCACATGTACCGCAGTGTTGTCGGGGGACTGCAGTATCTAACACTTACTCGGCCTAATATCTCTTTTGCGGTGAACAAGGTTTGCCAGTTTTTATCACAGCCGACAGATGTTCATTGGGAGTCTCGCGAAACGTATTTTGCGTTATGTCAAAGGGACGTTGACGACTGGTTTGCGTATTCACAAGTCATCATCAGCAGTCATCAGTATCTTTACTGACGCCGATTGGGCCGGTTGTGTGGATGATCGGCGTTCCACCAGCGGGTTTGCAGTGTTTGTTGGAGCAAATCTTATTTCTTGAAGCTCTAAGAAGCAACCAACAGTCTCGAGGTCGAGTATAGAGGCAGAATACAAAGCATTGGCTAATGGCGCTGCTGAAGCTATATGGGTAGATTCTCTTCTCAAAGAGCTTGGCGTGACTCGGCAGCGTACCCCCATATTGTGGTGTGATAATCTTGGGGCAACTTACCTGACGGCGAATCCAGTCTTTCATGCTCGAACAAAGCACATTGAGATAGACTTCCATTTTGTGCGAGAACGAGTAGCCGCCGGTGACTTGGACGTCAGGTTCATCTCCACACATGATCAACTGGTTGATGTACTTACTAAATCAGCCACCCGACAGATGATAGATAGATTTAAGTCCAATCTCATCCTTGTCACGGTTTAGATTGGGGGGAGTGTTAGAATTGTAATTAGACACCAACCCTTACCTGTTATGTATCGCGTATACTACCCGTATGTATTTGTATTTGTATGATCACGTCTATATAAAGTGGAGTCCGTGCGGGGCTGTTCACCCACGAGCACAAACCCTAAACCTTCTTTTCAATCTATCATAATATGGGCACCGAGTTTCAAAATTAGACCGGAAAGTACCCGAGTGCATCGACGTAATAATGGTCCAACCCCATAAGACAAGGGACAAATCCAAGAATTTAACTTTTGGTTTTCAAATTCAAACCATCAAAAAGCTTAAAGATGAAAAACTGAAATGGTTCATGCCTTCATCCCATTAAAAGTAAAAATCCGCCATTTTAGCAACAATATCTCAAAACGTTGAAAAAATGCAAAAAAAAAGTAAAGCAAATTACAATACAACAATATGATCTATGATAGCTTGGAAGCCGCCTCTGCAATGCTAGACGCCGCCCGGTCCCCTTCCCTCCTCTGCTTGGCCCGGTCGCTGGCGGCATTGGTAGGTCCTGCTAGTGGGGCTGCATGTGATCGATCACCATATGGACTAGTCCCTCCGTCTACTTTAGCCATAAGTAAAACTTTTGAAATTTTAACTAATTTTACATAAAAGAGTAGCAACATATATGACATCAAAGCGGTATATTATGAAACTACATTCTAAAACAGATCTCACTACTGTATAAATGATATTCTGGTTTGCCATAAAGTTGGCCAGATTTTAAAAGAATTGATTTAGGACAAAAGCGAGAAGAGCACTTATTTGTAGACGGGGAGTATTTGCTAATTCAAGATTTGATCTCAATTTGGAAGAGAATATGCGAACCAGACATGCTAAAAATGACCCATGAACAATATACCTTATATACATGTAAATTTTGGAAAGTGAGTTTGTTGGGGGAGTGGATGTATAAACCCAGCACGTGAGTTTAAATTCTCATGGATGCAATTTATCTTGAAGACTATGCTTTAATCTTTCACCAAGATAAAAAATTCTTAGTACTCATGCCCACGATTATGTGCATCCCTAGTTGGTGCAGAGACCGGAAAGTGAAATTCTCCCCATTTTTAAGATCGCTCGTACCCCAGTGTGGGCGACACCGGGGGCGTTCCAATCACGCCACCTCCAAGACCCCAGCTGTGCCCGCTCCTCTCGCCGCCGCTACCGCTACCGCCGGCCCTTGGCGCGGCGGCGATGGACCCGGCCTCCGAAGGTGGTTGGGGGTGGATGTCGCCGGGGATGGACGCCATGACCGCTAGGGTGGGTTTGGCTAGATCATCATCGTGCAGCGCTTAGGGCGGCGCCCCTGGTCGGGCTTGTGGCGGAGATCATCTCCTGACGGCGCCATGGCTGGTGTGAAGTTGCAGGGCCGGCGGGTGGTGGTGGTGGATACCCTAGATCTCGATCTGGGTGTCTCCGAGTCCCCCTGATCTCGATCTTCGCTACGTGTTGGGTCGATTCTGGTGGAGGATCGACCCTGCTCTGTCGTCTCCTTTCCCCTGCTAGCCTTGCCCTCTGGGCTGCTAGTAGGGTTTGGTGCGGCGGCTTGCATGTTTCCGGCGGCTGGCGTGGGGACTGCTCGCACGACATGAATAAAGGTGGTGGTCCTAGGATCTCTGTCACGCCAAGACGGAGATCTTCCTGATGCATGTCCGTCTGGATTGGCTGGATGTTGAGTTCCGGAAGGCTCCGCTGACAAATGTAACAGTGTTCATGTTTGGAGTTTGATGGATCGGGAGGTATTTATTCATGCACACCCATGATTTTATTCCGACTGTTTGGTTCTGGAGGGAGCGACGCGAAGCTCTGTTCTGTGTTGCCAGCAGATGACATTCTAGTCCATGGTGAAATTAGATATGGAGAATTTCATGAAGGCCGAATTGGAGGACTAGCAATGGAGGTTCGAGTCGCTGTGATGTTCAGGGGTTTGCTTGTATTCTGGGTTTCGTAGCAGCAGTATGCAAGTGAGGGCAGTAGCACAAGTGAAGTTCAAAGTCTTACCTTTCAGGGTGAAAATCCAAAATCTGGCCTTAATTGGTTGTACCTGGCAATGGTCTTGTTGAAGGCATTGTTTTGAGAGCGGGAACTATCTCCAGGGTGAAAACATAAAATATTTTGATCGAACGAGGACGACGCTTGTGCAGTGTTACCTTTTTAGAGACGTTGCTTGTGAAGAGCCTGGATTTCATATGTTATTTTGGTGGTGGATGTACTGTTGTTTCTAGGGCTAGAGTGCCGTAGGAGGATTTCTCTTTTCTTAGTTTTCTTTTTCTTTTTTGGTTGTGTACATCCGTACTACCATTAAGGTATTGCGTTGTTGCAGAGGCTGAATGTAATTGTTATCTATCGATATTAATGTATTTTCTTTATCGAAAAAATATCAATTTTTTTGGAGAAAGTTTTGGGTGTTCATCTGCACACCCATGACCCATGGTCGATCTGTCCATGCATAAGACCACGTCGGGTTGAAACCAACACAGGTTTATGGAATGAGTGAGATCTATAATCATCTTCCAAAAAAAAACAGATGTGCGTATATATATAGATGGAGAATCCGCCAAGTCTACTTCAGAATGTAGAAATTTGTGCAGCAGATATTGACAGAGCATGACACTCCTCAACTAAGCTCAATCTAGCCAAAATAAGGATCCCAAATGGCATGAACATATGTCTTACGTGTAAAGGATCCGGTATTGGTTATTTTCGTCAAGATCTCTAGATCGAAGACGCCACGGGATCTCACTGTCAAGGCTACATTCTGGATCGAGCGAACAGGATAGGGCGTGGCCAGTTACCGGCGTAACAAGGCCACGGCCAATCCATAGCCGTGATGCGTTCTGGAAACCTCACTAACGTGTCACGAAAGACCTTGGGCGAGACATGCCAAAGCATTTCCTCACCACTTTCGTTGGATCGTTGCGGTGGTTGTGGACTTGTGGTACGTGAGCACGACTGGCATTACTTGGAACTATAGTCTGCTTTGCAGCAGTAGCATTATTGTAGCATCTAACTTTAGACTATATCGACCGCACGGTCTCTGTTGCGATCTGCTTTTGCGATGATCAGCTACGGATCACGGCCAGAATGTCTTTGTTTGGATTAAGTTTCCCTGGCAGCTGGACTAGGCGCATGCTTTGTTGACTTGGGGAGTTCATCGGGTCGCCATGCTTTATCTACGCTGAGGGTCCAGATTCTCCTTTATCTCTGGAGTAAAATAGGCGAATAGGCGAATGCGTGTGGAGTGCTGTGCATCGCCACTTCGTCACGCAAAAACAATGGTGTGCAAATTAAGGATCTGCACTGAGGTTACACAAGAGATGTTTCTCAAAAGAAAAGAAAAAAAAAGGGTAAGAGTGGTCTGAACTCTTAACAGCAGTCATGACGAAAAGATGTCTGAGGATTAGGGGTGAAACGGTGCCTAACTGGGCGTGCTAGGTGCCGCCTCATTCGAAGTGACAACGGAGATTCCGAATCGCACAACGGATTTGCCGATCAAGACATCACATGTACACATGCGTGAAAAATGGAAAGCACTATCGGCTCGCCTTTCAGCTAAGATTCTCTGGATGCTATATATGGACAGTCTCGTCCTTGTCGAGGTTGTCATCGTCCCTCGTCGCACCCTGCAACTCTCCTATGTCAATCGTATCTAATGGGTCTTGTTGCTTTCTTCTTCACGGAGAACAACACATGCCAAAGCTAGAGGCGGCTGTTTTCGACACGAAGTATTCCAAACTAGTGGTTTAGATCAAATCAGTAGAATCTATGAGTTTTTCAAACGAAAAAGACCATCCGTAGCAAGGAAGGACCGAGCTGTACGTGTCAATTTACAAACTTATACTGTACCTCCTCGGTTCATAAAAAGTAATCTTAGATTTTTCTAAATTTAGATGACATGTACAATAAACAGTGTGTCTACATACATCCAACTTTAGGCAAATCCTCGAAATAAGCTTCGCCCGCTTTACGTAGATAAAGCCACAAACATACAAGGTTCAGGTACAACACGACGAGCACAACGACACACAACAACAACAATCACTGGGCAACAAGCACAACATGCCCGAGAGAAACTAGCAAAGCGATACAACCCCATAGCAAGGGGCTCCTCGGAGGCCGGACGACGTAGAAATGCGACGGGCCACCGCAAGAAGATCCTCCAACATGCCGTCCAGTGCGCTCCCTGTCCCGCTGCCTACACAACGGGTACCACTGCTGCAACAAATCCAAGAAAGAGTATAAGGAGTCAGAAGCGCGTCGAGGTAGGATACGCTCAATGACCAACTTATTACGCACATTCCACAGGGTCTAGGTCAAGGCCGCGAACAGTAACCAGAAGAGGCGCCTCCTCCTACCGGTGTTGTTCGCATGGACCTCGATGGACTCTCCGAGGGCCGAGGCTCTGCCACTCGAGCCCCAGCGCCTCCTGGAGGAAGCTCCAGAGGAAGCGGGCCGCGGGGCATGAAAACATTATGTGGGTCGTCGTCTCCGGGACCGCACACAATGGGCAAAGCCCGTCGCCCGGCCCGTGCCTCTTCGCAACCTCCACCCCAGAGGGAAGGCGGTCCCTAAGCAACTACCAGACAAAAATCTTCGTCTTAAGAGGAATAGGCGCTTTAAAAAGAGGGGCCGTCCATGGCAGCGAGGGGCCCCTAAACATAGCCCTATAGGCAGTCCGCACGGAGAACGAGCCGGAAGGCGACAAGCGCCAAGAGGGCGAGTCGAGACCTCCCGGCAGAGCGTCCGGGAGGAGGTTCCGCAGCAGGGTCAGGCTCAGGGCCTCTCCCTGTGCTCAGACCCATTTCAGAGATTGGATGTGAGAGACTCCCATTGCAGCGTGTCTTGATCTCTCCGGCAACGGCGCCAGAAATTTAGCTTGATACGCGCGAAGCACACGTCCGTTGGGAACCCCAAGTGGAAGGTATGATGCGTATAGAAGCAAGTTTCCCTCCGTATGAAACCAAGGTTATCGAACCAGTAGGAGCCAAGAAGCACGTGAAGATTGTTGGTGGAGGAGTGTAGTGCGGCGCAACACCAGTGAAACCGGTGCCAACGTGGAACCTGCACAACACAATCAAGATACTTTGCCCCAACGTAACAAGTGAGGTTGTCAATCTCACCGGCTTGCTGAAAACAAAGGATTAAACGTATCGAGTGGAAGATGATGTTTGTTTGCAAAGAACAGTAAGAACAATGATTGCAGTAGATTGTATTCAGATGTAAAAGAATGGACCGGGGTCCACAGTTCACTAGTGGTGTCTCTCCAATAAGATAACTAACATGCTGAGTGAACAAATTACAGGTGGGCAATTGACATATAAAGATTCAATACATATCAATGATGATTACTATGAGATTTAATCAGGGCATTACGACAAAGTACATAGACCGCTATCCAGCATGCATCTATGCCTAAATAATCCACCTTCGGGTTAGCATCCGCACCCCCTCCAATATTAAGTTGTAAACAACAGATAATTGCATTAAGTATGGTGCGTAATGTAATCAACACAAATATCCTTAGACAAAGCATCGATGTTTTATCCCTAGTAGCAACAAGCACATCCACAACCTTAGAACTTTCCGTCACCGTCCCGCATTAAATGGAGGCATGAACCCAATATCGAGCATAAATACTCCCTCTTGGAGTTACAAGTATCAACTTGGCCGAGCCTCTACTAGCAACGGAGAGCATGCAAGAACATAAACAACACATATATGATAGATTGATAATCAACTTGACATAATATTCTATATCCATCGGATCCCACCAAACACAACATGTAGCATTACAAATAGATGATCTTGATCATGTTAGACAGCTCACAAGATCTAAACAATGATAGCACAAGCGGAGAAGACAACCATCTAGCTACTGCTATGGACCCATAGTCCAAGGATGAACTACTCACGCATCAATCCGGAGGCGGGCATGATGATGTAGAGCCCTCCGGTGATGATTCCCCTCTCCGGCAGGGTGCCGGAGGCGATCTCCTGAATCCCCCGATATTGGATTGGCGGCGGCGTCACAGTAAGGTTTTCCGTATCGTGGCTCTCGGTACAGGGGGTTTCGCGACGAAGGCTTTAAGTAGGCGGAAGGATAGGTCAGGAGGCGGCGCGAGGGCCCCACACCATAGGGCGGCGCGGGCCCCACCCATGCCGCGCGGCCCTGTGGTGTCGGCGCCTCGTCGCCCCACTTCGTTATCCCTTCGGTCTTCCGGAAGCTTCGTGGAAAAATAAGACCCTGGGCGTTGATTTCGTCCAATTCCGAGAATATTTCCTTTGTAGGATTTCTGAAACCAAAAACAGCAGAAAACAACAACTGGCACTTCGGCATCTTGTTAATAGGTTAGTGCCGAAAAATGTATAATAACGATGTAAAGTATGTATAAAACATTCAAGTATTGTCATAAAAGTAGCATGGAATATAAGAAATTATAGATACGTTTGAGACGTATCAAGCATCCCCAAGCTTAGTTCCTACTCGCCCTCGAGTAGGTAAACGATAACAACAAATAATTTCTGAAGTGACATGCTACCAACATAACCTTGATCAACATTATTGTAAAGCATATGAGATGAATGGAGTGATCTGAAACAAAGATTGCTAACAAAAGATGATGACTAAACAAATGAATCATATAGCAAAACTTTTCATGAATAGTACTTACAAGACAAGTATCAATAAGACTTGCATAAGAGCTAACTCATAAGCAATAAATTTAAAGTAGAATGCACTGAAGCAACACAAAGGATGATTAAGTTTCAGCAGTTGCTTTCAACTTGTAACATGTATATCTCATGGATAATTGTCAACATAGAGTAATATAACAAGTGCAATAAGTAAACATGTAAGAATCAATGCACACAGTTAACACAAGTGTTTGCTTCTAAGATAGAAAGAAGTAGGTAAACTGACTCAACATAAAGTAAAAGAATGGCCCTTCCCAGAGGGAAGCATGGATTACTATTTTTGTGCTAGAGCTTTTATTTTGAAAACATAGAATCAATTTTGTCAACGGTAGTAATAATTCATATGTGCTATGCATAATACTTCCTACAAGTTGCAAGCCTCATGCATAGAGTACTAATAGTGCTCGCACCTTTTCCTAATTGGCTTGGATTAACACGGATTATCATTGCATGACATATGTTTCAACCAAGTGTCACAAAGGGGTACCTCTATGCCGCCTGTACAAAGGTCCTAGGAGATCAATTGCATTTGATTTATCGTTTTTAACAGATCTCAACTTACGACATCCATACCGGGACAACATAGACAACAGATAATGGACTCCTCTTTTAATGCATAAGCATTCAACAACAGATAATATTCTCATAAGAGATTGAGGTTGTATGTCCAAACTGAAAACTTCCACCATGATACATGGCTTTGGTTAGCGGCCCAATGTTCTTCTCTAACAATATGCATACTCAAACCATTTGATCATGAAAATCTCCCTTACTTCAGACAAGGCGAACATGCATAGCATCTCACATGATATCCGACAAAGGTAAAAAGTTGATGGCGTCCCCAGAAACATGGTTACCGCTCAACAAGCAACTTATAAGAACTAAGACACATAACTACATATTCATCACCACAATAGTTTTTAAGCTATTTATCCCATGAGCTATATATTGCAAAGATAAAGGAATAAAATTTTAAAGGTAGCACTCAAGTAATTTACTTTGGAATGGCAGAAAAATACCATGTAGTAGGTAGATATGGTGGACACAAATGGCATGGGTTTTGGCTCAAGGTGTTTGGATGCACGAGAAGCATTTCCTCTCAGTACAAGGTTTGAGCTAGCAAGGTTGTTTGAAGCAAACACAAGTATGAACAAGTACAACAAAACTTACGCAAGAACATATTGCAAGCATTATAAGACTCTACACTCGTCTTCCTTGTTGTTCAAACACTTTACCAGAAAATATCTAGACTTAGAGAGACCAATCATGCAAACCAAATTTTAACAAGCTCTACGGTAGTTCTCCATTAATAGATTAAACTACATGATGCAAGAGCTTAAACATGATCTATGAGCGCTCAAAACAATTGCCCAGTTATTCCAAACCATATGAAGCATTTTCTGATTCCAACCAAATAGCAATCAACGAAGCAATTTTCAGCCTTCGCCATGAACATTAAAGCACAACTAAGAACACAAGTGTTCAAAATGAAAAGGCGGAGCGTAATATCTCCAATATAAGGATGGTGGGATCCAACTTTATTCAAACCAAAACAAAAATAAAAGCAAACCGACGCTCCAAGTAAAGAACATAAGATGTGATGGAATAAAAATATAGTTTCACTAGAAGTGACCTGATAAGTTGTCGATGAAGAAGGGGATGCCTTGGGCATCCCCAAGCTTAGATGCTTGAGTCTTCTTAAAATATGCAGGGATGAACCACCGGGGCATCCCCAAGCTTAGACCTTTCACTCTTCTTGATCATATTGTATCATCCTCTTCTCTTGACCCTTGAAAACTTCCTTCACACCAAACTTCAAGCAAACTCATTAGAGGTTTAGTGCATAATCAAAAATTCACATATTCAGAGGTGACATAATCATTCTTAACACCTCTGGACATTGCACAAAGCTTCTGAAAGTTAATGGAACAAACAAACCCATTCAACATAGCAAAAACGGCAATGCGAAATAAAAGTCAGAATCTGTCAAAACAGAACAGTCCGTAAAGACGAATTTTACAGAGGCACTTAACTTGCTCAAACGGAAAAACTCAAAACTAATGAAAGTTGCGTACATATCTGTGGATCACGCACGTAAATTGGCAGATTTTTTTGATTTTTTTACAGAGAGTTCTGCGCAAATGCGTGACAGACAACAATTCTGTTTCTGCGCAGCAATCCAAATCTAGCATCAACTTTACCATAGAGACTTTACTTGGCACAAAAACATGATAAGGAGAGGTTGCTACAGTAGTAACAACTACCAAGACTCAACAATACAATAGTAAAATAAAAGCATGGGTTATCTCCCAAGAAGTGCTTTTCTTTAACGCCTTTCAGCTAGGCGCAGAAAGTGCAAATCAAGTAACATCAAGAGAAGAAGCATCAACATCGGGGTTTGGAGTTTTCTCAACTATGCATTGTATCTTATCTATGTAAGTTTCAGAGGCTCCTTTTTCATTACTCTTAGGCTCGCTATTTTCATTAAAACAAATTTTCAGGAACAAGCCAACCATAGTTATTTTCTAGAGCTTCATGCATTCCTAGGAGCTTGCAAGGTATTGATGTCCTAATCTCCCCTCCATCATTAACATTATTAGTGTACTTTATTCTATCAATGTCCATCTTTTCAAGGGTACTAGCAAAGTTGGTGTAAGAGCCAAGCATCTTATATTTAATAAAGACTTTTCTAGCCTCTCTTGCTACACCACCAAATTCTTTAAGAAGGGTTTCTAAGATAAAATCTTTCTTTTCTCCTTCCTCCATATCAGAGAGTGTAAGAAACATATGCTGAATTATAGGATTGAGATTAACAAATTTAGTTTCCAACATGTGTACTAAAGAAGCAGCAGCAATTTCATAAGTAGGAGCAAGTTCTACCAAATGTCTATCTTCAAAATCTTCAGCTTGTACTAACATGAGTGAAAAAATCTTCTATATTATCTCTTCCAATTATAGACCCTCGTCCTACCGGTATGTCTTTTAGAGTGTACTTAGGAGGAAACATGATGAAATAAACAAAAGGTAAATAAAGTAAATGCAAGTAACTAATTTTTTTTGTGTTTTAAATATGGAGAACGCAAACAAGATAGTAAATAAAGTAAAGCTAGCAACTAATTTTTTTTATGTTTTGTTTTAGTGCAGCAAACAAAGTAGTAAATAAAATAAAGTAAAGCAAGACAAAAACAAAGTAAAGAGATTGGATGTGAGAGACTCCCCTTGCAGCGTGTCTTGATCTCTCCGGCAACGGCGCCAGAAATTTAGCTTGATACGCGCGAAGCACACGTCCGTTGGGAACCCCAAGTGGAAGGTATGATGCGTATAGAAGCAAGTTTCCCTCAGTATGAAACCAAGGTTATCGAACCAGTAGGAGCCAAGAAGCACGTGAAGGTTGTTGGTGGAGGAGTGTAGTGCGGCGCAACACCAGTGAAACCGGCGCCAACGTGGAACCCGCACAACACAATCAAGATACTTTGCCCCAACGTAACAGTGAGGTTGTCAATCTCACCGGCTTGCTGAAAACAAAGGATTAAACGTATTGAGTGGAAGATGATGTTTGTTTGCAAAGAACAGTAAGAACAATGATTGCACTAGATTGTATTCAAATGTAAAAGAATGGACCGGGGTCCACAGTTCACTAGTGGTGTCTCTCCAATAAGATAACTAACATGCTGGGTGAACAAATTACAGGTGGGCAATTGACAAATAAAGATTCAATATATATCAATGATGATTACTATGAGATTTAATCAGGGCATTACAACAAAGTACATAGACCGCTATCCAACATGCATCTATGCCTAAATAATCCACCTTCGGGTTAGCATCCGCACCCCCTCCAGTATTAAGTTGTAAACAACAGATAATTGCATTAAGTATGGTGCGTAATGTAATCAACACAAATATCCTTAGACAAAGCATCAATGTTTTATCCCTAGTAGCAACAGCACATCCACAACCTTAGAACTTTCTGTCACTGTCCCAGATTAAATGGAGGCATGAACCCACTATCGAGCATAAATACTCCCTCTTGGAGTTACAAGTATCAACTTGCCCAGAGCCTCTACTAGTAACGAAGAGCATGCAAGAACATAAACAACACATATATGATAGATTGATAATCAACTTGACATAATATTCTATATCCATCGGATCCCACCAAACACAACATGTAGCATTACAAATAGATGGTCTTGATCATGTTAGGCAGCTCACAAGATCTAAACAATGATAGCACAAGCGGAGAGGACAACCATCTAACTACTGCTATGGACCCATAGTCCAAGGATGAACTACTCACGCATCAATCCGGAGGCGGGCATGATGATGTAGAGCCCTCCGGTGATGATTCCCCTCTCCGGCAGGGTGCCGGAGGCGATCTCCTGAATCCCCCGAGATGGGATTGGCGGCGGCGGCGTCACAGTAAGGTTTTCCGTATCGTGGCTCTCGGTACAGGGGGTTTCGCGACGAAGGCTTTAAGCAGGTGGAAGGATAGGTCAGGAGGCGGCGCGGCCCCCACCCAGGCCGCGCGGCCCTGTGGTGTCGTCGCCTCGTCGCCCCACTTCGTTATCCCTTCGGTCTTCTGGAAGCTTCGTGGAAAAATAAGACCCTCGGCGTTGATTTCGTCCAATTCCGAGAATATTTCCTTTGTAGGATTTCTGAAACCAAAAACAGCAGAAAACAACAATTGGCACTTCGGCATCTTGTTAATAGGTTAGTGCCGGAAAATGTATAATAACGATGTAAAGTATGTATAAAACATTCAAGTATTGTCATAAAAGTGGCATGGAACATAAGAAATTATAGATACGTTTGAGACGTATCAAAGGCTTTCAGGACACCACAAGGACTATCTAGATGCCTGTTTGGAGGGATCTTTCACAAGCAAGGAGGTTGAAGCTAGATGGGATCTTCTTGAAATAATTCAAAGCAATATTGAAGATTGGGAGAATGACAAAGGTAAGGAATCAGGTATAAACTACGAGTATGATTGCATTAAGTCTTTCGCTCAAACTGCTGATTTTCAAGAGCTTAGTGCTAAATATGGTCTTGATCCTCAAATTATGGTCAATTGCTATAGAGCCTCTGCTTCTCATATTAATGTTCCTAAAGAAAATATTTAACATGTATCATGAACCTTTTAAAGACACTTGCATGGAAAATGAAATTGTTGTTAATGATTGCAATAAACATGCTCAAACTTCTGAAAATGCTATTTCCTATAAGCATGTTAATTTTTGTGGAGTTCATAGACCTTGTGAAAAGAATAAAATTGAAGAAGAATATTGTATCCATCACAGGAATGAAAAAACTAGAAAGTGGTCTAGGGCTCTAGATGATCTTGGTAAAAAAGTTTGTTCCCTCTATCCTTTTATTTGTGAACTTTGCCATAAAGTGGGTCATTTTAATTTTCAATGCTCCTCCAATGATAATTCGAACCGTATGAGTGCTGCAAATTTGTATTGTGATGATGAAATCGCTCCTAATCAGCATGATGAACTTACTTTATTTTTGGGGTGTGAAGAGTTATTGAGAAAAACTTCTTTGGTGGATATGAGTGCTCTTGATGTTAATAGTTTCCTGCATGGGTGTCTTTCTTATTGCATTGATAATTGCCACACAAATACATACATACAAAATATTTTAGAAGAAGATACTTTGCCAAAATATGATAGAACCGCTGTGTGTTTTGAACTTATTAATGAAAAGGAGGAATCCTCCCAAGTTTCTTCTATTGTTTCTGGACATAAATCAGGTTATGTGAAGAAGCCTCCCTTCAAGCCTCTCCCTCCTAAAGAAGGGAACGAGGAGAAGGAGAAGAAGAAGAAGAAGAAGAAGAAGAAGAAGAAGAAGAAGAAGAAGAAGAAAGGAAAGAAGAAGAAGAAGAGATGGAATAAAAAGAAAGAGGTAACGGTATATCCCCGCGTGTATGAGATAACGATAGGTAACCGTAAGTATGTTGCTCCTAATGATTATTATGATAATGAATCTGAGTACAATGATCTGCCTATGCCCTTTACCTACATTAGTGATCATGATTTGAAAGAGCACACTACTTTTGATATTGAAAATCTCTGGGAAACTAATTCTGAAAATGATGATGTTAATAATTGCCATAGTTTTAGTACTATCCATGCTTCTTCCCATAATGATATAGAAAGCTCTAAGCTTGGGGATGAGGTGTTTGAAAATCCTTTTGCTACTGATGATTATATGTTTGATACATCTCCATCTAGTAACAATGATGGTATGGTTACAGATGAACATACTGTGGAAGATAACTATTCTATTTCTTATGATGACACTATGCCTCCAATCTTTGACAATTATTATAAATAATGCTATGACATAGGTTATAATTATCCTTATGAAACTTGTAATAGTTATGTTGGGATTGCCAAAAATAATTCCCTTAGTATGCAACTTGTTTACCATGTTCAAATTCTTGATAATGATCCTGTTTCAATTATTATTAATGAGAAGAGTTTTTCTTATGCCAAAAATAATGATACTTTTATGCACATGAACCATGATAAGAATGTTTTAAGTGATGGATATATTGTGGATTTCATCAATGATGCTACTAAAAGTTATTATGAGAGAGGGAAACATGGTTATATGCATCTTAATAATATTAAGTTTCCCCTCTTTATGTTGAGAATATTGAAGTTGCGCTTGTGTTGCCTTTCTATGCTTGTTGCTATGTGCTTTCAGTACTTGTTTCCTTACAAGATTCCTTTTCATAGGAAGTGGGTTAGGCTTAAATGTGTTTTGAATTTGCTTCTTAATGCTCTCTTTTGCTTCAACTCTTATTTTTCATGTGAGCATCATTAAAATTACTGAGCCCATCTTAATGGCTATAAAGAAAGCACTTCTTGGGAGATAACCCATGTTTTATTTTGCTACTGTTTTGTTGTGTCTTGGAAGTTGTTACTACTGTAGCAACATCTCCTTATCTTTATTTTATTGCATTGTTGTGCCAAGTAAAGTCTCTAATAGTAAAGTTGATACTGGATTTGGATTGCTGCGCAGAAACATATTTCTACCTGTCACGAATTTGCGTAGGTATCTCTGTAGAAAAATCAAAAAAATGTGCCAATTTACGTGCGTGATCCTCAGATATGTACGCAACTTTCGTTAGTTTTGAGCTTTTTCATCTGAGCTTGTTAAGTGCCTCTAAAAAATTCGTCTTTACGGACTGTTCTGTTTTGACAGATTCTGTCTTTTATTTCGCATTGCCTCTTTTGCTATGTTGAATGGATTTCTTTGTTCCATTAACTTTCAGTAGCTTTGGGAAATGTCCAGAAGTGTTAAGAATGATTATGTCCCCTATGAACATGTGAATTTTTGATTATGCACTAACCCTCTAATGAGTTTGTTTTGAGTTTGGTGTGGAGGAAGTTTTCAAGGGTCAAGAGAGGAGGATGATATACTATGATCAAGAAGAGTGAAAAGTCTAAGCTTGGGGATGCCCCCGTGATTCATCCCTGCATATTTCAAGAAGACTCAAGCATCTAAGCTTGGGGATACCCAAGGCATCCCCTTCTTCATCGACAACTTATCAGGTCACCTCTAGTGAAACTATATTTTTATTCCGTCACATCTTATGTTCTTTACTTGGATCATCTGTGTGCTTTTATTTTCGTTTTGTTATCTTAGTTCTCTGAATAAATTGGATCATACCTTGTGTGAGAGAGAGACACGCTCCGCTTTTTCATTTGAACACTGGTGTTCTTAGCTTTACTTTTAATGTTCATGGCGAAGGTTGAAACTGCTTCGTTCATTGTTATATGGTTGGAAACAGAAAATGCTTCATGTGGTAATTGGTATATTGTCTTGAATAATTTGATACTTGGCAATTGTTGTGCTCAAATAGATCATGTTTAAGCTCTTGCATCATGTACTTTGCACCTACTAATTAATGAAGAACTATTGTAGAGCTTGTTGAAATTTGGTTTGCATGATTGGTCTCTCTAAGGTCTAGATATTTTCTGGTGAAGTGTTTGAACAACAAGGAAGACAGTGTAGAGTCTTATAATGCTTGCAATATGTTCTTATGTAAGTTTTGTTGTACCGGTTCATACTTGTGTTTGCTTCAAACAACCTTGCTAGCCAAAGCCTTGAACTGAGAGGAAATACTTCTCGTGCATCCAAATCCTTGAGCCAAAACCTATGCCATTTGTGTCCACCATACCTACCTACTATGTGGTATTTTTGTACCATTCCAAGTAAATACTTCATGTGCTACCTTTAAACAATTCAAAAGTTATTATCTCTTATTTGTGTCAATGTTTTATAGCTCATGAGGAAGTATGTGGTGTTTTATCTTTCGATCTTGTCATTTACTTCTGACAGACTTTCACCAATGGACTAGTGGCTCATCCGCTTATCCAATAATTTTGCAAAAAGATCTGGCAATGGGGTTCCCAGCCCCAATTAATTAACTTGCATTAATGATTCTCTTCACATGCTTTGCCTTGATCAATCAGTAAGCAACTTAATTTTGCAAAGAATAAAAAAAGACACTCCTCCATGGTATGAGAATGTTGGAAGGCACCCGAGGATTCGGTTAGCCATGGCTTGTGTAAGCAAAAGGTTGGGAGGAGTGTCATCTATAAATAATGAAACTAAAATACATGTGTAAACAAAAGAGAAGAGGGATGATCTACCTTGCTCGGTAGAGATAACGTCCTTCATGGGAGCCGCTCTTGAAAGTCCGGTTGATAAGGTAGTTAGAGTACCCGCTACCATTCGTTGACAACAACAAACACCTCTCGAAACTTTACTTTTATGCTCTCTATATGATTTCAAAACTTGAAAAGCTCTAGCACATGATTTAATCCCTGCTTCCTCTCGCGAAGGGCCATTCTTTTACTTTATGTTGAGTCAGTTTACCTACTTCTTTCTATCTTAGAAGCAAACACTTGTGTCAACCGTGTGCATTGATTCCTACATACTTGCTTATTTGCATTCATCATATTACTTTGTGTTGACAATTATCCATGAGATATACATGTTGAAGTTGAAAGCAACCGCTGAAACTTATATCTTCCTTTGTGTTGCTTCAAAACTTTCTACTAAGAATTTATTGCTTTATGAGTTAACTCCTATGCAAGTCTCACCGATGCTTGTCTTGAAAGTACTATTCATGAAAAGTCTTTGCTATATGATTCAGTTGTTTAATCATTGTCTTTAGCATTGCTTCGAATCACTTCATTCATTTCATATGCTTTACAATAGTATTGATCAAGATTATGATAGCATGTCACTTCAGAAATTATCCTTGTTATCGTTTACCTACTCGAGGACGAGTAGGAACTAAGCTTGGGGATGCTTGATACGTCTCAAACGTATCCATAATTTATTATGTTCCATGCTGCTTTTATGACAATACCCACATGTTTTATACATACTTTACATCATTATTATGCATTTTCCGGCACTAACCTACTCACGAGATGCCGAAGAGCCAGTTGCTGTTTTCTACTGTTTTTGGTTCCAGAAAGGCTGTTCGGGCAATATTCTCGGAATTGAACGAAACAAAAGCCCACGATCTTATAATTCACGGAAGGTTCCAGAAGTCCGAAGGGGAGACGAGGAAGGGCAGCAGGGGGCCCACACCATAAGGCGGCGCGGGTGGCCCCCTGGCCGCGCCAGCCTATGGGGAGGGAGCCCCCTGGCCCCTCCGACTCCGCCTCTTCGCTTATATAACCCCTCGTGACCTAAAAACTCGACACGAATTGACGAAACTCCAGAAAGACTCCAGGGACGCCGCCGCCATCGCGAAACTCCGTTTCGGGGGACAGAAGTCTCTGTTCCGGCACGCCACCGGGACGGGGAATTGCCCCCGGAGTCATCTCCATCGACACCACCGCCATCTTCATCACCGCTGCTGTCTCCCATGATGAGGAGGGAGTAGTTTTCCCCCGAGGCTGAGGGCTTTACCGGTAGCTATGTGGTTCATCTCTCTCTCCCATGTGATCTTTATGTGATCATGAGCTTTGTAATCTAGTTGAATATGTAGATGTTACTCTTGTCTATTATGCACTCTAGAGGTTACTTTAATATGAACTCCGGAATTACTCTCCACGATGTGACGGTGACAGTGTGCGCATCGTGTGTGATTCCTTTATGACGTTGTGGAGCTTGTTTACTCCGGCTTGAGGGTGCTCTTGTAGCCCTACACAATGAATGGTGTTTGTCATCCAACAAGAGAGTGTTTGAGAGTAGCATTTATTTATTCAATTATGTGATCATTGTTGAGAGTGTCCACTAGTGAAAGTATGATCCCTAGTTCTTGTTTCTAAGCATTGAAACACCGTTTCCAACAAGTCCTGCTACATGTTTACTTGCTGCCATATTTATTTCAGATTGTTATTACCACTCATATTCATCCATATCACTTGTATTTCACTATCTCTTCGCCGAACTAGTGCACCTATACATCTGATAAGTGTATTAGGTGTGTTGGGGACACAAGAGACTTCTTGTATCGTAATTGCAGGGTTGCTTGAGAGGGATATCTTTGACCTCTACCTCCCTGAGTTCGATAAACCTTGGGTGATTCACTTAAGGGAAACTTGCTGCTGTTCTACAAACCTCTGCTCTTGGAGGCCCAACACTGTCTACAGGAATAGAAGCGTGCGTAGACATCAGCCGACAAGAGGAGGAAACAAAAGAAAAGAGAAAAGGCGAGGGTAAGTACCAAGGAACGAACTCCGGCACGTACTTAGCGAGACTAGAAATGGCTATGCTCGCCAGGAGAATATATCACCGGGGGCTATATGGTAGGTTTAGCAGCAAAAAAACTATAACCAATAGAGACACGCTACAACATCCGTCTACTCAGAGAAGATAAGAGAGCGCATAAGGGAACAAATAAAATACTACACAAACATAACTCAACCGATTACACATACCCCCTTCAACAAGGCGAAGAAGCAATGTAAAAGGCACTCAACGGTTGACAAGTTTTATTAGGTATCGGTTGTGGTAATGCTATATTACTACACAAGTTATTATCAGATTATCAACAACAAGTATAATGTGTAAGTTGTGATGGGATTCGTAGCATAGAAAACAAAAAATTTCCTACCGCAAGAACGAATAACAAGCCAAGATCTTAATCTAGTAGACGGTAGCAACGAGGTGAAGATCAACATACCCTTGAAGATCGCTAAGCGTTAACGAGATTAGATCTCGTGGTGGATGTAGACGATCACTTGCCCCTTGCAAAAGCGCGTAGAAGATCTTGACGGTGCCACAATCGGGCAGCACCTCCGTACTTGGTCACACGTTCGGTGTTGATGACGACGTCCTTCTCCCCGTTCCAGCGGGCAGCGGAAGTAGTAGATCCTCCTCGGAATCCCGGCAGCACGACGGCGTGGTGGCGGTGGTGGTGGAGATCTCCGGCAGGGCTTCGCCAAAGCGTATGCGGGAGAGGTGGTGGAGGAGGGCGGCTAGGGTTTGGGGAGAGGGGGGCGCCGACCACTATGGGGTGCGGCCAAGGCTTTGGTGTGGCCGGCCCCCTCCCCTTGCTCCTCATTGTATAGGTGGAACCCCCAAGTGTTTGACTCCAAGTCTTTGAATAAGACCCCAACTCAAAACTTGCCATAAGGACGAAACCTACCCAAGGTGAGACTCCTACTCAAGGTGGGACTCCCACCCCTTCCTTGGGGGGGGGGGGGGTGGCCGGCCACGTATGGTGGAGTCCACCTGGGACTCCTTGATGCGTGCAATTAACACACGTCCGTTGGGAACCCCAAGAGGAAGGTGTGATGCGTACAGTAGCAAGTTTTCCCTCAGAAAGAAACCAAGGTTTATCGAACCAGGAGGAGCCAAGAAGCATGTTGAAGGTTGATGGCGGTGAAGTGTAGTGCGGCGCAACACCAGGGATTCCGGCGCCAACGTGAAACCTGCATAACACAATCAAAGTACTTTGCCCCAACGTAACAGTGAGGTTGTCAATCTCACCGGCTTGCTGTAAACAAAGGATTAAACGTATTGTGTGGAAGATGATGATTGTTTGCGAAGAACAAGTAAAGAACAATTGCGATAGATTGTATTTCAGATGTAAAGAATAGGACCGGGGTCCACAGTTCACTAGTGGTGTCTCTCCCATAAGATAAATAACATGTTGGGTGAACAAATTACAGTTGGGCAATTGACAAATAAAGAAGGCATAACAATGCACATACATATATCATGATGAGTACTATGAGATTTAATCAGGGCATTACGACAAAGTACATAGACCGCCATCCAGCATGCATCTATGCCTAAAAAGTCCACTTTCAGGTTATCATCCGAACCCCTTCCGGTATTAAGTTGCAAGCAACGGACAATTGCATTAAGTATGGTGCGTAATGTAATCAACACAAATATCCTTAGACAAAGCATCGATGTTTTATCCCTAGTGGCAACAACACATCCACAACCTTAGAACTTTCTGTCACTCGTCCCGCATTTAATGGAGGCATGAACCCACTATCGAGCATAAATACTCCCTCTTGGAGTTACAAGTATCAACTTGGCCGAGCCTCTACTAGCAACGGAGAGCATGCAAGAACATAAACAACTCATATATGATAGATTGATAATCAACTTGACATAGTATTCAATATCCATCGGATCCCAACAAACACAACATGTAGGATTACAAATAGACGATCTTGATCATGATAGGCAGCTCACAAGATCGAACATGATAGCACAATGAGGAGAAGACGACCATCTAGCTACTGCTATGGACCCATAGTCCAGGGGTGAACTACTCACACATCAATCCGGAGGCGATCATGGCGATGAAGAGCCCTTCGGGAGATGATTCCCCTCTCCGGCAGGGTGCCGGAGGCGATCTCCTGAATCCCCCGAGATGGGATTGGCGGCGGCGGCGTCACAGTAAGGTTTTCCGTATCGTGGCTCTCGGTACTGAGGGTTTCGCGACGAAGACTTTAAGTAGGCAGAAGGGCAAGTCAGGGGGCGTCACGAGGGGCCCACACAACAGGGCCGTGCGTCCAGGACCTGGGCCGCGCCACCCTAGTGTGGCGTCGCCTCGTGGCCCCACTTCGTATCTCCCTCGGTCTTCTGGAAGCTTCGTGGAAAAATAAGCCCCTAGGCATTGATTTCGTCCAATTCCGAGAATATTTCCTTACTAGGATTTCTGAAACCAAAAACAGCAGAAAACAGCAACTGGCTCTTCGGCATCTCGTCAATAGGTTAGTGCCGGAAAATGCGTAATAATGACATATAATGTGTATAAAACATGTGAGTATCATCATAAAAGTAGCATGGAACATAAGAAATTATAGATACGTTTGAGACGTATCACTCCTCCCCCCTTTGGTTGGCCGGCCATGCTAGGTGGAGTCCCTCCGGGACTCCACCTTCCATGGTGATTTCTTCCGGACTTTTCTAGAACCTTCTAGAACCTTCCATAAATGCACCGGATCATTTTCAAACTTAGAAAATGACTTCCTATATATGAACCTTATTCTCCGGACCATTCCGGACCTCCTCGTGATGTCCTGGATCCCATCCGAGACACCGAACAAAACTTCGAACTCCATTCCAAATTCCATATCTACTTAAACGACATCAAACCTTAAGTGTGTCACCCTACGGTTCGCGAACTATGCAGACATGGTTGAGACTTCTCTCCGACCAATAACCAATAGCGGATCTGGAGATCCATAATGGCTCCCACATATTCAACGATGACTTAGTGATCGAAAGAACCATTTACATACGATACCGATTCCCTTTGTCACGCGATATTTTACTTGTCCGAGGTTTGATCATCGGTATCTCTATACCTTGTTCAACCTCGTCTCCAACAAGTACTCTTTACTCGTATCGTGGTATGTCATCTCTTATGAACCATTCATATGCTTGCAAGCTAATTAGACGACATTCCACCGAGAGGGACCAGAGTATATCTATCCATCATCGGGATGGACAATATCCCACTCTTGATCCATATGCCTCAACTCATACTTTCCGAATACCTAATCCCACCTTTATAACCACCCATTTACGCAGTGGCGTTTGATGTAATCAAAGTACCCTTCCGACATAAGTGATTTACATGATCTCATGGTCGAAGGACTTAGGTAACTATGTATCGAAAGCTTATAGCAAATGAACTTAATGACGTGATCTTATGCTACGCTTAATTGGGTGTGTCCATTAGATCATTCACATAGTGACATAACCTTTTTATTAATAACATCCAATGTTCATGATCATGAAACTATGATCATCTATTAATCAACAAGCTAGTTATACAAGAGGCTTACTAGGGACTCCTTGTTGTTTACATAACACACATGTATCAATGTTTCGGTTAATACAATTATAGCATGGTATGCAAACATTTATCATAAACACAAAGATATATAATAACAACTTTATTATTGCCTCTTGGGCATATCTCCAACAAGTTGTTCTATGATCAAGCCATACAATTCCAAGTCGTCCATAACCGCGGACGCGGCTTATCGATAAGATGTACACCCTGCAGGGGTTGCCCAAAAGTAACCATACGCATGCTCGACCCCACTTACTACAGGTGAAGTCTCACAACAAGACCGTTCCCAATGCAAGAGAAAGTTTAATGGGAGCCACCCAACTAAGCTACCCGTGACGAAGTTCGGCCGTACTCCGATACGGACCCAGAGGTTTGCGCCGGCGGCTAGGCGTGCGAATCACACACTTCGCTAAACGTCCCGCAAGGTACAGTACAAAATATAAACACCCGAAGGTAACATGAAGTAAACACCCGAAGGCAACAGTAAGTAAAGCATGGCATACATGGCATAGGCAAATAAAACCAAGGTTGTGGCTCCCAATTAAACAGACTCGAGGAAAGGTAATGGGTGAGCGGGGGTCCCGATAAACGTCCCCACGTACGGGTAGAGCGCTCAATCTCGGAACAGATAACAAGAACTCGGGTCCTAGGGGACATTAGCAAATCAAAGTTCCGATGCTTTCGCAAAGGGGCTCACAGATGCCTCTGCTTACAATTTTAGTTGTTAACAATAAAGTAAAGCATGAGTATCTCCAAAAACTGATATAGCATGTTATAACCTCCCAACAACCCAACATATCCCGATAACAGATCGAGATAAACAACAGAGACTAAACACGCTTACGACTCGCAAGGCTCAAACATCAAGCAACGGCTATGGGTAAGGAATGATACATATAGGATTATTATGGTAAACAAGTGGAATAGGACACGTGACTCGATAAAGAATTGCAACATAAGGATAGCAGTGAGAGGGAGAGCAAAATACAAAATTGGTGAAGAGGGAGGGCTCGCCTGTGAAAAGTTACAGAAGAACTTGTCGTATCTCACAACGTCACTTCGTGACCCTATCCGGGAAGAAGCAAATCGCTACAACAAACAACAGATGCAAATCTTACTACTACGGATAAAGAAGATCCAGCATGATCAAGATGATATGCATGATATGGCAATGATGGTGTAATGCAACTTATCCATATTACGCGGAGTCGGAACCCCGGACAAGCAAATTAGGTTGGAGTTGCATTTCTACCGCCAAAGTTAAGTGTTGATTAACATGGGAAGGCATGGCAGGGGTGCGCTACTTCAAAATTAAACGGAGCGGGGAATTCCTAGTTGGAAATCCAAAATACTCCGCATATATGTGAGGTGAACATGCACAAACTATCACGTCACCACATGATGCGGGATGCAAACAAGCATATGGATGGCATATTCATGTTCCTCTCATTTTTCTGATCAACTTTCATATATAAAGTATTTTCATTTGAATTACCAAACAAAAGTTATTAGCAGATTAGTTTTTATCATTTTAAAATAGAGAAACAGGTTTATTTAAATAATAAAAGGATTGGTTTTTAATTTCGAAACAGGGGGAAGGACCCCGGGTTTATTTGGAAAGCTGCAGGGGTTTATCAACATAACCATCCGCGCCAGGGATGCTGGTTAGAAAGAAAAAGATGCAGGGGGTCATGTGCAAAACTGGATTAGATCTGGATCTGAGAGTGTGGTTCTCACCGGGGGAGGAGCTAGCCAGAGCCGCTGACGGATGGGGCCCGTGGCCACGCTGGCGCCACGCTGGCGAACCTTGTGCTGTTGCTGCTGTTCTGTTCTATGAAGAAACTGAAGAAGAACAACGCCCATGGTTAGGGACAGGCGCCGACGGTGAGCGAGAAATTGGTGGTGCGTGGCAAGGAAGACGAGCAGGGAATCAAGGGGAAACGGGCGTGGCTCACCGGGAGGTCACGGCGAAACCGACGGAGGCGGGGAAGCAAATGAGACGAAGAAATCGTCGGAACAAGACGGCGGCCATATGGTGCTGAGGCGGATGGGGATGGCCTCGGCGATGGATGAGGTTCTGGGAGGCGCTAGCGGTCGAGGAAGGAGTGCTGCGTCATTGTGAACCAGGTGAAGGTGGCACAGGTTGAAGGGGGCGCCGGGGACAGCCGGCGAGGACGCGCACCTGCGGGAACAGCGGTGGTCACAACGGGAGATCGAACCAGAGAGGGAGGGCGACGGTAGAGAGGTTAGGGAGAACGAGAACTTCACCGTGATCACCTTGGCGTGCTCGGCAGTGACGGGGAAGGGCCGTGGTCACCGGAAACAACGCCGACATGCTCAGGTCTGAGGAGAAACGAGGTCGTGGGGGGCGATTTCATGCTCGATTCGTGGATTTCTTGGGACGAGGAGATTTAGCGTGTCGAGGATATGCTCGTGGTGTCCTTGGTCCGTCAAGAGGTGGCCGGAGATGGCGGTTCGACGGCGGCGCCGGGCAAAAGTGATGGAGTTTTCCCCCTTCGGTTCCTTTCGTGGAGATGAAGATAAGATGGAGGGAGAGGCGTGGAGTGGTTGGAGATGGTGCCTTGCGGAAGGGATAAGGAGGAGAGAGTGGTTGGCGTGGTCCTAGAAGGCGAGGGAAGGGGAGGAGGACCACAGTGACGTCGACAAAGGGACGAGCACGCTCCTCTCGTGCGAAGGAAAACGAAGACGACTTTGTCCTCGTGTTCGAAGGGGTACATGCGAGAAGGTAGGTTGGGCTGGATGGTTCTGGGCCGGAAGGAAAAGGAGGGAGGGGGAAGAGATGGGTCACCCAGGTGGGGTAGCAGGATAGGTTAGGATTTTCCTTTAAAAAAACATCTTTGTTTATTTATTTGAAATCTGGTATGAAACCTTTTTGAAAATAGTTTAAATTAACAACCAGAACAACATAATATTATTTGTTGAAAACTTTTAAAATAGTTATATTTGTTAGATAGGTTTGGTATTAGGGTTTTGTAGAAAAGAAAAGATAAAGGGATGGTTTAATATAAAAACCATATGAGAGGAAACCGAAATAGTTTTTATTTGAAAATAATTTTTATTTGATAAAATCTTGTGGATGATATGATGTATATGCCATAATGATGCATAAAAGAAAAAGAACAAGCAAATCTAATAGGGGCACTACCCGGGGCCGTTACAAAAGGTTAGACATGACTCCTTCAGTAGAGGACACTTTCTAGTTGGGAAAAAATTAACCACACGTTTTTGGAAAGAAACTTGGTTAGGCGATCAACCATTAACTCTTAAGTACCCTTCACTATTTAATACCGCCCTACAAAAAAATCTTTCTATAGCTGATGTGCTATCTCAAAACTCACACTAAATATTGTTTTTTAGATGGGCTCTAACCGAGAACAAATAGGCAAGTTGGATTCATTTAATTCACACGTTGATGGTGATGGGCGTTCAGCTAAGTGATAATAAAAATGTCTTTGTTTGGAACCTAACAATGTCGGAAATGTTCACGGTTAGGTCCATGTATTTTGATTATATGAATGGGCATACGGTCTTCTTACATAAATATATTCGAATAATGAACGTACCATTGAGAACTGGGATTTTTATGTGGTTCTTACATCGTAAAGTTATTATAACAAAGGAACAATCTGGTAAAAAATTTAAACGGTAATATGAAATGTTGCTTTTATAATCAGGATGAATGAATTCAAAAAAAATTCATCTATTGTCCTCTATCCATAATAGTTTAGTGTCTTGTTCATATGACCTTCAGTATTGCACCTCTAGCCAATATAAAAAAATTGTTCGGAAATTGGTTGTATGGTGTTAACCAAAAAGCTAAAGTTTAGATTTGAGTAGCAACATGTGCTCTACTATGGGTAATATGGAACACAAGAAATAAATTTGTACTTAACGAATCAAAAACATCCTCTTTCTTCCAGGTTATCCCGATGACCACACACTAGATCCGTACGGGTCTTATCTCCGGCCGAAGGAGCAAATTAAGGCGAGACATGAATGTAGGGATTCGAAGCATAGAAAATAAAAAAATTCCTACCGCAAGAACGAATAACAAGCCAAGATCTAATCTAGTAGATGGTAGCAACGAGATGAGATCAACATACCCTCGAATATCTCTAAGCGTTAACGAGATAAATCTCGTGGATGATGTAGTCGATCAGTTGTTGCTCTCAGGAGCGAGTAGAAGATCTTGACGGTGCCGCAATCGGGCAGCACCTCCGCATTCGGTCACACGTATGGTGTTGATGAAGACGTCCTTCTCCATGTTCCAGCGGGCAGCGTAAGTAGTAGATCCTCCTCGGAATCCCGTCAACAAGACGGCGTGGTGAGGATGGTGGTGGAGATCTCCTACAGGGCTTCGTCGTAGCCATGCAGGAGAGAGGTGGAGGAGAGTTGCGCTAGGGTTTGGGAGAGAGGGGTGGGGGGCCGGCCTTGGTTCCCTGGGGTGGTGCGACTAACAATGTGGCTGGCCCCTCCCTCCTTTCCCCTTTATATAGGTGGAAAAAACCCTAGCCCCAATCATACTCCCTCTAGGAGTCTTATTGGAAAACTTACCATATATGCAAAAGGTCAAACCTAGTCAAGGTGAGACTCTCAAGGAGGTGGGACTCCACCTTCCCTCCTTGGTGGGTCGGATAGGCTGGTGGAGTCCCACCTGCCAAAGTGAAATATTCCGGATGATTCTAGTACCTTCTAGGACCTTCCATAAATTCACCGGACTATCCCCAAACTTAGAATATGACTTCCATATATGGATCTTATTCTCTGGACCATTCCGGAGCTCATCGTGATGTCCTGGATCCCATCCGAGACTCCAAACAACATTCGGTCTCTATTTCAAATTCCATATCTACTTAAACAACATCGAACCTTAAGTGTGTCACCCTACGGTTCGTGAACTATGCAGACATGATCGAGACACTTCTCCGATCAATAACCAATAGCGGGACCTGGAGATCCATAATAGCTCCCACATATTCAACAATGACTTCGTGATCGAAAGAACCATTAACATACGATACCGATTCCCTTTGTCGCGTGATACTTTACTTTTCCGAGGTTCGATCATCGGTATCTCTTTAGCTAGTTCAACCTCGTTACCGATAAATACTCTTTAATCGTACCGTGATATGACATCCCTTGTGACCAAGTCACATGCTTGCAAGCTAATTGGATGACATTCCACCGAGAGGGCCTAGAGTATTTCTATCCGTCATTTGGATGGATAAATCCCACTCTTGATCCATGCGCTTCAACCCATACTTTCCGAATACTTAATGCCACCTTTATAACCACCCATTTACGAAGTAGTGTTTGATGTCATCAAAGCATTCATCCGGTGTAGGTGATTAACATAATCCCATGGTCGAAGGATTAGGTTACTATGTATCTTAAAGCTTGTAGCAAAACAAGCTTAATGACTTGATCATATGCTATGCTTACTATGGGTGTGTGTCCATCACAGCATTCTCTTAATGATATGATTTTGTTATTAATTACAAGCAATGTTCATGATCATAAAACTATGATCATCTATTAATCAACAAGCTAGTTTAACAAGAGGCTTACTAGGGACTCTTTTATATTTACAAAACACATAAGTATTAATGTTTTCAGTTAATACAATCATAACATAGGATGTAAACATTTATCATGAACACTAAGATATAAAAATAAATACTTTTATTATTGCCTCTTGAGCATATCTCCAACAGTCTTCCACTTGCACTACAATCAATAATCTAGTTTACATTTGTAAAGATCTAACACCGTGGTCTTCTGGTGCTTATCATGTTTGCTCATGGGAGAGTTTTCAGTCAACGAACCTGACACGTCCAGAATGGTATGTATTTTTTTAACTCATTTGCGTCTCCACGCATCACTCATTTTTGAAATGAGTCGGCATTAATCGTATATGTTTGGTCTTCTGGTGGAACCTTAATTTCGCGGTCTGAAATATGTTACCAATATTGTCACACACAATATAGTTTCATAGTTCTAAGACTACAAGAATTACACCAAGTTCTAAAAGAACTCCTTGACTAAAACACCCTCGGTCATTGTCAAAACAATGATATACTTTGTCTTTGTTTGTAGAATCCGTCACAATATTTAGAACTTATCTAAATCTAGCATAGACTTCTTCTAGCCCGTTGTGATACCTTTTAATGAACACTTAGCTTAATTGAGATTGAATTCATTTTTATATGTGACCAAACTAATATCGGTGCAACACCTTACAACAATTTTTTTTGTCATTACCCCATACAAAAACTATATATATCCTCGGCTCTTCCAAAGCACTCAGGGATATTCTTACCGTTGTCTAATGATCATCATATGAATCATTCTGGTATATGTTGATAACACTTTAGAGCATAGGACATCTGATTGTGTACATATTGATCGTGATCTAAAATCACTCATGTATTTTTACTCATTGAGTGTCAAATATACTCAAGTCTTGTTAAACCTCCACATGGAAAAGGACACCTTCTTGACGTTGTCATATTGAACTACTTCAATAGTTATTCTATGTACTTTGACTTAAACTTATTATGCGCTTCAATCTAATTCATAGATCTTGACGCTAAATATGTTCTTAGTCCATATCGTTTCAATAAAATTAATTTTCAATGAAACCTTTTAATCACACCAAGCACAAAATTACATCATTTCAAATCAACGATATGTCATCCACATAAAGTATTACAAATATGTCTCAGCTCTCCCACTTAATTTCTTGCAAATGCAAGCATCTTCATCGTTTCCGATGAAATCAAAACTCTTTGATTATTTCATCTGGTGAGGATTCCAACTCCGCGATACTCACTTCATCCAGTGAAGTTTTGTTATCACCAGATTTTGGCTAAATCAGGAGGTGGGCCGCGATCAAGATGGGCTTGGAAGATTACACATGGAAGATCTATGAAGCGGCCTTGCACGGAGAATTTGGGGCTAGGTTGCCCGTGTATCTTTAATTATAGTAGATTGTATCTAGATTAAAAGTTAGAGTTTATCTCGTGCACGGTTTAGTGCACGCCCACATTAGAAAGTCCGCTGGACTATAAATATGTACCTAGGGTTTATGGAATAAACAACAACCAACGTTCAACCACAAACAAATCTCGGCGCATCGCCAACTCCTTCGTCTCGAGGGTTTCTACCGGTAAGCATCATGCTGCCTAGATCGCATCTTGCGATCTAGGCAAGCCTAGCCTGCCTACGTTGTTCATGCGTTGCTCGTACTCGAAGCCTTTTTGATGGCGAGCAACATAGTTATCTTAGACATGTTAGGGTTAGCATTGTTCTTCATGCTTGCATGCTTTCGTAGTGCAACCCTTGCATGTCTAGCCGCCCTTACGCCTATCTTAGGCGTAGGGGCGGCACCCCGCTTGATCATAGTTTAGTAGATCTGATCCGTTACGATTGCATCCTTGTTCTACAAGGATTAGTTTAATATCTGCAATAGTTAGGCCTTACAAGGGGTCGGAGGATCCAGCGGCGTGTAGGGTGGCGTTTGCTAGTCCTAGAACGGATGTTCCGGGATCAACCTCGTGTTGGTTTTTAGGCCCTGTCTAGGATCGGCTTACGATCACCGTGCGCGAGCGCGAGGCCCAATCCTGAGTAGGACGATCCGATTATGCGGTGAAAACCCTAAATCGTCGTAGATCTCATTAGCTTTACCTTGATCAAGCAGGACCACCATATATTCGGACACCCCGTCCGAATCATGGGTGGATCGGCTCTTTGAGCCGATTCACGGGATAACCTCGAGAGCCGATCGAGGCTCGTATTTAACGTTTACGTGTGTGCCTCGCGAGGAAACTAAGCGAGGCATCATCCACACCTTCCGACCAGGTATAGGTCGGGTGGCACGCCCTTGTGATAAACATCGGCGCGTGCGACCGGGAGGCTTTGCGGGCCGTCGCTCCGAGGGACCAGGGCCAGCCGCAGCCCTAGTTGTTCCCGGCTCTACTGTGCTGACCGTCTCTGCCCGCCAGGGGGTTTCTGACGTCAACACATTCTGGCACGCCCGGTGGGACCGTCGACGACAACCTTCGACATCGACACTATCGCCATCTACATCCGAGATGGCGGAAAGCACTCCGGTCAAGTACGAGGACCTGCCTGATGACCTCAAGAAGAAGCATGACGAAATCAAGGCGGTCCTCGAAGCCGAACTCATCGGCTCCTTCCACCGAACCCGCTCCCATGGCGTCGGTGGAAGGGTTTCACACCCGAAGGCGCACTCGATGGAGTGGACCTGTCCGCCCGTCGGAAGAACGCACCGGGTCGCTGAAGTACGAGGATCTGCCCGAGGAGCTCAAAAGGAAACATGACGAGATCAAGGCAACCCTCAAAGCCGAACTCATCGGCTCCTGCGAGAAGACCCGGCCGCACGATATCAAGCTCGCTAGAGACTCAAGTCCGTCGCACGGCGTCAATATGGTGGATCTCGGCAACTCCATAGGCCAGCCGAAGTCCTCCTTTGGTGTCAACATGGCAGGGCTTGCAAGCCGCCATGGCAAAGATGAAGCAGAAAGCAGCCACTCCCGTGGCAAAGATGAAGAGGAGGCCGATCCACGCGACCGGCCCCGAGATGATGACAGGCGGTACCTGGCAGGGGAGGGAATGAGAAGCGTGCGGTATCAACGTCCACTCTCCGAGCGCCTCCTCGACAAATATAAGCACCAACACGACCGACGTCGGCACTACGACGTAGATGATGAAAGGAATTGTCGGTCTGATGCAGAGGTCAGGAGGTACCGTCAACATGATAGAAGCGACGACGGACACAATCGTCGCGCTGAAGGAAGTTCAAGGGGGGAGGATAACATGGATAGGCACTGGAGCTGTCCGTTCTTCAAACATTGCTGGGACTCAGGAATGAGCCGATTGCCAACAATCGAGAAGCGCCGGAATGCAATTAGAGGAAGAAGGACGCCGCTAACGTGTCCGTGTTCGAGCGTCTAGGGCCTCTCCCACCTCGGAGCAAGCATGCTGAGCCCGCTCGGGTGGAAGATCTCGAGGAACTAGAGGACGATGATGAAGAAGATAAGTATCATCGGCCCAGGTGGTGCCCTGATGGGCTCAGCCGTTCCCAAAAGCAAAGGGTTCAGCGTCGCGTGGGTTGGAAGAAGGCTGAAAGATTGTACCTGCGCACGCTAAGGAAGGCACGGCCTGATCCGGCCGCCAAAATCCGGCGAGCCCTGGATGAAGAGGGTCGGCCACAAAGAAAAGAGTGGCGCCCCAAGCGAGAGGAAAGCCGATGATGATACATCGGCTGGCACAAACATGGTCTTCATTCTTCCAACCGAGTTTAGCGCTCCAAGATTGTATGAAGCACTGTGGCACAATTAGGCTGACGGCCCACGGCCGGTCATCTTTGAGAAGCCAAAGGAAAGGAGTTACGGAGCATCCGAAGGCCACGTACGTGCGAGGCTACATCAATGGGCAGCCTGTCAACAAGATGTTGGTAGACACCGGAGCGGCGAGTCAACATTATGCCATACTCCATGCTACGTCGGTTGGGACGCTCCAGCTCGGATCTGATCAAGACCAACGTAACAACGAGCGATTTCAACGGCCAAGCATCCGACGCGCAAGGTGTTACGAATGTGAATCTGACCGTAGGAAGAAAAAGCTGTCCCTACGACGTTCTTTATCGTCGACGACAAGAGTACCTACGCTGTCCTACTAGGGAGGGATTGGATCCACGCCAAGCTGTTGCATTCCATCCACGATGCACCAATGCCCGATACGATGGGATGGAGATGAAGTAGAAGTCGTCCGTGCGAGATGATTCAGTCGAAGTTTCAACAGCCGGCATGGACATTTGGGAGACATCAGGCCAAGAGCCACTCTCAGGCATCAATTTGGACGACTGTGAGCGCATCGACGTGACAAAGAACGGGGTTAGGCTGGTTTTATCCACCGGCCTGACCGTGTAACAAAAGCAAATGTCGATGGATAAACGTAGCGAGACCGATCCTTGTGATCGGCCCCCAAAAAGATTTGTGAAGGGACATCACAAAACCTTCACCGAGAAAGCAATGGGAGGCCGATTCTAGCGATCGGCCAAAATTATCCTCACCATCCATTCTGCCTGGGTTCAACATGTTATCCAACAGAGCCGATACCATCAATTCTCTTGACAGAATCGGCTCCGGGGGGCACCCAGGTGGATAAAACACGAGGATATGCAGTAGAAACGTCTCATCCTTCGATGATGGAGTATTGAAGTATGGGGGCCGATATAAAAATCGGCCGAAAAATTCAAATTTTTTCAAGCATAGCCGATGTGCAGACATAGCCGATGTGCAGACATCGACTTAAGAATCAATGGAACAGGGAGTGGGTCTTCCCTTCAAGGACCCCTAACCCCTAATTGACCAGGAGAAACGCCAATGACGAAGCCATCGGCTGCCACGTTTTGACTCAGTAACTGTCACTTCCAGGAGACGTTGCGCCCAGAGTCCGGAGGGCGTCAGAAATGCGAGGACGTTCTCACCAGAAGTTGCTGCAGCCTGCCACAGATGATGAGCTGATCTGATCAGCAAGGCGCAAGGATTGGACTGAAGAAGCTCGGGGGAGGGCGGCTACGGCGTTACGAGTTGGAAACCGAGGATGATTGACGTGATCAGCTCACTGCTATTCTCGCCCGACTGAGGCTCGGGGGGCAGCTCACCTTGAAGGTTCTCTGCTCTGGGGAGCCGATTTCGTTGGAATCGGCTAAACTCTGCATCACAACTTGCCTGAAGAATGGTGCTGGTGTTGCAAAATTATCAGTTTCAGTATGCAAGACGATCCAGCGACAAGCCTAGAACTATGTTGAGGGCACCTACTCAGCGCCGGATTACTAGCCCTTCGAATCGGGCTGTATAAGCTGTCAACGGATGAAAGGTGATCAATTGATTGGCCACGCACGATAGCACTCTCGGACATGGTCGAGCCCGGGCCTGTTTGCACTGAATTACGGGTCCTCATCATTATTTCCACCCCGGCTGAGGCTCGGGGGGCAACTTGCTACGAGAGGTCCTTTGCTATAGGAAAGCCGATTTTGCTAAAATCGGTTGGCTTTGCATCTCAGTTTGATTTTGAGCAATGGTTGCTGAAAGAGAGCAGGCAGGATTATAAAACGTCACCACAGAAGTGATGCCTGTTCTGCAGAAGTGGCAGCTTCGGCGTTTAAATTGATCCAGCAGCAGTCCTAGGGCTCTTCTGAAGGAAAAGAGGATCTGGAAGGAAAGGATACGGCAGAAGAATGTCTGAAAGGCCTAGTGTTTACACGATTATGGCTTGGCCTTGTTTGACCAGGAGTTTGGGCCCGGATGGATCTATCTCGAAATTTATCGTGAGAGACCGATGCGATGCTATCGGCTTATTGGGTATTGACCAGTTTGGCAATCGGCAGAACTAGTACGAAAGACAATCGGCTAAATTATCATAAAGGGGATCGGCAAAATCAAAATTGGGGAATTTCTTCATTGATAAACCGGATTTCTTACATAGAAGAGTTGATTGCTCTCAAAAGAAAATGCTAGTGGATACATTGCCCCGTCTGCTACTGCTGGCCCTATGCTAAGATCCTATCTAGGGGCCGTTGCTGCCCTCGTCGTCGTCGTCGCCGTCATCGCCACTGTCGGCGCTGCTCCCTGCCGGCTCGTCATCGCTGCTCCAGCGGCCGCCGGCAGGACCCTCGTCGTCTTCGTCCTCTTCGTCAACGTCGTCGTCACTGTCGACGTCGCTGAGGTTCCCGGGCCAGAGGTGGCGGCGTTTGGCCGGCGGCTCGTCGGAGGAGCTGTCTTCGTCCTCCTCCTCCTCCTCCTCCTTCACCTCCTCGGAGGAGGTGAAGTCGTCCCGGGAGAAGCGATCGTCATCGCTCTCCTCCTCCGGTTCCCCGTCGGCGAGGAAGCGGAGGTCGCTCTCCCCACCGGTCAAGGATTTATCGTCCTCGGACCGGATGGAGGAGGCGTGGTCTTCCGAGTCCCATTCTTCCGGTGCGCGAATGTCCGGCGGCGTCTCACGGGAGGAGGAGGACCCTAGGGAGAGTTCGAGGAGGTGGAGGAAGAGGAAGACATGGTGCGCGAAGGGTTTTTGGGAGTACTAATGAGGGGAGGACGAAGAGGAGAACTGTTCGATGCGAGTTAGATAAAGGGGATGGAGATTTAATTTGCGAACGAGTTTTCGAGGGCGTGGTGCCAAAGCTGTCAAATCGTGCGAGAGGAGTTGGGAAGGCAAGTCGTCATGATGAAACATACTTGCGACGGTTACTGCTCTGCCACGACATGACCCTTCGAGGGAAAAACGAGTGGTTTTGAAATTATCATTACCAAAACCGGGGGGCATGTGTTATCACCGGATTTTGGCTAAATCAGGAGGTGGGCCGCGATCAAGATGGGCTTGGAAGATTACACATGGAAGATCTATGAAGCGGCCTTGCACGGAGAATTTGGGGCTAGGTTGCCCGTGTATCTTTAATTATAGTAGATTGTATCTAGATTAAAAGTTAGAGTTTATCTCGTGCACGGTTTAGTGCACGCCCACATTAGAAAGTCCGTTTGGACTATAAATATGTACCTAGGGTTTATGGAATAAACAACAACCAACGTTCAACCACAAACAAATCTCGGCGCATCGCCAACTCCTTCGTCTCGAGGGTTTCTACCGGTAAGCATCATGCTGCCTAGATCGCATCTTGCGATCTAGGAAGCACAAGCCTGCCTACGTTGTTCATGCGTTGCTCGTCTTCGAAGCCTTTTTGATGGCGAGCAACGTAGTTATCTTAGACATGTTAGGGTTAGCATTGTTCTTCATGCTGCATGCTTTCGTAGTGCAACCCTTGCATGTCTAGCCGCCCTTACGCCTATCTTAGGCGTAGGGGCGGCACCCCGCTGATCATAGTTTAGTAGATCTGATCCGTTACGATTGCATCCTTGTTCTACAAGGATTAGTTTAATATCTGCAATAGTTAGGCCTTACAAGGGGTCGGAGGATCCGGCGGCGTGTAGGGTGGCGTTTGCTAGTCCTAGAACGGATGTTCCGGGATCAACCTCGTGTTGGTTTTAGGCCCTGTCTAGGATCGGCTTACGATCACCGTGCGCGAGCGCGAGGCCCAATCCTGAGTAGGACGATCCGATTATGCGGTGAAAACCCTAAATCGTCGTAGATCTCATTAGCTTTACCTTGATCAAGCAGGACCACCATATGTTCGGACACCCCGTCCGAATCATGGGTGGATCGGCTCTTTGAGCCGATTCACGAGATAACTCTGAGAGCCGATCGAGGCTCGTATTTAACGTTTACGTGTGTGCCCTGCAGGAAACTAAGCGAGGCATCATCCACACCTTCACGACCAGGTATAGGTCAGGTGGCACGCCCTTGTGATAAACATCGGCGCGTGCGACCAGGAGGCTTTGCGGGCCGTAGCACTGAGGGACTGGGGCCAGCCGCAGCCCTAGTTGTTCCCGGCTCTACTGTGTGCGACCGTCTCTGCCCGCCAGGGGGTTTCTGACGTCAACAAGTTTGTATACCTATATAGTATTATACGGACTAGCAAAACTCTCGGTTGTATATTGTATACACCTTTAATACATACTTATGTTAAGGAATGTATTTCTGCCATCCTACTAACTTATCTCGTAGGATAAATATATAGTGATTACTAGAATATTCCGCATAAACTACAAGCATCGCTACGGAAGATCTAATCTTATCGCAGTCAACTCTTTGAACTTTGTCGTAAACAATCTTTCGATAAGTCGAGCTTGTTCTAGGATATTACATCCATGTCCATTAATTTTATAGATATATTTACTTTCAAAAGGTATTTATTTCTTCAGAAGGTTTACCAAGCTCCAAACTTGATTATAGATACTATCTCAGATTTCATGGCACTTAGCCATTTTAATGGAGTCAGGGCCCATCATAGCTTCTTTGTATGCAGTTGATTTATCATTGTTCAAAATCAATCCTTTGTCCTCAAATCTTTTATTTGATCACAAAGTAAACCATACCTACAAGGTTCAATAGGTACTTCGATCTCCATGGCTATAACACTTTGTAGACATGGGAGCCATGAGCGTCGTGGCCGCTTCCGGAACCATTTCTGACGCTGGGATACTCTGCCCATTATGCTTAGGTTCATCAACCTTATAGAGTTCCATTGTCCTCCTCAAATATTTCGCGAGAAACAATTTCTTGGAAATAAGCAAGAAACATTGACAAACACTTTTTTCTTTGATTTCATACTTGAAAGAATTCCCAATTTGTTCTCTGGAATAACAAACAAATACAGTCATCCGATTTTGGTTGTAAACTCATTTACTTATGCTACGCATACCAAAATTTAAGAAAGGACTATTATGGTTTATGCCCATGCCATAAGTCGTATGGTGTTATTTCAACGGATTATGATGACGCTCTATTTAGTGTAAAAGCGGTAGTCTGTAAAGCATAATCCACAAAAATATAATGGCATCATTTTATTTTTATTTTTATCTCACCATTAATCCAACAAGGTTTGGATACGTCTCCCGAATACTCCATCATAACTATGATGTTCCGCGAAACGTGTTGTGGAACAATTCCGCAACTCTTTTAGATGTTCGCTAAAACTCGTAATTCAAATATTTCCACCATGATCCAATCATAGATATTTGACTTTTCCATTACGACGATTTCCACTTCATGCTGAAATTTATTTGAATCTATTCAAATGTTTCAGACTTCTACCTCATCGAATAAATATATCCATATATATACACTCAATTCATTGTTGGAAGTTTTTATGAAGTAGAAGAATCTTCCGCACACAACTATGCCCAATGAACCACATACATCATCATTGATGTTTCCACTAAGCTAGTTGCCCGTTCAACTCTTGGCCTATGAACTGTATTTCAGTAATTTTCTTTAGAAAAGATTTGCAAGTGCCAAATAATTCAAAATCAAATGACTCCAAAAATCCATTTGCATGGAGTTTCATGCGTTCCTTTCTAACATGACCTAAATGGTGGTTCCACAAATAAGTGGAATTCTGATCATTTGCCTTATGGCATTTTAGCGTCAGTGTTATGCATGTGTGTTTCATCGTTAAGATTTATAATAACTTATCCATCGTACATGGAGTATGGTCATAATTTGAAAAACTCATTTCTTTCATTTGACCAGAGCAAAATAACAATTATTAAGTTCTTTATAATAAATCTCAAGGGATAGGTAGAATGCCAACGACGAACATAATAACAATTTATTTTGTTCCAGACGTGCATTGTTACCACATTCCTCGTCAGTCACTTAGGCCATTTTATTCTTGTATTGTGTTGTATTGTATGACACCTCATACCAACCAATATTGTACAAATACCCAAGAATTATATTGCATGATCAACAAAGAATACATTCATAGCATGTATATCATCTATATACAGCTGAGCTAGACTTTCTAATATTTTCTTTCTTTCTGCCAAAATCTTTTGTAGTTTCTCTTTCAGTTTTCCTCTTATTTCCGAAAACACTCAACATCAATAACTTCTAGCCTTGTTGGTCAAATACCAATAACCTTGAGGTTCATACTTTGAAGTTGATCATCACATGACTAGTGTTCAGGATTTCACCATTAGTACCTTTTAATGTGATGAACAATGTTACTCATAATTGTATCCATCAAATCATGACAACTTCATGATGAAGCCACTATGGTTTATGTGGATACATGAATAACGTTAGTGCCCAACTAGTTGGAGGATCGGGACGCCTAGCATCTTCAACCTTCGTACATTCTCATAAACCTTATGAGTTTATGTAGTCTCACTAAACTGTATTCTATCATCTTGTAATAAGTTCTTAGATATCACATATATCTCACCCCTTGCTTATTTCTGAAAACAAACTTTTCAGCTCCTTACTTTTCAAACTGATTTGAACATCAAGTTTCACGAGACAAGATAATTTTAGATACTAATTGAAACCATTGCTCTTCTAATTAGCAATTTGAGGGTTACCAAATTTTGCAATATGACTTAATCATTTCTTGATTCTTTAACAATACGGTACCAGTCCGTAAAGTTACTTGTCAGATTTAACAATGTTTCTATCTCAATTACAAGCCTAGCGCAAGGTAGAATATGGATGCCAATTTTACAAAATTTAATTCAAATACAATTTAGACTATGTTCAGGATAATTAGTTCAAGTTTTAATCAAATTACTAATGAACTCCCACTTAATTCAACATCCTTCATGGTTGTTTAGTGGCACACGATCCAAATTCACTACACCAAGTCCGATCATCACGTGAGATGATGTAGCTTCAATGGTGAACATCAACATGTTGATCATATCATCAATATGACTCGTGTTCAACCTTTCGGTTTCCTGTGTTCCGAGGCCATGTCTGTACGTGCTAGGCTTGTCAATCAAACCCAAGTATTTCCTCGTGTGCAACATGGCGTATGTGAAAGTAGAGTTTATCACATCCGATCATCACAAGATGCTTCAAAACGACGGTCTTTTGCAACGGTACATACGAGGGAACAACACTTCATTATCTTGATATTAATGTGAGGGATCATCTTATAATGCTACCGTCGCGTTCTAAGCAAAATAACATGCATAAAAGGATAAACATCACATGCATGGATAATGTGATATGATATGGCATTTTCTTCTTGTGCCTTTGATCTCCATCTTCAAAACACACGAGCATGATCTCCATCATCACCAGCATTGCTGATGAGGACATCCCATCTATTGATACAACCGCTGTACCTACAGCCACACAAATACAAGGACCAATCACTCGAGCTCGTGCCAAACAACTTAACTATCAGGTACTTTCATTTCTTGGAACTATTCCTCACATACATGATAATATGATGCTTCCTAAATCAGATATATTTGTTACTCTTAGGAATGATGGACCTGGTATGGACAAGAAGGACAAGCATTGGAGCATGATCGTGCATGGAGATGGCAGCAATCATATGAGGATTGAAGAGGACGCCGCAAGTGGAGATTTCAGAACTTTGAAGCCACCATAAGAGATGAAGACATGGAATAAATATAGAGCTTTCCACTTCATAATTTCGTCCATATAGTTACATGGTGCTGCGTCACTTTTAAGTTTGGGCCAGGCCCATGTAATTTTCGCAGGAATTAAGTCAGCCCCGTTTAGAGTCTGTATTGAAGGGGGAAAAACCTTCTAGGGTTTGGTTCGGCCACCATATGCATGGCTGGCCGAAACCCCCACCTTTTCATCCTTTAAATATCCCTATAGCCATCACGTTTAGACTCGGATTTTGATTAGATTGAAAGTTAGCCATTGCTGCAACTCTCGTGTACTTCTTTTGAGGCCAACGCCCAGAACAAGACCGACTATTCGGAATCCCACCTTATTCAATAAAGCTTTCATATTTCATCCGCACTATTCTGATTGCAATATTAGTTCTTACTTGTTCTCGATTTCAGGTAGGAATTAAAACCCTCGCTGGTCAGGTTGATCGTGCATCCGCAAGATCAGTAACTCCCGGAGATTGTCCTAGCAATTGCGTTGGCGCACGAGCTTTGCACGTGTAGTCGGATCGCCAAGCATGAACTCCACCAACAAATCGACGTTATCTTCATCTCATCGAAAGATCGGACACCTTTGCTCTATCAAGTGGTATCAGATTTCAGGTTGCTCGGTGAGATTTTACAGTTTTCCTAGTGTAGATTGCATCTGCCTTCATACCCATAAACCCACGAAAAAGCCAAGAATATATTAGGTTTAGATCATCCGTCCCATAGCCCCTGCCACGCCTTGCATTGTCTTTTCAGTTTTGCATAGTTGAATTTGTGTCTGCATCTTCGTGTCGAGTTGCTGGTCTTAGCGTCTAGTTCCTTTAGAGTTTATAGTTCTGGTCATAGTAGTTACGCCGCCGCCGCATACTCGCATTGCTCGCAGATCATCACCACCACCATATACTTCCGCCACTGCCATATACACCCACCATATATATACTTCCGCCATATATACTTCTGCCACTGCCATATACACCCACCAGATCGTTTCCGCCACCATCATATACATCTGCCATATACCCTGTTTCCTACCTCGACACATATTCATGTTGTTTCTCTGCCGCGACAGAGTCCTTGTAGAATTAGGTTTTATTGTTTTTCCTCTTAGCTGTTGCCTTCTAATTTTGTCCCTGTTGTAGAAAAAATTTCCGTGAGATAAGTTTTGGCCGCCGGTAAAGAATTGTGAAGGAGAGCAAAAAAAAGAAGTCTGGAAACGCCTCCGAATTTTTTTTCTGGCTACACTAGTTTTACACCTTGGGGATCACTTTTCTCCACTAGCCGTTATACCGACATTTTTTTGCGCCTGCGCGCTTTCTGGAGCACTTTTCAGAAATTTTGGCAAAAAAATTTCTGAGGCTATACTATTTTTAGACCTTGGGAATTATTCTAAGACACTCGCCATCATAGTGATTTTTTGCTTTTTGGTCGCCACCTCATCGCTGCTCGTTGCTTGTGTGCCGCGCCGTGACCTCGTTAGTGTTCTAGGCTCGCGTCTCTAGTACGGTCTAGCCTAGGACCAGCACAATACCGTTGTTGAGCATACTTTCAATATTGCATTGCTGTTTTGACCATTGCTGTTTGCTACCATATTATCCTTCCTACAGCTCTACATATTGTCTCCACGTGCTCTGTGTCGACACCTGGTAATCGCTTTGGCAATCTTTGGAGACGCTGATCCTTGTTGTTTGCCATATCACCTTCCTCCTGTTTGGTAAGAACTTGTAAGAGCTTCGTATTTTGCTTGACGGATTACACGTGAACCACCATCTTCCGCAGTTCGTAGGCATATATATTGTTGCTTGTTGTATACTAACCATGACAAGCACAGATTTTTCGGCGACCGTTGACCCGGATAAGATGACGAATGCAGAGTTGCATGCTCACTTTACCCACCTTTTGGGTGGGCATGCCCATGACGTAGATGCGCGCCTTTTTGACATTGACGCCAAACTCACCGATGCGCTGGAGAAGATGGATGGCCTCGAGGAAGCTTTCACCTCCAAGCTCGACGCCAAGTTCCAGGAGGTGTTGGCTCGGTTACCGCAGCCTCGCGACAACGTGGGACGTCGCGCACGCCGCGTTCCTCGTGCGGAGGTTCCTGCGGGTACCGCTCCTGCAGCAGCAGCCGCACCTGAAGCGCCTTCTAATGAAGGATACGATGATTATGGAGGGGACGACGAGCTGGTAGATGAGAACGTGCTGCACGGCGAGGAGGTCGAACAACCTGCACCTGGTCGTCCACGACAATTGAACCGCAACGCTCGGCCACCTCCACGCCCGGTACATGATGATGATCATGTTGCTAAACTTAAATTGAATATTCTGCCATTTGAGGATAGATATAATCCTGATGCATACCTTACATGGGAATTGGAAGTAGAGCAAAGTTTTGCATGTTTACGATATCCAGATCATTTGCGTGTTAGTGCTGCTACTTGTGAGTTCATAGATTTTGCATCTGTTTGGTGGTCTGAGCATTGTAGAGTACATCATGCTAATATTCCTACTACTTGGGTTGGTTTAAAACTTGCCATGCATACTCGTTTTGTTCCTCCACATTATCAGCGTGATTTGCTTAAAAATTGTCTCGTTTAGAACAAGGAAAAAATTCTGTAGAAACTATTATCAAGAATTGCAAACTGGCATGATTCACTGTGGTATTGTAGAGGATAATGAAGCTATGCTTGCATGTTTCTTTGGTGGTTTAAATAAAGAGATTCAGCATATTTTAGATTATAAGGAGTACAACTGTATTACTCGCTTGTTTCATCTTGCTTGCAAAGCTGAACGTGAAGTGCATGATCGTTAACCACCATGGATAAGAGCTAATATTTCTGCAGGTCGTACATCGTCATGGTCTCCGCGACAATCAGCGCCACCATCTCGTGGTGCTGCACCAGCCCCTACTACCTCCAAGTACACCGCGCCTGCATCACGAGCGCCACCTGCTACTACTCCACCACCATCTGCTGGTTCTCCTCAGAGTTCATCTTCCATGGCCTCCACGGGGAAGACGCGCGACATTCAATGTCGCAAATGCTTGGGATTTGGTCACATAGAAAGAGAATGCAGAACCAAACGTGTGATGTTGATGAAGATACATTGGCTCTTATTGCTGCACGTGATGGAGCCAATTCTGATTCTGAGAGAGATGGAGGTAATGGAAGCTAACACTGCTGATCAGAACAAGAGCTTAGTTGCACAACGTGTGTTGAGCTTGCAATTGAACAAATCTGAGCATGATCAACGCCACAATCTGTTTCAAACAAGAGACATTGTAAAAGAGCGAGCTATACGGATCATCATTGATGGAGTGAGCTACAATAATCTGGCTAGCGTTGACATGGTGGAGAAGCTTTCTCTACCTACGAGACAACGCACACATCCGTATTACAATCAATGATTTGAGAGCTCTCAGAAGCTCAAGGTAACAAGAACTACACGTGTGCATTTTACTATTGGTACATATTCTGATTTTGTTGATTGTGATGTTGTACCTATGCAAGCTTGTTCTTTGTTACTTGGTAGACCTTGGCAGTTTGATAGAGAATCTGTTTATAATGGTAAAAAAACGAGGAGAAACATAAGAGTGAAAATTAGATTGTTGCTGCAGATTTGGTGCCACATAAGACTAATAATAAATCTGATTCGAACCATGCTACCGAAATTCGTTTGAAAACTCCTTGTTTGCTTGCTAGCAAATCTGGTATTGCTGAACTTGATGTGAGCACTACTCAATATTATGCTATTATTTGCAAAGAAGTTCTATTTTCATTTGAGGATATGCCTCATTCTTTGCCACCTGCGGTTGCTAACCTTTTGCAGGAATTCATTGATGTGTTTCCACAAGATGTTCCACCTGGATTACACCTATTCGTGGGATAGAACACCAGATTGACTTGATTCCAGGAGCTTCGCTGCCCAACCATGCGCCATATCGTACCAATCCTGAAGAGACCAAAGAGATTCAGCGACAAATTCAGGTTCTCCAAGATAAATCTTACATTCGTGAGTCTCTTAGTCCATGTGATGTTCCTATTATTTTGGTACCTATGAAAGATGGTTCTTCGCGCATGTGTACTGATTGTAGAGCTATTAATAATATTACCATTCGATACCGGCATCCTATTCCTCGTTTAGATGATATGATTGATGAGTTGAGTTGTTCTATTATGTTCTCTAAAGTTTATTTGCGTAGCGGTTACCATCAGATTCGTATGCAATTAGGAGGTGAATGGAAAACAGTTTTTAAAACTAAGTTTGGTTTATATGAGTGGTTAGTAATGCCTTTTGGATTAACTAATGCTCCTAGTACTTTCATGAGACTGATGAACAAAGTTTTACGTGCTTTTATTGGACGTTTTGTGGTGGTATACTTTGATGATATTTTGATTTATAGAAAATCTTTGGAGGATCATTTGGATCATTTACGTGCTGTTTTCAATGCTTTACGTGATGCACGTTTGTATGGTAATCTTGAGAAGTGTACCTTTTGCACCAATCGAGTTGTGTTTCTTGGCTATGTTGTTACTACGTAGGGTATTAAGGTTGATCCAGTCAAGATTGAGGCAATTGAGAGTTGGCCGCAGCCTAAGACGGTCGCGCAAGTGAGGATTTTTCTTGGCCTCGTTGGTTTCTATAGGCGCTTTGTGAAAGATTTTGGATCCATTGATGCGCCGCTGAATGAGCTTACAAAGAAGGATGTGCCCTTTGTTTGGGGTGATGATCAACAAGACGCCTTCATGATACTGAAAGATAAGTTAACACATGCTCCATTATTCCAACTTCCTGATTTCAATAAGACTTTTGAGGTTGAATGTGAAGCTAGTGGAATTGGTTTGGGAGGTGTGTTATTACAAGAGGGCAAAGATAATATTATTGCTAATGCTTTGTCGCGCTGTTATACTATGCTATCTCAACTTGACTTCAAGATTTTTGGATTAGAAACTATAAAGGAACAATAATTGCATGATACTGATTTTAAAGATGTGTTGCTGAATTGTAGAGATGGTAGAACATGGAACAAATTCGTCCTCAATGATGGATTTGTGTTCCGTGCTAACAAGCTATGCATCCCAGCTAGTTCCGTTCGTCTTTTGTTGTTGCAGGAGGCGCATGGAGGAGGATTGATGAGTCACTTTGGTGTGAAGAAGACGGAGGATGTACTTGCTGCACACTTCTTTTGGCCACGTATGCATCTTGATTTAATTCACATGGTTTATATATGCCTCTTCCTGTTCCTAGTGTACCGTGGGAGGATATTCTATGGATTTCGTTTTGGGATTGCCTCGTACACAGAAGGGGAGGGATAGTATCTTTGTTGTTGTGGATCGGTTTTCTAAGATGGCACACTTTATTCCATGTCACAAGACAGATGATGCTACACATGTTGCTGATTTGTTCTTTCGCGAAATTGTTCGTTTACATGGTGTGTCAATACTATTGTTTCTGATCGTGATACTAAGTTTCTTAGCCACTTTTGGAGATGTTTATGAGCTAAGTTGGGGACTAAATTGTTGTTTAGTACTACATGTCATTCCCAAACTGATGGACAAACTCAAGTAGTAAATAGAACATTGTCTACTATCACTAC